>NW_026068099.1:2066363-2176363 GCF_014885135.2 Alexandromys fortis | reverse complement strand
TGTGTGTGTGTGGTTATTGTCTTGTGTTTTAAGACAAGGGTCTGACCTTGAACCTTTGATCTTCCTGTCTCAGCCTCTAGAGTACTGAGATTAAAGTTGTGTGCCATCACACCTAGCAATGCATTTTCTTTCTAAACACATAATTTTAAATAAAATTGTTGATCCGTGTTTCTCTTTAATGTCCTCTGTGTACTTGAGATTCAGCATAGAACACAGTGTACTTCTGTTTTGTGTTTATGTGAATTCTCTCTTTTTTAAAAAAATGTTAATTAATTTGGATTTTTGAGACAGGGTATCTCTGTGTATTAGCCCTAGCTATCCTGGAAATTGTTCTGTAGACCAGGCTGGCCTTGAACTTGCAGAGATCTGTCTGCCTCTGCACCCCCCACCCCCGTACTGGGATTAAAGGCATGCACCACCACTCCCAGTATGATTTTTTTTAAAATTGTTGTTGGTTTTGAAATAGGATCTCAAGTACCTTGCATCCTTCCTGCCTCCACTTCCAGAGGGCTGGGATTATGGCCAGTTTTTACAGTGCTAGGGATCGAACCCATGTATGCTAGGCAAGTGCTCTACTGACTAATATACATCCCCAGCCTTCAGTTCCTTTTTTTTTTTTTAAGCGGGAGATTAAAAGCATTTACAGATGTAGCAAGAATCTTACAATGGCCTCTGATCGCTCTGCTTCAACAACCATTGATTTGGTGCTTTTTATTTTTTTATTTCTTTTCTTTTCAAACCCTTTCCTTTCCACTTTTTATTTGTTTACTTTTTGCTGGAGTGTTTTTTTAAAACAAGCCCCAGACATGATATCATCTTTAATACTGCAGTGTGTGTTGTTAACAGATAAGGACCTTTTATTTTAACATTGCGGTAATGCCATTAGCCCAGTTAACATCTTTGGTAATACTTTCTTGAGATCTGCTTCACTCCGGTCTGTGTTCAATTTTCACTGATTATCTTAAAAGCGTCTTGTCTTGCTCGTTTGCTCTGGGTCAGGCAGAAGGACTTGGAAAGGATACTTGTTGGAGCCTAGGTCTACTGTGATGGGAAACTTGGTTATTGCTTCTTACCAGTCAGCTGATGAGGTGTGTTCACTTTCTCCCGCGGGTCCTTGGTTCCTAGATGGTGAATTCAGGAATCCACATCTTGCCTCTTCCTGTCCCCAGCCTCCCTAGCTGGCCTTGGCTGTGCTTGGCCCAAGGAGTGTGAGTGGGGCGGGGAAGCACCTTGGGGAGAGCCCGTAGGGAGGGGAAGCTTGTGCTGTTCTGGATGCTCATCCAGTGAGCATCAGCCCTTGAGATGCCCATGTAAGGATGCTGGCTTGCTCAGAGCATGGCCAGTGGGCAGTGCTGGAGGGGCTGGCCACAGGTCAGCAGGTCTGGGAAGCACAGCTGGCTGCTTTGCAGGGTATGGGGCTGACCAGGAGGGGATGGGGTGGGAAGCCCACCTTGAGCTGTGCTTCCCTGGTGGTCTACTCCCTGGGCCCTGCAAATTTACTGCCAGTCTTGCCCCTGCTCTCCAGCCTGGCTGCTCTTCTCGTGCTTGGGTGTCTGTCTAGACCCCCTTACCCCACAGGGGTGTCCTTGGAGCTGGGAAAGTCACCCTCCAGGGGATCCTCTTCTTTCCCTGCTCAGGACACATCACTTCTTCATATTCTAGCCAGAATGGTTGCATTTTTTTTTTTTTAAATGAGGACATGGGTATACTCAGGTCCTCATCCCATCCCCAGGATCCTGGGTGGTTTTGGTGAAACTAGCACCCTTCTCTGGCTATGCTGCCCTTATGTGAGAAGTATTGCAGCATCTTGTAGATCCAACTCTTACCAGGAAGGATGTTTGACATTTGGGTGTCTCTCTCTGTGTCTGTCTGTCTGTCCATCTGTCTGTCTGTGTATGTGTATGTGTATGTGTATGTGTGTGTTGCATAGATTTTAGAAGATCAGCCTGTGACCAGGGTGGAAAGAGATGCCTGAGAGTCACAGAGACCCCGTAGATGTCCATCCATAGGACCAAGGTTCCATTCTCTCCCCGTTTCTCCTTCCTTTAGGTCCCTTTGTCATCCTTTGGTGTTTGTCATTTCTCTTCTTGCTGACCTCTGTGCACCATCCCATTACCATTGTGTCCCTTGGGACACTGTAGTTCATGGCACTCCACCCTCCAAACTCTGCCTCATTCTCCCAGACCCAGCACTTTGTCTGGGTTCCTCTCTCTTGTTCCCATGGGTAGAGGTGCCCCTATCTTCATAGTTCCCAGGTTTCCTCTGTACTCTCTGTGACTCTGGGACTTGTGAAGTGAGCTGGGGTCAGGTAAAGGTTATGTCCCCTACTCTGGGGACACCTTTCATCTCGAGGGTCCAAAGGTCCCCAAACAAGCCCCGATGACTACAGTTGATTAGCTATTGTCCAAAAGGGTCTGCATGGCTGAGCCCGTGCATCCCTGGGCCTATAACAAACAGGCTTTTTTATTCACCAGAAAGAGTGTTGCCCCTCACTTGCCCAGTCTGTTCAGAGTGGCCAAGAGGGAGCCAAGTTTGAGATCATGGAAGAGACAGGCTGAGAAGTGGGAAGGCCTAGGGAAAGTCTGGGTCCCTTCCTTCACTGTCACGAGAGGAATGGCTATAGTAACAATGGTGGCGTTAGGCTGTGGTGAGGAGGACATGGCATAAATATGGTAACCCTATGTGGGAGTGGCTTCTGCCTTGGCACTGGAGGTGGTATAATAGGGTATCAGTAGACTCTGGGCACAGGATGGCTTCCATAGCCCTCTCCTCACCATGAATGCAGGTCCCTTCCCTCCTTCCTGTGTGGGTGTCTGTGAGGGGAACCTATCCTGGGCAGGTTCACCAGGGACCCTGGTGAGAGAGGAGCCAAGAGGATTCGTGGCAGGCCCTTGCCAAGACGTCTGTGTCCCGGCGCCGGCTCCTGTGCAGCCCCAGGACAGCGCTGCGGGTGGGTGGAATCCACAGGGGTGAGACATCGAGGCTGGAACGTGCCGGGGATGCTTGGGGCTGCTTATCTCGGTCAGGAATGCACTGTGGTATTATTAGCCGGCAGCCTTCTCGCCTAGGAATAAGCCCCTAGGGGCATGTTGGACACCTGTCCGGCTCTGCCTGCCCAGACAGCCTGTGGGTGCTTGTGCCTGGCCAGCCATTGTGGACAAAACTCTCAGGCATGTTTGGGTGCCAGCAAGTATGTGTGCAGAGGTGGAGTGTGAGTCTGGGTCTGCATGTGTGTATGGTTCCTGTGTACGTGTCTGCGTGCACATGTACTTGTGGGGGCATGCCTGCCATTGCGTATGAGCATGAACGTGTGTGTGAGCATGTTTTTACCACACCTCTGTGTGCAGGTATGTGTGTACATAAGTTTCAATGTGTGTACTGTATGTAGTATGTGGGTACTTATGCTTGCATGCATGCCACAAAGTGTGTGTGTGTGTGTGTGTGTGTGTGTGTGAGTGTATGGTTTGTTTGTGGCTGTGGCTGAGTGTCAGACACTTGGGGGCTCCACAGGGCCTAGTGATGAGAGACTGGGTCATTAGTCCAAGATCATCCCCAGTCAGAGAGTAAGTTCATGGCTAGTCTCAGCTGCACGAGAGTCAGTTTCAAAAAGAACACAAAACAAAAAAGCCCTGATGTCAGCCTGATCTAAGGTCTGTCTCTGTCACTTATCAGTTTATGACTTTGGTGAGTGAATTCACCTGCCCAGGCTCACCTTCTTCATTGGTATCATGGTGATGGTCACAGTTCTTACTTGGTAGTCTGACTAGGAAAAGTAGATAATATAGTATATGGAATACATACAAAACTTTAGAATGATGTCACAGTACCACCATCACCAACCACCATCTCTGTCATCATTACTACCACCTCTCTCTCCTTCATTACCTCTGTCATCAGCATCATCTCCATTTCCATCACTACCTCCCCCTCCCCCACTGCCTCCATCCCCACCACCACCTCCACCATCACCTCCATTTCCATCATCACCACCAGCTCTGTCACTACTCTATCATCTCTATCACCACCGTGGTTCTAGACCCCTAGCTTTTACTTCCCTGCAGGGACCCTCTATAGCAAGGGAACAAAAGTCCAGGGGAGACATGAGGTCTGATGGCTGAGGGTTGTGAGGAGACCAGAGTAGAGCTACAAGGACCTGACTCTATTCTTGGATGCTGTGTGCCATGCTACACTATCTTGCTCAGGTTTCAGAGTAGCAGCAATATGCTAGCTTGGGGAAGGAAGGAAATCTTGGCAGGTTTTCCCCAGGCTTGAGGGTGCAACAGCCTAGAACCTTATTGTGCAGCACACAGCTTCCCCTGGAGCTTTGGCACTGGTTCTTCCTCCTAGCCTTGGATCCACTGTGGGTTATAGCTCAAATAGAGAACAGAGCTGCTGCCCCGGAGAAGGACCTAAGGAAGAGGCACAGTATTCCTGCTCCCTTCCCCGGGCCAGGCCACAAGAACTTGGTCATCTAGCTCTTCACACCTGGTGGGGCTTGGGGCTACCAACTCCTGCCTTCTGCTCCCAGCTCTGACCAGACAATTCTGGAATTCCTCGGAAGCACTGGGCCCCCCTCGGAGTCCAGTCTTCTGTCCTGACTCAACCCTGCCAGAACTTCCCACATTCTGTCTCCAGGGAGCTGACCAGGGTGTCGCCAGCATTGTGGAGGTGGAGCAGGTACTCTGGTGCCTGGGCACGGTGGGTTCAGGTGGGAAAGGGCAGAAGCAGGTGAGGTCTCAGTGGCCCTGGAGGCCAGCCCTTCTCTGAAAACATATTTTCACAACTAACTGTCCAGAAGAAGGGAGGGGATAAAAACAAAACAAAACAAAGCACCCCCCAAAAACAAACCAACAAAAACAACCACTGACTTTTTTTTTTTTTTTTAAATGTGCACTTAATGGCTGGTTGGCTGTACATTATTAAACAGGCAACTGGAGACGTGCCAGGGGGGACTACTCCAGCCAAGACTCACAGCCTGAACACAATGTTCCAAAAAGCGATCACCCACAGGGTCCCTGGGGAGGAGCACCCAGACGAGAGACTCCAGCTGTCCCTTTGCCTCTCCTGCCCAGCCGCATTCTGGTTCCCTTGCAGAAGGCTCCCGCTTCTGTACTGGTCCTGGGGCCTCAGGGTCCTTTATCCACCCTGCGACTGTGAGCTGCACTGTCCCTCATGGGTTCAAGGCTGCTGTTTCCATTACAGATAGGGCCAATGCCTCCTCATCTTTAGATTGGGGTGCAGAGGCCTTAATCTGTTCTGGATTAAAGCTCCTTCCTGGGGTCCACTAGGACTCCTTATTCATCTTTTCTGGGCCTCAATTTTAACTTCCTCTGAAGGATAGGGTTGGACTGAATTCAGATTGGGTAGCCTTGGGTGAGCTTGGCGAACTTCTTCTAGAGTTTGGGGACCCTATTGCCCCATCTGTGGTCTTATTGGTGACACGAGGAGCCATAGTCCACCTTCTGGGGGGAGGTGCTTCCTCTCTCATTCAGCCCACGAGAGTAAAAGGCAAGTGACTGAAGGTGACACCAACCCATTCAAGTGGAAGAACAAGCTGAGAATTTGGAGTTTGGGTGTTGCCAGGATGGGCCAGTGCTGCATGCGTGCGTGTGTGCGTGCATGCGTGCATGCATGCGTGTGTGTGTGTGTGTGTGTGTGTGTGTGTGTGCATGTGCACATGTGAATATGTATACCTGTGTTTAGGGACTGCATCTTAATGCTCCATTTGACACCTTTAGAGATTATAATGCCACAGATTGAGAGTTTGATCTTGGAGGTCAATCCCCACTACCTATCTGTTTGGCATTTCATGGTTACTGACTTTGGGCAAGTGGCTTCAGCTGTCAGTGTGTCCCTCATCTGTGCAAGGGGATAATGTGTGAAAGTGGGGATGCTGAGGGCTAGGAAAGCCACCAGAGACGAGCTGGGAGGGACCAGAGGAAGGGAGAGAGAATGAGGGAGTCACCATGGGCTTTGGCTGGGGGCAGCGGGTAACCTCAGACTTTGGACACAGGTATCCAGCCAGGACTAATTTCCACAGGGCTACTGAGAAAGTACCAGTGGAAGCTCGGAAGGTGAGAGGCCAATTGGCTAGTGCCATGGCTGACTTGGGACAGCATGTGCCAGCCAAGTGCTCAGCCACCATCTGGACCACCTCCCCTCCCTCCCTGCTGCTCAACTGCCATCCTTGCTAAAGGTCAGTTTGTGGTGTGGCCAGCACACTCCCTGGAGGCTACTGCCCACAGCTCTGTCCCCTTCATAGTTGCTGCTCCTGTTCCTTTCTTCCTCTTGGGCAGTCAGTGGGGACTGGGTCCAGGTTCCTAGGGGTTCACAGATATTGGGTGGAGACAGGAGGTTGTAGTAGGTGGGGACCTCTCCAGCCACCTTTCCAAGGCCAGCTGCACACATTTGATTGTGTGCGTTCATCTTTTCTTTGTCATCTAAAATAAAAGTGGGGTCCTTGTGCCAGTATCCATCAGATATTTTTAGAGACATTGGTGACTATAATAAATATCTGTCTGATAAGAGCACAAGGGCATGAAAGAGAACCTGACTTTCCGCTGGTGTCTGATTAACATGGAGTATGTGGAGCTTTTTGTTTCCTTGGAACTAAATGCCATATTTTTCTTACTAGACAGCCGTATCGTACTGTTAGCAAAATTGAACTTCTCTTTGCCTTAAATCTTGGAATTTTCCTGGACTGAATTATTGTTAAGTCATTGTTGAGGACAGTAGCCCAAGAGAGAAGTTCCCTTACTAGTTCTGACCCATGTGTAAAGTCAGTTTAGTGTTTTCATTCAGTGTGGTGTCTTAGTTCTCCCCTCCCGCCCATTGCACGTCCCTCCCACATCTCCGTCTCATTACTGATAAGTATGTTGAACAAGCCAGGGCAGAGGACAGAGCCCTTTGGCAAGTCAGGAAGTTGACATTGATCTATTAATCAGCACCCTGTGCTGGCTAGGAATCCATTAGACTTCCCATGTCCAAGAATGTCACGGTGATTCCACCAACACCTTGCTGGAGCTGGGAGCCTCCACCCATGTAGTCTGGGTTCCTTAGACTTTGGGGTTAGTGGTTCTATGGTTCTGTGAAGGAGGGGGTCTTTAGGCTCCCTAAAAGGATCCAGGTTCAGGCAAGAGACTTTGTTAGAAGGGAAGGAAAAGAGGGGGAGGGGATACCCATGAGGAATCTTGCTCTACAGATAGGGAAGCCCCCGAGGACCCCCAGCTTTAACGGTGAGTTTCTCAGGGGAGACCAGGGGTTTATATGCAGTGACTTCTGCCAAGGACTAATGTCTGCTTAGGACTGTGCTCCCAAGAACATCTAGGGGGCCTTAGTGGCCATCAGAGAGGCTTGGTGAGAAGGCTGTAGCTGGGAGGTACACAGTCTTCACTTACCCTGGGCCCTAAGGCTGCTGGATCCAAGTGCTTCTCCTGACTGGAAACTGAAGCCGTCTTAAGCGAGGGACACACCATCTATGTACTGGGGAAGAACAGTGGGCAGGCTGCCTGTCCCAGTGCATCTCCTGACCATGCTGTCCACCAGAGACTAGGACAGTCCCCCCACCAAGTGTAATTCCCGGAGGTGATGCAAATATGTGTGAATAAGACACAAATACAGTTGGTTGCTGGTTCTCAGAAAGGAACTCTTGGGGACAGTGGTATGGATGTGGCTTCAGGGGTTCCCTCTACAGGGGCCCTGGCCAGACCTCTCTCAGGGGTGACACCGATGAAAGCCTCCTTGGAGACAGTTCAGACTTTCTTAGCTGCAGCTGGAGGGGCACGGCTCAAATGCACAGACAGTGACTGATGTGGAGGGTGATCCTGGGGTCTGGCTTGCAGCCAGCTGAGCTTTTGATAAGTCAGAGCCCAGAGCAGTCTTTTTCCCCATGTCCCTTGAGGGACGAAGAGCTATACCCAAGTGTGCCCTCCCTCTGTGACCTGCATGCTGGTCCCTGCCCCCTCAGAGTCCAAGATGGAGCAGAGCGGGGCTCAGGTGCTAGAATGGGTGACTTCTCCATCATGGGAAGATGTTGAAGGTTCTTTCTTTCTTTCTTTCTTTCTTTCTTTCTTTCTTTCTTTCTTTCTTCCTTCCTTCCTTCCTTCCTTCCTTCCTTCCTTCCTTCCTTCCTTCCTTCCTTTCTTCCTTTTTTTTTAGATTTATTTATTTATTATGTATACAGTGTTCTGTCTGCACGCATGCCTGCAGGCCAGAAGAGGGCACCAGATCTCATTACAGGTGGTTGTGAGCCACCATGCGGTTGCTGGGAATTGAACTCAGGACCTTTGGAAGAGCAGTCAGTGCTCTTAACCTCTGAGCCATCTCTCCAGCCTGGTGCTCTTTCTTTATAGGGCATTTGATCTGACCCTGAGGATGTTGGGGGTGTGTTTGTCACAGATGGAGTTCCTCTAGAGTTCCCAGTTGAACTCTGGGGTGGCAGGGCTATGCTCAAATGCTGGCTGATCCTAGAGAAGGGCTCTGAGCTCAGGTCTAAGACCAGACAGGATCCTAGTCACTTTCCAGACGTCCCCGGGCCTTTTGAAATTCATGGTGTTCGTGTGGGGCCAGGGAGAGCCTCCCTGTAGACGGTCACTAGATACTGATTAAAGTGCCATGAAGGAAGATATGAAGACAGTTCCGGGAGGACCCGCCATTGTGGGCCTGGGGCTGTGAGGCCAGGACACTGCATTCAGTACATTGGGTCTTGACCCACTGGTGTCCTGTCTCTGGCATTGGACTTTCTTTGCTTCTTGTGTCCCTTCTTCCCTGTTCCGTCCTTTTCCAATGGAAGTGGCTGTTTCAGCACCTGGTCTGACATGGGGCATCCATCTCTCCCTGCCCTTCTCAATGGCTTTTCTGTTGCTTCACCCACAGCTCTGTTTCTTTTCTCCTCTGGTTCTCTGTGACCCCCTCTTTGTACCCCTCTCTCGGCTCCCAGCTTCCCCACCATATCTTTCTATGGTCTGTCTTCAGCAATAAGCATCCCATGGGCCCTGCTAGGTGCCAGGCACTGCCAGCTCCTTCTTGGGGTCTGGTCTCCTAACTTCCACGATCACCCTGTCTCTGCCTTCACAGTTAGCCTCCTGCTCTCCCTTCCCCCAGCTCCACGGGGCTCCAACACTGGTTATTATTCAGTTTTATGAGAAACCTCCAGGCCTGCCCCTGAATGGACTGACCACAACTGGAACCAGATGTGCAATCCAGGCTTGGGGATGTGAGGGAGGGATGGGGGAGGGAAAGGGCAAGACTGGCTTGAGGGGGGGCTGGGAAGCCCTGGGAACCTTGGTTGTCAGGGCCTAGAGGAAGGGAGGCAGGGAAGTCCTAGGCAGTTTGAAGAAGCAATGGGGAAGGAAAGAAGGGAGAAGCAGGCTTTTTCAGAAAGTGTCTTTATTGTGGATAGCTCCTGAAAACCAGGAAGAAGGCCGGCTTTTCCGTAGAAGCCTTCCAGCTCCTTGACTTCCTAGGGACTCTCTGAGTTCGAGGTTCCACTCAGGTATGGAAACAGGCAGTCTGGGAAAGAAGAACCCCCATTGGGCAGAGGTAGAGAGAGAAACCTCCAAAGGCTTGGATATCTGGAGGAGGGCGGCGTTTCAGAGGGGCCCCTATGCTGCTGCAGACCTGGGGGAGGGCAGGAGGCGTCTGGGGCCTCTGGGTATCAATGTGATGCTTCCTACATCCTCACAGACTCAGTCTTGCCGCAGCTGTGCAGCTGCAGAGATAAACGTTTGCCCAGATATCTTGTTGGAGTACTGTGTAGTACTTAGATGTTTCAAGTGTCCCCGTTACCCATTTATGAACAAGCCATCCATCAGGCTGTCTCTCTATGGTCCATTCATTTCACATTCACTGCACTATGTTTGAGCTGGGTGTTGGATAAAGTAGAGAAAGGAAAGGGAAAATACAAATTGGCCTTGGAGGCACAGGCACAAATGTGGCGGGTCCAGAGGAGGCCGGCTTGAGCAAGCTAGGGTCCTTCTTGGAGGATGGTATTTTTTTCTAAGTGATAATAGCATCAATTTGGTTTTTGTTGGTTTTTCAAGAAATGCTTTCTCTGTGTGGCCTTGGCTGTCCTGGAACATACTCTATAAACCAGGCTGGTCTTGAACTCAGAGCTCCGCCTGTCTCTGCCTCCTGAGTGCTGGGACTAAAGGTGTGCACCACTACTGCCCAGTTGCTGTTATGCATCTTGCATTCCTTCTGATCACAGGCATGCAGATGTGGGGAGACCCAAGAGCAGTTGCTCACAGTGATCCTAGAGGCCCCATGTCCCTGCCAATTATCTACCTCACTCTTCAGCCCCTTAGCTGCCTCTCAGGTGGTTGCTCACTACTGATGAAACTGCTCCCTTAAGGCCTTTGGTGTTTCACCTTCTTCCCCTGGGCTGCCTCTCTTGTCACTGTTATCACCCCAGAACCCTATTCCTGATAAAGGTTTGAAATTCTTATAGTTAGGTAGGGCCAGATGACAGACAGAACCAGTAGGACCATGAGAAGGCTATTGAATAGTCACCTTGAAGGTCAGGGTTCAAGCTCTCTCTTCTCAAAGAGGATCCTGTTCAGAATCGAGAAGGGCAAGATCCCTAAATGAGTGGCTGTAAAATCTGCACTGAAGGGCGGGCATGTAGCTCCGTTGACTGAGTGCTTACCCACCGTGCGTGGAGGGTTGCTTGGGTTTGAGCACAAGCACTGTGTAACCACATGTGGTGGTGCACTCCTAGAGTTCCGGCATTCAAGGATCAGAAACTGATGGTTGTCTCTGGCTGCATAGCAGATTTGAAGCCAGCTTGCACTTATAAGACCCTGTCTTCAAAACAAACGACAGTCCACAAAAGAAACTGCCCTGGAGGTCACAAAAGGGGTACCCTAGAGCTGCTCAGGTTTGACATCACTGGCTAACTTCGAGCCAGAAGTGAGGGGTCACCACATGGAGTTCCCACTCAAGCCGTGAGGTGGAGGGAGGAGAACGTGGTAAGCTTGCTGGTGTTTGAATGCTAGCAGAGAGAAGAAACAGTTGGGTGAGAAAGGTACAGAAATCAAAGCTGAAGGATGGAGAGGGAAAAGCTCTCTGAGGGAGAGCTGGGGTCAGACTTGACGCTGGGAGCCAGTGACTGATGTCAGTTGGGAGATTGTGTTATGAGTATAAAGGAGCTTTTGGGACCTGAGGTAAGAGGGGCTCCATGTTTCTGGTGTGTGACTTAACCCATGAAGAAAGGGGACAAAAGAGCCGGAATTGACATGGAATCTTCTGATTCCTTAACTGGATGGGGATGCCCAGGCTCCAGAGGGGTCCCTTAGTCTGGGTGTTGGTAGGAGAATAGGAATTAAGCAGACTGAGGGGATCCAAGATCACCTTTGACCCAGAGCGAAGGCAGTGAGTGGGAGACTTGGTTTGGGCCTGGTGAGGAGGCTTTAGCCAGGTCCCCATGGAGTTTATAATTTTCTTTGTGTTTGTCATTCCTGGACAGCGTGTATACACCAGTGGATGGACTGATGCCACTGTGGGGTTGTGGGTTCTGACATGCTGGGACTGGAGGTGTGGGGGCTTGAACTCCATTTCTATCTAGTGTAGGGGGGTTGTCTTCTCCGGAGGAAGGAGAGAGGGTGTGGGGGAAGGGTGATGATCTTCCCATATACGTTTTAAAGGAGTCACTCCTCTTCTTTTCCCAAGTGGTTTTCTTCTTACCGGGGTATTAGCTGGTCCTTGTGGCTCTGGCCTCAGCTGATCTGTAGCCTTGTTCCTCCCTTTGAGCCTTTCTCCTCCTGAACTGAACTGAAGCCTGCCCAAGGGAGGATTTGGCTGAATGAATAAAAACATCACAGAGTCCTTTGGATGTAAATTTATGCACATCAGAGCAAACTGAGGCCCAGGGATGTAGGTGACTAGCTCAGATGCACAAGGCACGAACCCTTCATACACACAAGCCCTTCTGGCTTGGGGCCAGAATTAGCAGGCACAGGTTCAAGTTCCTCCCTGGCATTCACTGGCTGTCCTGCCTGGCCTCTGACAGGGAATGTCCCCTAACCACTGTCAGGCGCCTGTCCTTAGCTGTGATGGCACAGTGAATGACGGCCGCCGACTCTTCTTCAAGTGTCCGGCATGAGGTGGCTGTGTGACAAGTGACTGTCCGCTTCTGTCCTAGTTTCATTTCTGTTATTGTGAAAAATACCCTACCACAAAGCAGCCTAAGGGAGAAAGAGGGGCCCATCATCAGTGGGGGTGGGGACTTCAAACAGCTGGCCGCGTCACATCCTCAGTCAAGAGCAGAGAGAAGCAAAGGCATGTATCCTTGCTTGCTCTCGGTCGGCTCCTTCGATTTCTCCTTTTCTCTACAGTCCAGGAACTCCTGCCTAGGAATGGGGCTACCCACGGTAAGCTGGGTCTTCCCACTTCAGTGAGATTAATCAGGACACAGATATGCTTATAGGCCAGCCCCACGTAGATAATCCCTTATCGAGAACCTCTTCCAGGTGATTCTAGATTGTGTCAAATTGACAACTTAAACTAACTATCCCTAGCACTTGGTCAGAGGCAGGGGCAGAGGCGGGAGGATCTCTGTGAGTTCGAGGTCAGCCTTGTCTATAGCAAGTTCCAGCCGGGGCTACATAGTGGGATTCAGCCTCAAAAAAAAAAAAAAAGAAAAGAAAAGAAAAAGAAGTGACCATTACATTTTCAGGAGACGCCTGTCTGCTTCTATCATTTATACATTGATCCAAACTTTTTAAGTGCTTTCCCCTTTATTATTTTTAGTATAAACACATTTCATAGACACAGAAAGTTGGAATGATTTTATGCTGGGCTGTCTAGATTCAGCAAATGTTTTGGTCTATCATTAGCCCTGCAAACTGGTGGGTTCTGCTCCACAGAATCCATAGGTGCTGATTGAAACTATTTGGGAAGAAACCCGTGACTGTCCCGAACAAGAACGGACTTCATAGTGTGGTCTTTCTTCCTTAAACAGCTCAGCAAGCTATTACTTACAGAGAGTGTTTATACAGTTTATATAATCCTGTTGTAGATTTTACAATTGTTCTAGCGGGGATTGAAAGCCAGTAGGAGCGGAGTAGCTACGGATGTGGCTCAGCTGGAATAGAACTTGCCTAGCGTGCAGGAGTTCCTGGGTTCAAGCCCTAGCTCCACATAAAACCTGGCATGGTAGCCCCTGCTTGTAATCCCAGCAAGGAGGGTGGAGGCAAAAAGATGGAAAGACCAAGGTCAGACTTAGTTAAACAGCTACTCCGGCACAGCCTAGGCTGGATGAGATTGTATTTGTAAATCAGTCATACAGGAATCTGTGTCTAAATTCTGTATAAACACTTTGTGCAAACTCTCTGCCCTTTCACATAAGGGATCTGATTATCCACAGTCCTGGTGTCCACCAGGGGCCCTGGAAACAGTACCCAGGGCAAAGATATGATTGTATGACATCTCCATCATCCTACTATATATTTTTTTTGGTCAGGGTCTCTGTGTAGCTTTGGCTGTGCTGAAACCAGGTTGCCCTTGAACTCCCAGAGATCCACTTGTCTCTCTGTCTCTCAAATTCTGGGATTACTGCCCCCTGGCCCCTTCATTTTACTTTTTTGGATGCATTCTAAAGAGAGTGGAAGCATACATTTTATGATCTGGAACTTTGCTCCAGTGACTTTTGAGTATAAGGTCATGTGTGTTCTAATTCACTCCAGGAAAAAAAGCAGATTAGCATGTCACATTTGACAGCCAAGGAAAAAGCAGGTTTCAGAGGAGAGATGGCTGGTAGCTGGTACCCAAGTGTGTTGGAAATGCAGCTTGTGTGTGTGTGTGTGTGTGTGTATTCTTCTCCTCCTCATCATCATCACGCAGTAACCTTTTGGCCTTGACTCCACAGTTGAGTCTTTTCTATGGGCTCCTCAACTTCTTAGCATCTTGATTCTTACCTGTCCCTACGCACCCTTGTTTGCTAAGCCCTCTGGTCTGTTCCCCAGAGAGCTGCTGGACAACTGGCCTACCCAGGTGCACTGTGGTACGGGCCTGGGGCCTGGTGGAGTACAGTTTGTGCAGCGGAGCGTAGCAGGGGTTAAAGGAGGCGGCGGTGGGGGGCGACGCGCTGACTCCGGGAAGGAGGCGGTGCCCCAGGCCGTCCGCCCGCCCGCCCGCCCGGGAGGGAGCCGGCAGCGGCAGCGCCCTGGGAGCGCTCACTCGCTCAGCTCACAGCAGCGGCCTTGGGACTGGCTCTGCTACCTCTGTCCTGTTGGTCAAGCTCACCGCCTCTCCAGGAGCCACCAGCTTCCTGCCAGCCCCGCCACCCGCCCTGCTACTGCCCACCGCCCTGGCCTGCCACCCAGTGGCTCCTCAGTTGGAAAGGTGAGCAGAGCGGATGCAGTCAGTGAGTGTGTGAATGAGCAAGGGTGCAGGGGATACAAACAGCCCAGCAGTCTGCACGCACTGATGTGTCATGTTCTCCTGAACTTGGGGAAGGTGCGGTCAACCCCTCCCCTGTCACACTTCTAGGCTAAACTAGCCCCTGGGGGCCCAACTTGTCAGCCCCGGAGCTGTCAGATGTTCCCCAGGTCTGCCAGAGATGTCTGGGGCGCGGCTGTCCCTGCAAGCGCTGAACCAGCTCCAGGAAGAGTTTTGTGTGCAGCTAAGTTGCTGGCATTAATAAGGCTTTATACAACAGGGAGCGGGGAGGGACCATTACCACCAGAGGCAAAGAGGCAAAGGAGGAGGGGGTCTCTTCCGCAATCTGGTAGGCAGAAAACTGTGAGCGAGCATGAGTCTTTTCCCTGCTAGTGGCTAGAACTTCCTTGGGGGTTCCTTCCTCTCTTTGGGGGCTCTCTCATCTGCCCCCCCCAAGATCTTTGTGCAGGGGAGGGTCTGGATGCAGAGGGTTAAAGTTAAAAGCTCTAGCATCAGTGTGTCCTCTCTGCATGGGTCCCATGCTCCCTTGACATGGGCACATCCTGGCATGTGTGCCCCTTGTCCCTCCCCCAGCCAGTAGGCTCATTCCTTCCTCACCCCTCTGGGCAGAAATGTCTAATCCAGGTGGTTAATGAACACACAGGGTCCCCCTGCACTGGTCCCTGCCTGCTACCCCTTACGAAGCTTGAAGAAGCCACCCACAGCTAACCTCAGGGCCAGGGCCAGTGTTGCCTGCCCAGATGTTTTAAGGCTGGCCTGTGTCCTAGTAGAAGAAACTAAAAGGGGGTGTCTGGGGGGTGGGGTGGGCAGAGAAGCCTGCTGGGCTCTTGGCTGGGCTCTTAGCAGGGGCGTGGGATAGGGTTAGGGGATGGAATGGTTACTGGTTGGGGAAGTTTCCAATATCGTGAGGTCAGGAAGGCAGTTGTGGTGGGAACAGAAGGGACAACTGGAAAGTGGGGTTCTGATGATTGGGGACCGGAGGCTTCTCTCTTGGAAGCCCTTTCTGTGTGGCCTAGCAGAGGTGGCGTGGGAGGTGGGAGGGAGGGCCCCTTTCCCTTCCTGAAGCTGCCTGGAGGTGGGGTGGGGACCATTGTGGCTCAGACTTGGCCTCCAGCGCCTCGTGCCCTTGCCAGCTGGTTGGCAGCTCTTGTCTGCCAGACCCCAGTTTTTCCTCAAGACCCAAAGCTTACTACAGCTGAAGGACCCTTAGCTCTAACGGCTCTGGCCCAAAACAGGGTGGGAGAGCCGTCCAGGTGGGAGAACCCCCCAACACTGGATTCCCAACATGGTCAATGGAGAAGGAGTTGAGAGGAGGGGTTAGGGGAGGGGTGAATGGGTGAGGGGCAGGACTTTGATCTGAAATTGAGGATTCTTGGGTGGTGTAGGAGATAGCCTAGGAATCTTTCTGACTCTCCAAGTCCTGGCCTTGAACTTCTGACTCTCTTTTCCTAGCCCTCACCCATACATCATAACTTATCTCCATTAGAGCTTAGTGTGGGCTATAGCCAGGAGGAGTGGGCTGAGATGAGGCACCTGGGACACCAGGGAGGAGGCCGCTGTTCTGGGGGCTAGGAAAGGGTGGGGTTGGAGATTTGCCTTGGAAGAATGAGGGTCGAACCAAGAGCGTCCAGAGGTTCTCTCTGGTCAGTGCGAGGATGGGCTTTGGTGTATGGTAATGAGTGGCCTGTCGCAGGGAGCAGTTCAGACAAGCTGGACACTGTGGAAGGATTCCTGCGCTGCGATGTGGTGAGAAAGACGACCTTTGAGGTCTCTGGGGATGCTGAGGTCCTGGGATTCTTAGGGTTGGGGAGTTCTCTGACTCTGGAATGGGGGCTGGGAGTGGGGGGTCAGAGTTGTGGCTTCAGGCTTTGGGCATGGGTGGGGACTTACAGGGTCGCCCTCTCTGACCTCCCTAGGGAATAATAGAGAGCCCTTGCATATGCCTCTCCCTGGCACCCATAGCGGACTGACTGTCCACCAGTCTGCCCCCAGCTGCTTACTTCACTGCTACTGTGGTGAGGTGCTTCCTGATGGCCACTCTGGCCCTGTGTTTAACTCCTCGAAGACTGGATGGAACCTCGGACCTTATGACACAGTGTAACTGGGGAGAGGATGGCATGTGTCGCAGGTCTTTGGTTTTTTGTTTTTGTTTTTTCGAGACAGGGTTTCTCTGTAGCTTTGGAGCCTGTCCTGGAACTAGCTCTTGTAGACCAGGCTGGTCTCGACCTTACAGAGATCGCCTGCCTCTGCCTCCTGAGTGCTGGGACTATGTGCACCACCACTGCCCGGCCATGTCACAGGACAAGGACTGGTTTCCATGTCGGGCATTCTGAGAGCCTGCCCTGCATAGCCCAAGAGCAATGCCAGACTCTGTGAATCAGGAGAACCCCGGAGCGGGCCTCAGTTTCCCTCTTTACAGATACTTTATGGTTGTCAAGCCTTCACTAAGTGGCTTGCTTAATAACCAGTGTGTGGGGGTAGAGGTGGGGGTGGGAAAAAAAGCCAAGGGCATTTGTTGTTCTCAAGAGACTCTCAGAGGGGTAGGAGAGGAACAGGTGACCTCCCTGTGGCCTCTTCAAACCTGTTTTCCCTGGGAAGGAGAGGCAATGGGGGTTGATACTTCCCCAACTCAATGCTGGGGGTGTGGCTTCCTACAGGGAAGTGTGTGTGTGTGTGTGTGTGTGTGTGTGTGTGTGTGTGTGTGTGTCCTGATGGCTTCCCTTGGGGTTAGGACCCTCCTCGGACTCCATCTGTTCTAGCTCAGCTTGCCTAACTCAGTTTGCCTCTCCCTACCATCCGTTCTATGGATGCCTGTGGCCCCTTTGCTCCTGAGCATGGACCCAGAGGTTACTGTATAGGGCCCTCTGCCTCCAACCAGGTCAGTAGCTTTAACCTTCTGGCTTCCTCTGAAGGGGAAGTCCTTCTCATTTTCTAACTGTTATTCCTGTCTACAGCCAGGAGGTAGGGGAGGCTTCTTAATCAGGGCATTTTTCCTCTGGATAAAAGGGACCTAGCGATGAGGGAGAGCAGGGGAGGAATGTAAGGGCATAGACTGAGCTGCGGGCTGTTCATCGTTGCCTCTCACTTAAGTTTTCCTAACCTAGAAAGGGAAACTGAGGTTTTCGGGATAGAGATTTGTCAGAAGATCCCCCCTGCATGCCTCCTGCCCCCAACAAAACAAATCAGAAGGGAGCATGATGGATGGATGACTGTGGGGGAGGGAGAAGGTTGTTTTTAGACGCTGGGGAGGGACAGGCTTCCACTTTGTCCCCAGCATTATCCCCCGAGGCCTCTGGCTCCCTGGCTCCCTGGCTGGCTGGCTTTTAGCTTTCCAGAGCCATTAGGCATGTAGAGGTGTGGGCATAAGCCAGCTGGGAAAGGAATGGTGGGGGTGGCAAGGATGCCAGTGTTAAAGGCTGGGCTGCCTCCATGGACAGCCTGTGCCGGCAGCTGGAGTCTCTAGGGTAGCTGATTCCTGGTCTCTCCTTGTCCTCACCTTGGTTTCTTTGAGGGAGTTGGACCTGTCATGGGAGGGGACTGGGACAGTCACTGGCCCTTCCTCCTCCAGGGCTGTGCTGGGCTGTGTGTTCCCTGCCTTTTTAGGGCTTTGAGCTTGCAGCTCAGGCCTGAGCACCGGGTAGGTCAGGGACTTGCGCAGAAGGGTGGATCCAGGGATCTATCAGATGAGAGCCACAGGAGGTCCCCTGTGAGCGAGCTCTCCAACCCCTGCCACTGGAAACTCCCTCCTGGGACCTTCCTAGCCTCTTGGAGTGAATGTGAGACCCATTTGCTGCAAGTGTCCCTTGATCTCATCTGTAGGTCTCTGGCTGCATTGCTGCTCCCTGGCTGTGTAATGTCTTTTGCTTCCCAGGTGATGCTTTTGGTGTCAACTGAGGCTGGAGGTCTCAACAAGAGATTAGGCCTCTTGGGGCCTCAGTTTTCTCTCTAAAATGGGACAGTAGTATTTACCTCATGGCACGGGCATTGGGTTTGAATGGATTCATCGATTTAAAGTGCTTTGAAGTATGGGGTGCAGGTCAGCTGGTAGCATGCTCGCCTAGCCTGCACAGAACTCGGGGTTCTTTCCCCTGCGCTGCATACATTTGGCATGGTGGGGGACACCTGTAATGACAACCCTGGAGAGGTGGAGGCAGGAGGATCAGGGGTTCAAGATCATCTATGACTGTAGAGTAAGTTCAAAGGTCAGCTTGGGATACAGAAAAACAGAAACAAACGTCTGAAACCAAGCAAGCCGAAGCGCTTTGTCAGTTAACACTGGTAAGTGTCCTAATCAGTGGTGTCATTCATTCCAGAGCCTGCCTCATGGTTGGCCCCACTCTCTCTGATCATAGTTGTTTCTTCCCTACAATGGAGAGAGTCATGGGCTTCCCTTAAGGGGCGCTAGTAGCAGAGCAGGGTCTTCCTTCCCTGACTTTGCCTCCCTAGGAGGAAGGCCTAGAGTTGACAAGACCTCAGACTTGTCTCCCCAGAGAGCCAGAGCAGATATGTGTTTATGGAGGATTCTGAGAAAGTTGCTATCCCAGTAAACAAGTCCCTCGGGGATCCCTTCCCACCCTCCAGACAACCACTGTTTGCATTAGAACCTCCCAGGCCTGGCAAGGGCCTAACTTGTTTCCAAACAGGATATCCTTGACCTTAGCCATAGGGAGTTTTACATTTTAGAGTGGGAATCCCGGGTAACCATTGCAAACTGGCTTAGATCCTTCTCCGGGGCTTCTGAAAGTCTGACATCTTGCTACCGTCTAACTCAGTCCCTTGTTGGTCAGGGGTGGGAATAACCACCCCAGCCCTTCCTGTGTGTACACAGGAGCTGAGAGCTTTCCCGATTGGTCAGTAGGTCTCCCAGCGGCTCCCATTCCCCTCTCAGGCCTCTACCCTCTTTGGGGTCTATGGTTCTCTGGTATCTCTGCCATTCCTCCACCAAGGATCAGCTTTTTGCCTTGCTCTCTTACCCAGTGATTCCCCACCCAGGAGGCTGAGGCTGCACTGGGTCAGGGGTGAACACAGTTTCCGGACCCTTGGCCCGCCCAGTTGCAGCTGCAAAATGCATCGAGAGTTCCTTTGAAGGAAGAATGATCTTAGGCTGGTCATGATGACCACTGGAAGGGCTGTCTCTGGCTTCCCTCCTCTGCCCCTCTGGACCTTTGATCCTTGAGAGATGAGAAGTGGACCTCACCTTGAACACATCCTCCACCAGCCCGGGCTATCAGCAGGTCCATAGCCATTCTTCAGGGAGAGGGCTGAGGTTCAGTGCTGGGCTTGGTGATAGCAGCGGGTAGGACTATGGCTGAAGAACCCTGGCCCAAGGCAGTTCAGGAATGGAGTTCTTCCAGTGGTGCTCAGACTGGCCTGGCTCCCTTCCCACTGGGCCTCAGTGTCCTCACTTAGCAGCCAGCAGGTTGGAGAGGTGCACCGGAGGCCTCTAAAGGGCATCTGCCAGTGGGGGGTGGGGGTGGCTCCTCGAGTCCCTGGCTGTGAAACTTCACCTTGGGTTGACCTTGCTTCTCTCCCGCCCCTCCCCCACCTCTGGCAGTGGCTGGCAGGAAGTCCTGCCTGATTAGGGCCCTAATCACCGGCTGAGACTCCCAGAATCGCAGAGCTGGTGAAGCAGAGAGGGGCTGGGCTAAGGAGGGGGAGTATGAGACCAGGGCCCTGGCTGCCTGCCTGCCATCTGGGTCTGGAGGAGATGGACTCCTGGGTTTGGGTTCCTTGGGTCCGGCAATGCCCATGAGCATGCCGAGGAGGCCGGGAGTCGGGGCCAATCCAGCTGGGCCTGGGGACCATCCTGATTTCACAGTAACAGCCTTTTAGGGCATCCACTCTGTGCCAGGCAGGGTGCCAGATATGGGGCTGGAAAGGCCACTGAGACACCTTCTAGTGGGAGACAAAGGGGCGTAGACAGCGCCTCTGCAAAATGCTGCAGAAGCAGGGCTGGAAGCCGTGTACGTGAGTTGGTGGGGTAGCTGAGGTCATTTGAGATGGACTTGGAAGGTTGAGGAGTTTCACAGAGGGACTTGTTCAGGTATGGGGCAGGCACGCAGGTAAGGATGGATAACATGACTCCCTGTGCCTTCCAGCTCTGCTACTGACTCCCTATGTGACATTGGCCGGGCCTCAGTGCCTGAGTCTTAAGATGAGAGACGCATTCCAGCACAGTCTTGTGTGCTGTGGGGGAGTTGAAACAAGATTCCGTGTGCAAAATGCTTGGCACAGTAAATGTGGTTTAAAGAGGGAACCTGCCACAAAGAGTGGCTTTGGGGAGAGCCCAGAGGCCTTGCTTGGGTGGCAAGGGGTGGGAGGTTTCCTGGGCCAAGTCAAAGTAGGGAGCAGCGGAGGGAAGTTTACATAGGAGCGAGCATCACGATGAGGTTGTGGTTTAGGAAGGGGCTGGACAGGGAGGCCTGAGGATGAGCTCCTGTCAGGAACTGTCTGTGTTCTGCACCTGTGTCCTTCACCCCTAGGACTGGGAAGTCCTCTTGGTGTGACTGTGCCCCGAGACCAGAGCCTGCTGGCTGTGGAGCCCTCCCCAGCAAGGCTTCTTGATGAGCTGTGCTGAAGTGAGGTGGAACGAGGGTGGAGTGCAGGGGTCAAGGGGCTCCTTGAGGGGGTATCTTTGACGGTGTGTCCCAGAACATAGTAGGTCCTCTGTGCTGAATGAATAAATGAACAAATAAATGGTCAAGGGTATCCCTTAGTCTGGTCTCCTGGAAGTCAGCAGCACCCATATAAGTGGTTGGTGAGGGTGGGGACAGGGTGGCCTGTTTAAAGCCAGAGGCCAGCACATCACAGTTGCAAGTGCTCGGGGCACTTTATGATGAAGGAGGAGAGGGAATCTCAGGGACCTTCATTTCTTGGAGTGGGGATTATCCTAAGGTAGTGTGGCCTTGGGGTTAAGTCATAGGCTTGGCAGCCGAACCGTCTGGCTTCGAATCCTGACTCTACCTCTGACAGGAAGTGCAAACATGGACAGCTTACTGTTTGTACTGTGAAATGTGAGAAATGGAGAAGTGTGGCTGGCCAGCTCCGCACTCTGTAACCTCTGCCACCATAGCTGCTGCTGTTATTGATGCCAGGCCAGGGAGCAGATTGCGAGAGGGGGCTTCTGGCTAGGGCCGAACTAGCAGATGCCTAGAGGGGAATGGGAGAACCTGAGAGATGGATGAACTCCTCCAATGGTTTAGTTACCCTCAGATAACTACATAGGGGGCAGTTGCTGCCCTCGAGCTCTGTGGCTGAGCAGAATATGGGAGCAGAGGGACCCTGATAGTTAGGGGTGAGGGGGTAGGAATGAAAAAGGAGAGGTGAGCAGGAGGAAGCCAGGACTCTTGAAATTCCCCAGCTGGGACCCCAAGAATTCCACTCCTTGTCTTGTGCCAGAGGGCCTAGTCTTCAGCCTGTAACCCGAGGTCCTGGACTCTGTCTCCTGCCTTTTAAGAGTGATGCCTGCTTCTGGCGCTAGCTGGAGCCTTCAGCTCTCCTGGTGACTGACCTGGCTGCAGGATCTCCAGGCTTCCTCTTCACTTCCTGAATTGCTACTCCCACTGTGGGCACTGCAGCAGCTCCGCAAGAGAGGGAGAATACATTTAGGGAGACTGACTCCCCTCTCTGAGGTAGGGGAGGTATTGCTGAGGGTGCTGGAGGAACGCAGGGTGCTAGGAGTGGGGTCAGGCCGCTAGTTGCTGACTTTGATGCTGTGCAACTTTGGGCAGTTTAATTTCCCCTTCTGAGCGTCTGGAATGAGGAGTGGGGCCTAGAAGAGTTCTTCCCTTCCCGCCATGGAGCTTTCTGAATGTAGGCTCCTGTTCTTGTCGAGACTGGGCTCCCGGGTATCGTCCAGCATCCTCTGGGATGCTGGCAGAGATGCTGGGAAGCTCCCTTTTGGTCCTGGGTTGGGCTGTTCTGTGTCTGGGGACAGTGACCATTCCTTTAGGCATCTGTTTCTTGGAACAGAGCAGAGGGCAGCAGCAGCTGTTCCTGTGGGCAGACCAGTGTCTGGTGTGTCCCTATGACTCAGGTGGGGTTGCTCTGGCAAGAGGGAGGAGAACCATGTGTCTTCTGGCTTCTCCATGGCCACTCTCAGGGACCAGAGTGGGAGGTTTGACTTGCCAAGGCAAAGTGAGTAACTTGTGAGTAATGGCTTGGTGTCTCTAGGGCAGGTGGCTCTTAGACTTCCCAGAGTGTTACTGGCGTGCTGGGATGCTCCCCAAAGGCTGCTGAATTTCAGTCTCAGAACCCAAGCTCCACCCCCTTTATTATTATTTTGAGGAAAGGGTCCTGACGGGGTTCAAACCTTGGCTATGCCCCCATCTGTGCCCCCTCTGATTCTGGCTGTACTAGTTCTACCCACCACCATCTGGGCTCTCACCCCTCCTCAGCGTGGTCAGCAGCTGCATCTGACTTTCAGTGGACTGGCTGAAGGGCACAGAGTTTGCAGTTCGTTGCTTCTGGATTTTTGTCTAGTTTAGCTCCTCCTGGCTGTGCGACCTTGGCCAGTGCACTCTTGTTTAAGTTTAGGTGGCTTCCGGTGGAAAAGGGGGAATCACTTGTATCTGGTGGATTAAAAAGGATCACACGTACAGTGGATCCCAATACTGAAGTTCCTGTTTTGGCGCTTGCATGCTTTTGAAGCTGTTTACCCTCCAGTCAGCCCCAACCTTCTTGCAATGCTCGGTTCTGACCCTTCTAGCCTCCTATACATACGTGTTTGTATGTGTGCGTGTGAACATTCTCCCTTCTGTTCTTACAGGATAGGCAGAGCCCAGGCAACCAGCAAGTTCAAGTTTAAGGATAATGCTTTACTGCCTCAGGCTGCAGTAGAGGGCCCAGTTCCTTTAGATATCTGGGGATGGGTGGGTTGTAGAGACCTGATGGTGCTCCAAGGACCCTCAGACCTCCGGTTCACTTTCATCTGCCGCTTTCCCACATCTGGCTTCCCGCTGCACTTGGCTCCGGCTCCTCAGTGCTCCGGGTCACACAGGCAGCTGGATATGTTGGCAGTGCCTTCGTGAGCCTGTTCTGGGGTGGGGCCAGAGGGCCAGGGAGTGACTTTGCATCTGGCAGAGTGGTGTGGTGGTGTGTGTGCTGGGTGCAGAGTGTGTGGTGCCTGGAGCATTGAGAGCTGTGTGTGGTCATCAGGGTGTTGTCTGTGGGTGTCTCTGGGTTACAAAGTCTCTATCTGATGGGCACTTTCTCTCCTCATCTCCAACCTGCCTGCTCTCTGAGCAACGAGAGCCAGTTCTGTTGCTGCCTTCCTTCCCTGCCTCCCTATCAGTGTGCATCCCTGCGCTTTTCCCGGGAACAAGGAAACATGACTGGGGTGGATATGCGTCACAGAGAGCTAAACAATGCTGGTTGCAGCCAGGCTTGCTCCGGCCTCAGGGCTGGCCCTGCTTCAAGTCTCTGTTGCTGTCTAATTGGGAGCAAGAAGGGCTTCCTGCCTCTCGCCACAGATGGTCTTAAAGGAGATTCGTGAAGCCGGGTTGCCCTGCTCTAGGGACTTCTGGCTTTCGGGGCTCTGGGCAGGTCTTGTCATTGCTCACTAATGCCCCTGCCATCTGTGGGTCAGATGTTTCTGCAGGAATGACTTTCAGGTAACTGAAGCTCATACTACATAAAGGGTGGAAATCTTAGACCAGTGTTTTGATGGAAATTGCCGTTGAATAGTTGTCTTTGGTTGATGGTAGATGGGCTCTTCAAATGCTTTTTTATTTTTGCTTTATGTGTATGAGTGTTTTGCCCACATGTGTATATGTACACATATATGTGCACATGGTGGAGGCCTGAAGAAGTTGTCAGATAGTCTGAAGTTCTAGATGGTTGTGAGCCACCACGTAGGTGCTGGGAATCCGACCCAGGTTTTCTGCAAGAGCAGAAAGCATTTTTTGACCACTGAGCCATCCTTCCAGCCTAGATGAGAATCGACCCCTTCCTCTATCCTGCAGTTTCTCAGTTTCTTCCATAAAAGGGGGCCGGCAGTGGAACTTACATCACAGGGTGGAGCTGGGGATTCGGTGAGTGGAGACGT
This sequence comes from Alexandromys fortis, assembly GCF_014885135.2. Lineage (NCBI taxonomy): Eukaryota > Metazoa > Chordata > Mammalia > Rodentia > Cricetidae > Alexandromys > Alexandromys fortis. The sequence goes on along the minus strand of NW_026068099.1, from coordinate 2,151,921 downwards.
GTCAGTGAGAGCATTGAGGCACACAGCGGCCCCGTTGCGTTGTGTCCCAGGCATTTTTACAGACGGGAGCTCAGTCAACTTCATCTTCACCCTTTGCAGGGTGGGGAGGGCATATGCTCTACAGCTGAGCTACACCCTTAGCCCAATCACAGCCTCATTAACTGTTCCCAACCAGACTGAGAAGTAGTTCTCATCTGTCCCTTTTACGTGTGAGGATGCTGAGAGGGAAGGAGTTAAGGCGTGTCTGAGCCCACACCCGTCTTGTAGTCCAGCCAGTCCCTTGCTTTTTAGTTGGACACTTGTGGCCTCTTGGAGGTGTTCAGGAATTCGCAAAGGGCATCTGTGCACGGAAGGTGTGATGGCCCTGGGGAGCAGAACCTGCTCCCGAGTGATGGGGTTAGTTTAGTGCTGAGCTATTTAGAGTTATGAGCAGGACAAAATGATCCTCCAAGGGTCCAGGAGACATGAAGTTCACAGATAGACTCTGAGGCTGTGGAATTTCCCCTGACAAACACGAGGCTGGCTTTGCTCTCATCCTGCTTTGGCAAGCTTGAAGGCCTTTAAAAAAGAGAAGTAGACATCGGGAAGGACTTCCTGTCAGCCCCGTTAGGCTATTTAGGGAGTCCGGAGAATCAACAGAAATTTAAGACATTTCTTCAGATTTGTGATGACCTTTTTAACATTTTGGTGCTGCTGAAATTGGAGTCATCCTGAGGCTGGATGGGCGCAGTGACTGTGTTTACCGTTTCTCCATCTCCAAGGCTGGCATCCTGAGGCTGGGGATGAGGTGCATTTGGCCTGGCATGCATGACACCCTGGTTTTAAACCTTTGTAATACCAAACCCTGGGCGGTGTGGTGCACACCTGTAATCCCAGTACTTGAAAGGTACAGGCAGGAGGATCAGAAGGTCAAGGCCATTCTCCGGTAAACAGAACGAATCAACCAGTCATCTGGGATTTTGGATCAAGAACTTCCTAAAAATTAGGAAACAGGGTGGAGTTCATGCTTCGAAGGGAGCCCTGCAGCTTTTTAAGGGCAGAGGTCTGTGTGCCATGGTCGCACTGCTCAGCATCGGGTGGCCTGGCTGAGGAGGCAGGGGGCTGATGCCCCCGGGGAACCTTCTCTGCAGTGGCTGCCTCAGCTCAACTTCTGCCCCCACCTTACCCCATCGTGCTCAGCCTTCCATGACATGCCGGGGGCAGCTGATCCAGCCCCCAGCAGCTCTTGAGACCATTGGCTCTGTGGATTTTCCCATTGCTCCTAATTTTTTTTTCCCTTCCAGGCATCCTTCCTGCTTCCTCGTTCTAATATGGTTTAGGGCCAAAGGTTTTTGTTCCTTAATGTTCTTATGTAGGGACAGAAACCCTCAGTGGGGAGTGAGGGATGAGGAAGACACCTCCTGGGTGTGACCTTGGGAAAAACAGACGGACAGTTGTCTTAGGGCAAGAATGGCCTCTTCCAACTTCCACTGTCGCAGTTCAGGCAGATTTATAAGTCTGTTTACATGCCTGTCTCCTCCCGAGGCCACAACTTCCGTCCAGGGTTGGGTCCGGTCCTTGGTTCTCTTTCCCCTCTTTCTCCTCAGCTGGGAGCTCTGTCACCTTGGCCTGAGTGACGCTTGGCTCTGTTTCTTGGGCCTGTCACTTCCTCTGGCCCTCTCTTCTATCAGAACTTTGACCAAGCCCATAGCCTGTCCTTGGACCAGCTTCTAGGAACTTCCTAGAAGTCACCTCTGTGCCCATAGGCTGTGCCACCCAGGCCCCTGCAGCAAACGCCCCGCCCGAGGAGGAGTGGGGCTTCCACTTGTCTGCAGTTCAGAGCCTGGTTCCTGTGTTCAGTATCTAATTTCCCAGCTGCATACTGGGCTATTCCCCACCCCCCGCCCCTGGTACTGGGAATCGAACCCACGACCTTGTGCATGTTAGGTGAGCACTCTACCACAGTGCTATATTACCAGCCCTCTTAATGGTGATATTAAAAAAAAAAAAAAGCCCTGTTTTTGTTCTGAGACAGCAACACAGTCTTGAAACTTCAGTTCCCGAACCTCAGTCTCCCACATAGCTGAGATTCCAGGCCTGTGCTAACAAGCCTGGCTTCTGCCATCTTCTCCTTTAAGTGCCCCCTCTGTCCCCCTTGAGCACCCTCTTCAGGCTGTCTTCTGTCCCCTTCAGAGCCTCTTCTCACCTCCGTGCAGCTGCCTCTTTCAGGACGGCCTCCTAGCTGCCAGCCCCGCCCCTCTCTGATCCCTTGCTCTTGACCGGCTCTGGAGGTTCCCGGGGTACTGCAGGGGCCTGGACTTCTGCTTCAGCTGGGCCCAACAGGTTACACGTTGCTCACCTGGGTTTGCTGTCCTCCCTGCCAGAGGCCATGGCTTCCATGGAAGATCCCTTGGTCCTCACTGGGCAAGCCTCGAGGCCGTGGGCGGCATGGAGTCAGTCTGGAGCCTTCCTGGGGCAGAGCCCTGCTTCTGTGCTCACTCGCTCTTTACTGGGGTGTAACCTTAGGCTGCAGATGTTGACTTCTCTGTGCCTCGCTCTTCCTTGTCTGTGAAATGGGCTGTGAAGCTCTCCAACAGAGGGCAGAATTTGTGAGAAAAGAGCAGGAAATGGCACAGGGGTTTTGTGGGAAGGTTGAGAAGTGGGCATCGGGGGTGGTTCCATAGGTCCCTACGGGCTGTTACAGTTGTGTTAGGATGTTTGGACTGGATCCCCCTCATTCACGATACTAAGGCCTTTAGGCTGGGGAGTAGCATGGCTAGTGTACACTTTAGAACTGGCTTCCTGGGGCTGGAGAGATGGCTAAGCTGTTAAAGGCTAGGCTCACAAGCGAAAATGTAGGAAATGACTTCCTGAAGAGACCAAGGACTAGAGAGGAGATCCTGGGAAGGGTCAGGGCCTCCATGTCTTTGACTCAGGGCATGACAATGGTGATACACGGGAGACTTGGGGGAATGGGGAAAAGGAAGAGGGAAGCAAAGATGTGTAGATTTTGGCTTGAATGATGTTGGGTAGCTCAGAGGAGGGTTAGTTGCCAGAATATTGACATTGGCTGGTGTCAGGCCCAGGGCCCAGCCATGCCCTCTAGCTGTGCCCCTTTCTCCATCCCACCATGTTTCCCGGCCATTGTCTGCCATTTGCTCTTATGACCATGGGTTGCAATCTTGAACTTCAGGCCTGTGTCCAGTAGGTGCCTGGAGCTCAGATTCTATTGCTCACAAACCCATCCTAGTGAGCAGCCTTACTCCTTTCCCAGCTGCCCCAATGTTGGGGGGCAGCAAGCATGACCATTGTGTTGGCTTCTTGGGCTTCTAGGGTTGGGCTCCCCAGGTAGCCCATCTTTAGAATTGCTGGGCAGCCCATGGAACCTATAGGGCAGTGGTTCTCAACCAGGGGGTCGTCACCCCCTGGAGGGGGCATATATCAGATGTTTACATTATGATTCATAACAGCAAAATTACAGTCGTGAAGAGGCAACGAAATCATTATAGAGTTGGGCGTCACCGTAGCATGAGGAACTATATTAAAGGGCCATAGCATTAGGAAGGCTGGAGCCACTGCTGTAGGGTGTTGATTCCAGTTGCTGTTGTGTGCCGTCTTCCCGGCCAACTCTGAAGGGGATTGGCTTAATAAGGTCTACTTGCATCATAGCTCGGTATGCTCTCCCCTCCTTCGCCCTCGCTCCTTAGCTGTTAGGGACCTTCTGACTGGGGGTTGCTCTGAACGCTGCATTCCTGGGCACACCTGGTCATCTCGTCCTCTTTCAGGCTGGCTGTTTGATTGTGTGGGGTGTGAGAGTCACGTCTGTATGTGGAGAGACACGTGGAGGGGTCTACCAGGAGATGAGTTTCCCTCCGTGAGTAGCCCATCTGACAACTGTGTAGGACCTGGCAGTGGGCCAGGCAGCCAATGGCAGGTGCCCTGGAAGAGGATTCAAGCCAAAGAAGCTACTTGGGGACATAGTAGGGTAGTGCTGGGGACCTTATGGGTTCTGGGAACAAAATTCTGAGTCAGAATCTGAGGCAGCAATGGGTCCTGTCTTCCCCAAGTTTTAATCTAGGCAGGGCTCCTTTATAGGAAGGGAAGCCCCCTCCAATTCTCTGTCATCACTGGAGCTGAGGGATCCAGGGCAGGGGCCAGGCTTCTGGTTCAAGATGTTCCCGGGAACAGGCCTCTTTTTGCCTCCTGGCAAAAAGGAACTCTCTACACTTCCTTCCTGGGCATAGTTGAACTCTATATAAGGGAAGGAAAGAGCCTTGCTACTGGCTTGGAGTTAGAGAAGGACAGTGCCCTGCAGGGTTTACACAGGCCCAGAGGCTGTGGACCCAAGGCAGGGGCCGCCCCTGTCCCCAGACCTCTCCAGCCTAGGGCCTGAAGCTCATCTTGGGAGGCTAGTGGCTTTGAGCCTTGCTGGCATTTCTCAAGCAGTCTTGTCCTGCTTCCAGGCTTCAACCCCATGGTCTCGACATCTTTTGGGCACCCACAAGACCCAGAGGACACCTAGGCTTCCAGGACAATACAGGGTGACTTAGTAGAGGCCTTTGATTGTCCCAGGGCATTGATGATATGAACTCACAGATGAGGTTTCCTTATTTATAGGCACAGATACTTGACTTTTCTGGGGCTACCATGTGGTGATACTCGGTGACCAGAGTTTAGATGCTGGTTACCTCCTGGTACAAAGGGTGACCACAGAGTGGTGGGTGGTGTCTCTGCTTGGGAGTGGAAGGAGTAGGGGCTAGGCTGGAAGCTCTGGGCTAGAGTGTTTTATGGGTTTCTAGATTTTGGGGTACCCAATGGTTCCCTGGCCCTAGGCTTCAGGCTCCTGTTTTCCCTCTCCTTTCTTTTCCTTGTTTCTGTTGGTACAATTACTGTACCTCTCTACTTGCCTTAAGTTCTCTACTCTTCCATTCCTGTCTCTGTGCCAGGAATTCTCTGCCTGGAGCATCGCTTCTGGTGGTCCTTCCTCTACTCCAGAACCTTCAGTGGCTCCTCGGTTCCAGCAGACCAAAGTCTATCCTCTTTTCCTGAACATTCATAGTTTTCCCCTGTCAAGCACAGAAAGAGTGGTGCACAGCTCCTCCTCTTTTATACCCAGCTCAGTGTTCCTTCATCAGGGCGTCTTCCCTTTACCCTGTCTGGGTCCCAGCTAAAGGCGAGTCCTGGTGGTTTTTTTTGAGATGCCAAGCATTCTCATTTCCACATGTCTCACATGTATTAGTGTTACTGAAATACCCTTTCCCCATCTTCCCTTTCAAAACAGACTTCACTCCTGAAGTGAGAATTGGGCCAAGCTGCACACTGGAAAGGACCTGCGTGCTTCCCTTTTGTGGGAATAGGGGTGGCATGGAGCAAGGGATCAGTATGGGAGTGTGACATGCAGCAGAGGGACAGGGATAACCTCGTCTGTGCCGGACTCACAGTCCCTCCTAGGGACGCCCACACTCTCCCAGTGACCTGCAGCCCAGCACCTTGCCTCAGTGTGTGCCCTATCCAGCCATGTGGCAGAGAACAGGTGGGCAAGGCGGGTGTCTGAGGCAGGCTGAAGTAGGCTACAGTTTCTCTGAGAGCCTTCAGGTTTGTTGGGAGGCGACCTGAGACCCTGGGAGCTAGGGTATCGATGCGCACCTTGCTGGGGGTGGGGTTTGAGGTAGAGGGAACAAGTGTGAGACTGAAGCTTGATATGAAGAAAGCTGAGAAAACCTCCTGGTCATCAGCTGCCCAGCTAATGTTCCCAGATGTTTGACTTCGGGGAATCTAGCTTGACTTACACGAGCCTTTTTTTTTTAACTTCAAAAACTAGTCTGAAAGTGAAGATGTGTATGGCTGGAAAGTGCCCAGCTTGGTGATATGCAGTAGGTGCTTTATAAACCCCATTGTCCCTCTGTTCCATATGTCATTAATGTGGGTACCCAGACATGTTGGACAGGGATGGGGGTCACCATGAATACTCCTCAGGAAATGAGCCACATGCCAATCACACGTGGATCCACTCAGGGCAGTAGTGCAGGCAGTGGACCTTGAACATTGGTGGATCTTAGAAATGTAGATTCAGGGTCATGCAATTGGCTCTGATGGCTTCCGGGCTGGGTTCTTCAGTCAGTATTAGCCTGCAACACTGTCTCTTCAGTACATGGACACTGCCTTCACCTATATCCTCTGGGCTCTTTCTCTTTGGTCTGTGTCCAGTCTCTTCCTGTAAGAACAATAGGTCATACTGAATCAGGCTCACCTTGGTGGACTCACCTAGTCATGTCTTTAAAGGCCCCATCCATGGGCACTTTCTAAGGGACTGGTTTGAATTTTCACATGCCAGTTTGGGGGATATAAATCAGCTGTAACATGAAGGGGAAATCAGCCAGACACAAAACGACAAGCATGTGATTGGTCTTTCAGGAATGTGTCTGTTAGCAAACTGCACATGTCTTGGTTTCTGTCCCACCCAACAGCGCAGACTTTCTGTGACTTTGCAGGATGTGTATGTGGGTCTCATCAGCAGCAGACAGTTCTGCAGTGGTGACACCTACAGGTGACCTCCAACCCAGTTTAGCTCTATATTGAACCAGACACAGTGACATGACATACCTCATAGGTTGGGTATTTGGTCCCCAGGACTGCCTTCTGCCTCGTAGGTGCCAGTTTCAAACTTCAGGGTGTCTTTGTGCTTCTGACCAATTGGGTGTCAACTGAGATTCCTGTGACCCCGCTTTGGGTACCATCGATTTGCTCCTGGAGACTTGGGATGCATGGTTTGTGGTGTATCAGGAAGGGTTTGATGAAAGATACAAATGACGAGGGTGAGCAGTGTGGGAGTGAGGGGCACATCTCGCTCCAGGAGCCTATGTGTAAGTACCCCACAGCCCATCCTTTGGGGTTCGTGTGAGACCTCTTTGCATGATTCTGATTCTCACAGTCTGGTACAAACCCAGGAGGGCCTTTTGTGCATATTCTTTTTGGCCTCCCTGGGTATCATTCCTCCCTCTGCAATTCCACTGAGTTCTGTGGCCAGCTCCAGGATGGAGGGTCCTGAGAGATGAGCGTTTATGTGACGTGCCTAGGTTCACAAGGAAGGTTTCATAAATGGGCCTGTTCCTAAACCACCCCCCCCCCTTCCAAGGCAGATCCAAGAATCTTGATTGGGAAGGGGAGTTTAGAAATGGGAATGGTGGTCCAAGCCCCTTGAGGATCTATTGTCAGATCCCAGAGGTCTCTGTGGTTAGCACATTCACAGTGCAGAAGGTGAGATTTTATGGGGTGGGAAGGGAAAGAGGGAGCTCATTGTTCAGTGGGTGTGGTGTATTGGATGATGAAAAGTTCTGGAAGTACGTAGTTGCTAGAATGTCACTGTGGATGCACTCTGGCTATTGGTTACTGAATCTAGCATGTTGTGCATTCCAGTCAAAAGATCTATCACAGGGCCATGTCTCCAGCTCCTAAGATGGGGCTTTTTATGTTGTGCATGTTTTGCCACAGTGAAAAGGGAGAGGGGCAACGAGAGAGCTCCGAGGGTGGAGATTTGCTGCCAGACATCAGCGTCCCATCTCCAGGACTCACGTGGTGGAAGGAGAGAACTGACTCCTGCAAGTTGTCCTCTGACCTTCATCCGCATAGCATGGCACAGATGTGCCCAGCACACATGCCTACATGCACACGCACACACTCTTCTAAGATTATTTCTCCTAGAAAAAGACGGTGGGAGGGGGCATTTAAGCCAAGTATACAGTGATGCAAGCCTATTATTCCAACACTGGGGAGTCTGAGGCTGGAAAGAAAGAGTTCTGGGTTTGTGTTGGCTATATAGTAAGACCCTCTCTCAAAAAAAAAAAAAAAAACAAACAGACAACAACAACAAAAAACCATAGCTACCACCATCAAATATAACAAGAAAAACCGTAGACCCAGCAAGTGTTAAAAAGGAAACCCAAGATAGTGTTTCTACCCAGAATAAGGTGATGAGGTTATAGTTGGAAATGTGAGGCTTCCTGTACAGTTTCTTGGGTCATGGTCCACAAGTATGGGGTCTCCTCTGCAGGACCTGGCCAGTTTAGGAATCTGGAGTTTTATGTAAGCAAGGCTGAGAACTTAGGCTTTTATTGGGGTTTTGAGAAAGGGATGCTTCCCAGGTCCTCCTCCTTGCAGGGTAGTGAGGCACTGAAAGGGGATGCTGGCAGGGGTCTGGGCGGTCCTTGTTCTGTGCAGAGCAGGATGGGCATGAGAGTAGGGCAGGATCGTGCCTCTGCCTCTGTGGCTCTGTTCCTGTCTGCTAAGCAGGGATAGTCAGTGGGCCCACCCGTGGGCCCTGGATGAGTTCTTACAGTGCACAGAGTCATGGCTGCTGGGAAGCCAGTGTGGTGGTGGGGGGCTGGTTGCTGCTGCTGTGAGGGTGTTGTCCTCTGCCCTTCATTTGGGGGCATGGCGCAATAGGCTGATTCTGCCCCAAGTCCAGTGGGCTGCCAGGAGGAGCAACTCACCTGTGGCTGCCTGGTCACAGTAGGGCTGTCATCAGAGCCCTTGAAGAAGGCCCAGGGCTACCTAAGTCACCTGTAGTCAGTGGGGCCAGCCACTGCTGATGCCAGGAGTGTGGGGCTGCTGAGCATAGACCACAGAGTGGCAGGGCCCCTGGTACTCCTGGCACATTCTGGGCTCCTGAGAGGGTGGCTGGGGGCCAGGGTGCTGGAGAGGAGAGACAGACGGCCTTTTAAGGAAACATTTCTGTGCCTCAGAAAAAAAAAAAAAAGAGCAAGAATGAGACTAGAAACTCTGAGACACACAAGTCCATGGCCAGCAGCCCTGGCCCGGTATGGGTCTGGGGTGGAAAGGCCCCTAGGATACCACTTTGAGGGAGTATAGCTTTATTCCCTTAGGTGATAGTTCTGTGTGGGTACATCTACCTGGGGAGTTGGGGGTGAAGGGTGAGGAAAGGGCCCATGGTTAGGATGGGGCTGGGAGAGAGACCCTCTGTGTGTCTCAAAGTCACAGCCCACCCTTATGCAATGGAGACCTGTTTGGGCTCTGACCTCCTGCGTTATAGCCCTCTCTAGAGGTCACAACTGTCTGTTTGCGCTGCTCAGGATGGGAGCCTAGCCGGGACCATCCTGACCAGGATGTGGCTCAGCGATCATACCCAGTCCCTGTGGATGCTCTCATGAGTTGGGAGGGGGCCCTCTGAGAGTCTGGTCTGTGCTTTGAATCTTCACAATCGCTGTGGTTGGGTTGGCTTGGGGTTGTAAAGGACGGAGAGTGTAGCCTGTGGTTGAGCCGTGGCTATTGATCAGGATGACCATAGAGAGGTCCTGAGTCCTATGCCCATGTGAATCCAGAACTGGGCTTTGGGCTCTTTCTGCACCCCCATTCTCCTACAGGGAGGGCCATGAATAATCAGAGCTCTTCACACCAAATCTTGGGACCCAGATTGCCCGGGTTCAACTCCCAGCCTCACCTGTGCTGTGTGACTTTGGGTAAACTGCTTACCCTGTCTTGCCTCCACTCTTCCTGGGGAGGTAACAGTAGAGTCGGTTGTTAAAAGGGCAAAACACTTTATTTAGCAGCACGCCTGCTAAGTGGTACCAGCTCTGCAAGCGTTGGTATTGCACATGAGATGGGGTTGCCTACCGTTTGGAGAGGCAGTTGCCTCTTCAGCCACCGTCTGCTTCTCTGTGGGCCTCTGGCCTGGTGCTTGGGTGAGGAGTCAGAGCCAAAGTTGAGGACTGAGATCCAAGAAAAATGTGTTGGCTGGAAAAAGGAATGTACTGGCCTCTGACACGTGCCCTGCTAATTGTCAGGGTGGCGTGGCCATTGCGCCCTCCTTCCTCTCTCCCTCCTAGAGGCCAAGTTGCCATGACCTTGGCTCAGAGAAGGATGAGGATGATCTGATAATGACAGTCCCCTTCCTAGTGGGTGCTGCCTCCCCCCAAAGTGATCTGTGCAATCCCTGGAAGATCTGGCCATTCCCAGCCTGGGGGAGCCCCCTCAGCTCTGACTTGGGGTGAGCCACTGGCTATGGGGAAAGATGGAGGGATGGGATTTTACTTTCCTACAGGTCTAAATCATGTTTTTCAAGTATTATAAATCCATCTTTCTATACTGTAGAGGAATCGAGGAGGGGGCGGGGGAAGCTTTATGGTTATCGTAGGGTTCAGGGTATACTTACTGCCCTGCTGACCTCCAGGTAGGCGTGTTATGTTTTACAGGATTTGACCTGTGAGGGGCATTTCATGTTTGTTGTCTGGTCTAAGTCTTTGTGGGTGGCCTTCTGAAGAGCTCTCTCTGTGCCTCAGGGAAGGCTACCCTCTTGGGGTTGGGGTAAGAGTGGGCTCAGGAGGTCCAGGGGCTGCTGGGACCGATGCTAACAGCGATATTTTTTACCTCTCTCCCAGGTGGCTGCCCCTTGTGTTCCTCCAGCCAGCCATGAACTGGTGGTGAGTGACAGCCTTTCTTTCTCCTTCCAGTCTCTTGCATGTTGGGAGCTGGGTTTGTGGGGTGGAGTGGGTTGAGGGCTTGGGGCTGAGGCTGGTGGGAGGAAATGAGTCATGAGGTCCCTCCTGACGTGCTGCAGGCCTGCTCTGTGTGTCTGGAGATTTGAGGTCCTTGGGAAAACCCATAAAAGGCCATCTTGTATGTCCCCAGGCCTGGCTAGGTTACTGTTGTTCTACGGCCTTGAGTGCTAGGGTGTTCTGTGGTATCTCCTTCCACCCTCCTGACTGAAGGTCTTGTACCCTTCAGCTGGAGGCAGGGGCATAGACGGTGTTTCCCGGAGTCCACCTACAAGGTGGTGGCCTCTGCTCCTCTCCTCAGCTTTGCTATGTCCCCGTGACTCTGTTTTTCGGCTTTTATGGCCCTCATCCCCCTCATCCCTGTCATGTTTCCAGAACAGTTCGGACAGGGGCAGGACCTCTGTGAGTTGTGGGCTGTGGAGCTGGCCCGCTGCAGACTGATTCCAGCTGGGCTGACGTGTTGGCCGGGCTTCCTGCTTCCTTAGCCTCTCCAGGTCCCATTCCACTGCATTCTGGGGGCAGGTTGGATCTGGAGACTGCAGAAGGGCTCTGTGTGTGTGTGTGTGTGTGTGTGTGTGTGTGTGTGTGTAAGAGAGAGACACGAGGAGAGAGACAGAGAGAAGGATTGTGCAGAGGGACTCGAGGTGGGCCATACCGACTGGGCTGATATGGAACATCCGTGGTGGTACCAGCGTTGCGGGGGTTGTGGGGGGAGTCTGAGTCTGGTTGTTGGTATCCTTCACAGAAGCATGGTCACTTGCTCTGCCTAGATGTGGAACACACAGCCATGGCATCTAGTTTTCTTTTGCTTTAGCCCTAACTTGCCCATAACTGTAACCTGGTCGCTTCTTTCTCTCTGTATCTTGGATTTCTGATGCATGTGGGCTCTTAGATTCTTGGCCCCCTGTCACTCTGCTGTATACTCAGGCCATGGGCAGACCAGCTACAGAGACCTGACTCCCTAGGTGAGACTCTCCTAGATGTCAGCTACCCCACTGGAGCCTCCACATGTGGGGTGTTACTTTCACAGATCCCTGTCGCAATAGCAGGGTAGGGGTGGGGCTGCGAATGAGCCAGGTCTGGCTGGAAACCCTTCCAGAGTCACAAAGGCATCCCATGTGCCAGAGGAGGATAGTTGGGAGAGAATATGATGACTATTGTCATTCCTACTGAGCTGCTACCTTAGGGCTAAGAACAGAATGTCCTTGGCTGCCCAGGAAGGCTGAGGGTCCAGGGTTTAGGGACCACGAGGCAGGGGCCGGCATCTGGCTCATGGGTTTTGTTTACAGAGGCAAGGTCTACGGTCAGGACAGAAGGGCCTAGGATGGTGCTCCTACTGGAGGCCTGCAGTTAGCAGCTGGGAGGGCTGCCTGCCTTTGAAGGGCACATGTGCCAGGTCGGCCTTCTTCCTGACTCCGTGCTGTGCTCACCTGCATAGTGGTAGCAGCCTTGCAGGACTTTGGGTGAGCCGCCTCCTGGCGAGGCTGGGCCTGAAGGTGGTGATGGTCCTCAGAACCCACCTCCCCCAGCAGTAAGAAAAAAATCAAGGAGTTCCACTCCTTCCCCTGGGTCCCAGCACCCCATTCCCAGATCTTTATTCCTCTCCTATTTCTTGTTCCCTACCTTCTTGGCTTCAATTGAATGACCCCCTCTTTCTTTAGTTACCCTTTCCCAGAGTGGGAGCTACTAAACGTACCTACTTCACGAAGTTGTCAAAAGAATAAAACATCAGACTAATCCACCTAATGATAAATATCCAAAGAATACTAAGTCTGTCACCTCTGGAGCAAACCCTTAGCCTCTTCTACAGATGCCTTCCTCTCCCAGTTCATCTCTTTTGCCCTCACTTTGTTTTCGCATCCAGCGTTTATCTTGCTGATCCTTAAACATATCAGACACCTGCTACCCCCAGGGACATGGCTCCTTCTCTTCCCTCTGCCTCGAATGCTCTTCCGACAGACACGCCTCCTCACCGGTCAGCATTTCCCTTCCCCCAGGAATCTCACCTCCCTTTCTTCTTCCCTTGCTCCGTGGTGCTTGTGGCCTCTTCCACCCTCTGCACCTTACTTATTTGTCTTTATCTTGACTGAGGGGGTTCCGCCCACACCAGCATGTGAGTTTCAGGACAGGGACTTTTATCTTCCTGGCATTCGGTAGACATTCACACACATGTGCCGGGCACAGATCAGGACTGTGATAGCTGGCGGTGAGGTAGGTGGGTCCTACTGTGGCCCTGCATCCCCCGATGCCTGTGGTGAGTTCGGGACATGGGCCTGGGGCAAGCCACTGCACTCAGTGGGAGGCCCTGTGCTGCCCTGCCAGTGGGAAAGCAGCCCAGGAGACACAAGGAGAAAGTTTGGCTCCCCCAGCACGCTCAGCACCTGCTTCCTCACCTTGGGTGAGGCAAGTGCTTTGGGCAGGCTCCTAAGAGGGAGGAAAGGGTGGGTTCAGGGTTTTCCTTCCTTTTCCCTCCAGTGCCAGCCTTTCAGCCACTGTAGGGCACTGTCTGGCCTGCCTTATTCTCTTTCCCAACTTGGTGTGTCCCGTTCATCTGTCTGACTATGGCATGTTCTGGCCTTGGTTTGTCTCTGCTTCCGCAAGGTTTTTTTTTTTTTTTTTTCCAAACTGACCTTGGATGAATTCTAACCACTTTTCCTCTGATTCAGACCCAGATTTTCTGCCCAGCTTCAGGCCCTGCTGGCCAAACATATTTTCCAGCCTGTGCCCGGGCCAGTGAGGGCCGAGTGGTTTAATCTTCAACTCAGGTTTTCATCTTACTCAACAGATGTTGCCCAAGGGATTGGGCGAAAGAGTTCGGGGGTTGCCCCCTCCGATGGGGCTCTAGGGGGCAGGATGGAGTTAGGATGCTTGCCCTGGTCGCTCCTGATGCATGCAAAGAGCTGAAGCAGCTGTTCTCTGTTCCCGAAACAGAAGAGTTTGAGGAATTTCCCGATGATGATGGCCGTGTGTGTTGCCCACTAAGGCACTTCGTGTTGGGGCCTCTGTATGTGAAAACTGGCACCCAGAGACCTGAGTGGGGTGTCCTGCCTCTGTACGTGAGAACTGGCACCCAGAGACCTGAGTGGGGGTGGCTATGAAGGCATCTGAGGCTACGCAGTCTGCACACTAGGGCTTGTACCCTAGACACCTGGGTCACTAGAGACACAGCTTCCCCTGCCATCAACAGCCACCCAGCAGGGGGTTGGGAAGTCCTATAGAGTGACCTGGAGGTCAGGTTGGGGTGAGAGTTGGGGAACTGGGGAGTTAGAATACTTAAGGGCACGTGGTTTCTGCAATAACAACATAGCAGTCTCCCCCCTCCCAATTTGAGGTTTTACTTTCCTGGGTTTCAGTTACCCGATGTCAACCGAGGTCCAAAAACATTGAGTGGAAAATTACAGAAATAAACAATTCATCCACTTTAAAGTGTGTGTTGTTTCGAGCAGTGGAATGAAACCTGGGGGTGTCTGTCCACTCGTGCCCAGTGAGGAGCTGCTGGATGTGCTGTTTGCCTGTGAGTCAGCCGCGGCTTCTGCCCCCAGATGGACCATCATGGTGTCATAGTGTGGGATTCAAAGTCACTGTTACTTACTGAACAATATCTCCAGAGTACAAGAATTTCAAAGCTGGCCAACCAGGCAGGGCTAAGGGAAGCCACGAGCTGCTTCCTCTGTATGAGGAGCGTTTTCTCCACATATGTATAGGATTTTATTATAGCTGTCATTTTGGGCAGCTGCTGGAATCTTGGGATTGCCTCGAGGGAGAGGGGCCACGGCAATGGTAACAGTGAAATGCTCACACGTTGTCTAGTTTTGGATGTGGGTGCAGGAAAGAGATGCTGTGCCTTGCTTCAGTGTGGCTGATGTGAAGCCACAACTCAGTGGTGAGAGTGAGCTTTCCCTCCATCAGCTTATACCAGAAGCTATCCTCCCAGGCATAAACAGTGACAAATGTCACTGTCACTTACACAGCTCCTCCAGTTTTCAAGGCCTTCTCCATGGCTCAGGGCACCTGAGCAGCCTGTTTCCATCCTGGAGAGACAAGTGTGGCCGCATGTAGTGGTTAGATTGGGGCTCAGGAAGCTGGCTGCCTTGCTCATAGGTGCAAAGCTGGTGATAGCAGGATGAACTTAGAAGGGTACCCTGGTCTGATTCCTTGGGGGCTTCTCATGGTCCCTAGTGTCTCTGTTGGCTAGTGGGCTAGGACTGCACCCACCCATGGCTGTGCACACAGGGTCTGTTACAGCCATGGTGCTTACGTGCAGAGTTCTTTTTAAAGTTGGTTTGCTTTCTTTTTTGCTTGGTGGGGAGCCTAGAGTCTTGTGCATGAGAGGTAAGCACTACCAAGCCATACTTCCAGCCCAGTGATGTTCTTTTCTGCTGAAGTTGCCAGGTCTTATAGAGATCTTAAGTTTTTTTTTTTTAAGAGGATTTTTATTTATATGTGTATATGTATGTAGTGTGTGTGTGTGTGTGTGTGTGTGTGTGTGTGTGTGTGTGCAGGTACCTGCCTGACTAGAAGAGGGCACTTGAGTCCTTGGAGACAGGGTTGCAGATGATTGCGAGCTGCCTGTTGTGGGTGTTAGGGGCTAAATTCCAGTCCTTTGGAAGAGCAGTTGCTCTTAGTTGCTATTCTACTGCCCTGACAAGACACCATGACCAAGGCAACTTATTAAAGAAAGCGTTTAATTGGGGCTGTGGTTCCAGAGGGCTAGAGCCCATGGCCATCGGGGAAAGAAGCGTTCTGGCAGGCAGGAAGGTGCAGCGCTCTAGTAGAAGCTGAGAGTTTACATCTGATCTACAAGCACAAGGCAGAGAGAGAGAGGAAGAAGGAAGAGGAGGTGGAAAAAGGGAGGAAGAGGAAGAGGAGGAAGGAAGGGAGGGATAGAGGGAGGGAGACTTGGATTTTTATATCTAAAAGCCCATCCCCAGCCACCCACCTTCTCCAAAGAGATCACACATCCGAATCTTTCCCAAATAGTTCCACCCACTGTGAACCAAGCACTCAAATATATGTGCGTACAAGAGCCATTATCTTTCATCCAAATACCACAAACAGCCAGTGCTCTAAATTGCTGAGCCATCTCTCCAGCCTGGGCCCAAAGATTTTAAATTGATGTACAAAGGACCCCCGTCATAGGATCTGGAGGCAGCGGGCATCCTGTTGCTTCCTGTTAGAAGAGAGTAGCCTGAAACTGGGCATAGTGATACGCGCCTGTAATCCCAGCACTCAGGAGGTGGAAGCAGGAAGATCAGAGGTTCAAGGTCATTCTCAGCTACACAGAGTTTGAGGCCAGCCTGATCTATGGTGCGATTTTGTGGTTTTATTTTTGTTTGTTTTTAAACTAACCATTTGAAAAGAGGAGGAGGAGGAGGAGAAGAAGGAGGAGGTGAGCTGGTGTGGGAAAACTGGAGGACCAGCTTTCCTCCCCTCCGTCAAGGGCTGTGACACGGAAATGCTTTGTGGATCTGATGAAACTAATCCCAGGGTGCTGAGAGGGGCATGGCTGGCCATTTTTTAGAAAATTCTGGAAAATGGAGTCATGCCAGGAGGCAAGCTTGATCTGAGGCTGACTTTGAAGGGGAGGGAGCCTGTGGGCCTGAGCTTCCAAAAGACCCCAAACGGGGCAGGGGGTTGTACAGCTCGGTCGAGCACAGCAGAAGGACCAGGTGCATGAGGTCTTACTTGAAAGGCTTGGTCTTGTTTTCTATTGCTCCCCAAGTAGCTCTTAAGAGGTGAAAATTGTGCATGGGAGGGTGGGTTTGGGAGCCAGGAAAAGGTTTCAAACATCAAACATGGCCGATTGGGGCTGTTTTGGGGGTGGGGACTGATGTCTTCTGCTGGAGCCCCTCACTAATCACTGATACCTATTGGGTGTGGGGTGCCAGCTACGAGCCTCCTCAGGCTCTTCACTCAGGGCAGGCAAGGGACATGCTCTCCAGAGGTCAGAGGTCAAAGCCTCTTTTGACCACCATTGTGAGAGGCTCAGTAGGATGCAGGATCTGCCCTCAGCAGCCTGATGTTTGGGGCAGAACTGTGCTCAGGGGGTATAAGCCTGGGCTGGGCTGCCAGGCCAGGATGCACAGGGTTGCCAGGTCAGGAGGCAAGACAGAGGTGCATACCATAGGCTGCATCAGTGGCCAACTCTAGGCTCTTGCTAGGGGGAGTCTTGGGGTTCAGGGGAATAAATTAATCTGCTTGTGCAAAACCTTGGAAAGCTTGCCTCTTTTGTCAGGGCTGGTTTGGGGGAAGGAATAGAGAGGGCTCTAGAAGGTGGGTAGGGCTAAACGCATGCCTTGGTACAAATTGTAGAAACAGGCAAACAAATATGGCATACATGTTGACTGGCATGCTCTTGCTGGGGGAAGAGGACACTTGTATATTACCTGGGTCCAGACATCCACTTGGTGGCCCTGGCTGGCAGGTGGGGAGTGGTGTAAGACGGAGAGGAAAGGCAGGCTGGGGACAGGGAAGGGGCCTAGCTTTTGACTCTGGGGCTAGAGTTCACGGCCCGGGTGGAGAACAGGGCCTTGAGTGCTAAGCACTAAGGGTCATTATGGGTCCTTGAGCAGGCAATTGACCCAAAGCGAGCTTTTAGAAGTGGGAGTCTGCTGCCAACTGGGGGTGGCTTGGCAGGAAGGGGTGACCATGGGGTAACAGGGGGAAGGGGCTGGGGTAGACACTAAGCAGGGGCTCCATGGGCTCCGGGCCAGATTAGCCCAGGATGTGGAGGTGGCACAGCCTTATGGCAGGCCTGGCCCCCTGGGGGAGGAGAGTTGTGCTCAGAGGAACTACTCCATATTCTAGCCTGGCCCTGAGCTGGGGCTGGAGAGGATGTCCTTAGCCCGTGTTATAGTGCCAGGCCCCTCAGGGTTGGCTTGGAGGAGGGGCTGGGGACAGGAACAGACTTGCTTGGCGTTCCTCTGGGGGTGCGGAAATCAGGCATAGCTTTCCGCTTAATCACCAAGAGCCTGTTCTTTTCCCCTGATGGCCTGAGTATGTCTAAGTGGCTGTGGCCTTGGCAGCAACTTAACCTGAACATTTAGGTCAGTGTTCCTGCCACCGGGGCCTTTTGCCTGCCCAGGGTCCCGCTTCAGCCCCAGCTGTTCCTGTGCCCACCCCATGACCTCTCGGTGCTTCAGGGTGGAGCATAGCAGGGGCGCAGATTTGGAGGGCAGACCTGGGCTCACATAGAACTGAGTATCCTCCCGGAAACTGCCAGAAGAGGAGCCAAATGCTCCTTCTTCAGCCCTTGTGACCATGAAGAGGAATGGTGCTGGGCAGCAATTGACCCACAGCCGGCTCTTAGAGTGGGCAGCTCTGGCTTTCTCTGCCGCTCTTGCTGCCTGTAGGTTGGTATTGTTATTATTACTGTTGAGAAGATGCCCTTATGGGTGTTTTGAGTATGCAGCCCAGCTCCCCACTGTCCTACTCTGTTAAATGTCCCCAGATGCCATGCCCTGGCCCCTGCCTCTCTTCACCCGACCCCATATCTACTTACGGTTCTATTTTGGGAAGAAGTGGGCCCAGAATAGTTTCCCCTGGGCCTTGGATCTGAGCAATTCCAGCCCCTTCTGGCTGTCCCTACTAGCTCCCAGGCCCTTCCCCTCCCAAGATAGGTAGTACTGGGTGACCCCACAGATCATCAGCGTGGTGGCAAATGTGATGTCATGGGGTCTTTTTGGCTCCGAAATTGCCCGGATTTCAGCCTTCCCTTGGGACAAGTGCACAGAGAGCTGGCAGGCTAGTGCTGAGGGTTTGAAGACTTCTGGACAGAATGTTCCACTGGAGGCTGAGGCTGCATTCTGCACCCTCCCTCTTTGCCTCCGAGCCCTGGACTCAGGCTGGGGCATCCCCAAGCCCCAGCATTTCCTTCCTCTAAACAGCTGCCCACAGATACATTTTTTTACTCCAACAGAGCCTCCCTGCAGGCCACTAAAGAGCCCCAGGCAGGTGTCCCAACCTCCCAGTTTTCCAGGACAGGCTCACCGTCTGTCACTCAGCATGGGCACAGTGAGGGAGAGGGCGTATGTATCTGGGAATACTGAAGAAAGGACCTGCAGCTTCCTTACCCACCCCATGGTTCACAGCAGATTCAGGAAGTTCTCTGCTATCTCTCTCTGCAGTTGCTCCCATTTTCCAGTCTTCCTAGGGAAGTTCAGGGAAGTAATCTATTCCGACTGGTGACCCTTGGTGAGGCTCTGCTGTTGCTAGGCTTTAGGGCCCCACAAATGGGGTCTCTGCTGAGTGGGGCTAGGAAGATGGCTCAGTAGACGAAGTGCTTGCTGTGCAAGCATGCAGACCAGAGTTCCATCCCAGCACCGTGTCAAAGTGGGCAGAGCGATGCTCACCTGTAATTCCTGCACTGGATGGTGACAGGAAGAGCCCCAGGGCTTGCTAGCCATCAGAGTAGCCAAATCAGTGAGGTGGAGAGAGATAGAGGGAGACATGCGATGTTGGTCTCTGGTCTCCACACATGTGCACTTAGGTGCACACACACCTATACACACACAAAATGAGTGAGAGACCAAGGGAGCCTGTGAGGACACTAGGTAGAGCTCTCTCCCTCTGGGCATTGCAGTCTTTCACTGTTCACTTGCTTCATCTGTGAGATGATAACACGCACTTCCCAGGATGCTTGGAGGTCTGGAATGGAAGCAGCAGAACCTGGTCCCCAGTCTGTTGCACATCAAGCAGCTGTTCTTGCTTTAGCCTTGGGAAAAGGTGTCTCTAGATCATTGCTGGCAGTAGTGGGAGACAGAGGAGGCAGGGTAGGGTGCAAAATGTGATGAGGCCTGGCTCTCAGAGGCAGAGGCACTGTGCAGAATGCGGTGTGTTTGTGGGGGCGGGTGCTGTGCCGCCTCCAGTTTCTAGACCTGCTCTGGCAGGCGTTAGGGACTCCTGTGTGAGGCCAGCGTTGTCCTTGTTTAGAGTCCATGTGACTCAACCTTATGTTGCTGACCTTGAGATGTCAACTGACCCCAGGAGAGGTGCGGCGAAGTGAACTCGGCACTGGGTTTTGCAGGCCTGGGACAGCTTGGTCCTGCCTTGCATCTTGTTCAAGATACTGGCATGTCTTCCGTCTGCATCTCAGTTCCGATCTGTGGATCACAGAGCAGGAGGAGGCTCTCTAGTACGCGCCTTGAGAGTGGCGTGTGAGGATGTAGTGTGCATGTGTGTGCAACACGTGCATGCATTCGTGTTGTATACGTGTGTGCGTGTGGTTTAGAAAGGTCCTGCCCTAAAACTAAACAAAGATGAAAAGCTTTCCTGTGTCCAGGGGACCCGAGATGCTGCTGTGTTGTCAGTCAGCTCTGTGTATGATTAGGGTATCAGAGAAGGGAGCAAAGAGACCGTTCATTCCACAGAAAATTCCCGAGGGCCCACAGTGTGCCAGGCACTGTTCTCTGCTCAGTGTGGGCATAGTTCATATTCCAGTGAGAGGCAGGCTCTAAGGGATGTTAGTAAATATAAAATAGGGTGTTGGAGAGCAGTGTGTTCTAAGAAGAAAAATCAGGGATTAGCGAGATGGCGCAACAGTTAAGAGCGCTGCTCTTAGAGAGGACTTGGGCTCGGTTCCTAGCTCCTGGGTTCAGTTCCTAGCTCCTGTGTTCAGTGATTGGTAACCCCAGTTCTAGATGAGCTGATACCCTCTTCTGGCCTTGCACACAAGTGGTGCATATATGTATACTCTGGTGCATAGACATACATATAAAATAAATAAACACCATTTTTTCTTTTTTTTCATTTTTCATTGATTTAATAATAGGCATATAATAAGTTTGTGTTAATTAAATTATTTTTAAACTAAACAAAATGGAACATCAACCATTTTAATTAGAAAAGTTTGTAGAGTCAGGCACCACTGTGGTCTCAGATGTCACCCACACCCTGGAAATAGCAGAATGCAGACTCTGCTGAGTGAGTTCTGTCCAGCCTGAACTCATGAGGTTTCTTAAGATTACAATCACCCAGGGAGGGTTAGTGTGTGTGTGTGTGTGTGTGTGTGTGTGTGTCTACATGCACGCGTGTGCGTGTATCTGTCTGGCTATTTGCATGGGGACTTGCACTTGAGGTATATCAGGGACCCACAGTTCTGAGGCTGCTGCTTCTGAGTGCCCAGCTGCCCTGGAGAGTCCCTAGAGCTTCCCCATTGTGCCATGAGGGCTTGGACAGCCTTAGCTGCCTCTGCCCAGCTGGGCCCAATCCCTGCACTACCTAGACCAGGTAGTCTAGGGTGGGTAGCAAGGTAGTCTAGACTGGAGAACTAGGGTGGGATGCATGCATGCTGGGGCTGAGGTTATGAACTCTGCTGGGCAGTCTGGGTGTTTGGAAATTTTTAGCTCCTCGGGAGACATGTGGGACAGTGTGTTGAAGGCATCTTACTGCTGTCGATTCTTGCCTGTGGCTGGCCTCCAGCTGGCAAGGGGAAGGAGTGGGGGCCTAGGGGACAGCGGTCAGATGATCTCTGGCAGGAAGGGTGTGTTTCTCCCGCTCTGCTGAGGCCCGTAGTTTTGTACTAAACTTTATGGATTGGAGAAGGCTGAGCGCTGGTCTGAGTAGGGCAGGGTGGGCTGGGCCTCCATGCCATGGGGGAGCTCCAGGGAGAGAGGGTAGCATTAAGGGCTGGCCAGGGCTGGGAGCCAGATCCTTTTCATAGGGGTCTTTATTCCATTCATTCAATATATAATTACTCCAGGTAGCCATGCAGGTGGGCGGCAAGAATGGGCTTATGGTCACCCTGCTAACAGCAGAGTCAGGGTGTTGGCTGGGCACTCTGGTCTTAGAGCCATTCAGGACCCTATTGGAGAAACACATTTCTGGTCCCTACAGGGTGTGATGACTTAGAAGTTCTAGGTGGGTGGGACATCCAGTGCCAATAGCCTTTCAGGTGGTCCCAGTCCCCTCTTGGAGTGGCAGGTAGAACTCTAGGGTTAATGGAGAGGTGAGCTTGGCCAAGGAGTCCCCATCCCCCTGCCACCACCCATTCACTCTTCTGGACATTTTTAGGATGAGGCTTCTTTGTTGACAGGGATAGAGGGAGGATGGCCTGGATGGTTCATCCGTCCATGTTTATGTTGATGTCCCACTTCTGGTCCCCCTGGTTCCTGGTATGAGGGAGTTTCTACCGAGTTGATCAAAATGTCACTATGATTACTTTGGATGAAGGTAGACCCAGAATCCCAAATCAGGGCAGTTAAGAGCATCTGTTGGTCATGCAGGAGACTGGTGTTCAGTTCCCAGCATTGCTGTGGAGTGGTTGGCAACCACCTGTAAATTCAGTTCTAGAGATCTGATCCACACGTGGTAGACACACATGCATACAATTAAAGTAATGCAAACAAATCTTAAATTCCCAAATGAACTGCGGTTGGAGGAGTGCAGTGTATAAGGCCAGATTAGACCATTCCTTTAGAAGGGGAGGCCATTGGGGTACCACATGGGGTATAATCGGAGCTCCCTAGAGGAGGGAGGCCAGCAAGGCAGAGGAGAAGGCAGTGTGTAGTGTGTGTGTGTGTGTGTGTGTGTGTGTGCCGTAGGAACCTAGGGTGGGGCCAGCAAGTCACTGCGGAGCTGAGGCATGGGCAATATTCAGCAGGCAGGCTCTGACCCCAGGAGTTTATGCTCTAACTTCTGTCTGTTTGCTGGGGCTAACAGGCCATGGTGGTCCCTGCCTCTGTGGGTTCTTGTCCCAGACAGAACAGTGGAAGTGAAGCCCTGGCTAACTGGAACAAGAGTGCCTTGGCCTGTTGCCCTCATTTATTGAGTGGTGTGAGGTTTGCACGGTCACCCAGTGTGGGCCATTGGTGAGGGTGGACCTGCTTGGCTTTATGGCTAAGAAGATGGTGTGTCATTTTGCAAATGCCGCTTCCCTAGTTTGGGACTAGCCCAGTGATGTACTGAAGCTTGGGACCGTGCCTCATTACCACCCTGCCTGCCTGCCTAGAAGGCAGCTGTGCCAATATCTCTGTGACGCTCACACTATTTCTTGTTTTTGTCTCTAGCCCATCACCACGGAGAGCGTACCCAAGAATGTAATGGATGTGGTGAGTGACAATGGGCAGAATGAGGAGGTGCTGGGAGGGAGTGGGCTTTAGGGTGCGGGAGGGGCTGGAGCCCTGAGGAAGGGGTGCTGAGGATCTTGGAAGCTGTGCCCAAGGTTGACAGAGGTTGACAGAGAGGGAGCAGGGTGGGGCTGTGGAGGAAATCAATGATTAAGGCTGTCTGTAGGAAATATGCTAAATGTCTCAGGCCTGTAAACCAGCATCCAGAAGGCTGAGGCAGGAGGGTTCCTTCAGTTTTAGGTCAGCCTGGGCTACATAATGAGACCCCTAACAAACAAACAAACAAACAAGCAGGGGAGGCCCCAGGGTAACCCTCAATCAGGGAACCGTCTGTGCAAGCTTGAATACCTAAGCTCGTCCCCAGAAACAACCTGGGAAAAAATCCCAGCGTGGTGGCACATGCTTGTAACCCCAGGGCTGGGGAGGTAGAGATGGGGACCCTTGGGTCTTGCTGGCTAGACAAGTCCCAGGTTAGTAAGGGGCCCTGTCTCAAATGCTAAACTTTCTTGAGAGGGTAGGAAGGGGGCAGAACCTGTCTGCTTTAGTAATACAGGTTTGCAAAGGTGATCCACATGCATGTACATACATACACACACACACATGCTTGCATGCACGCATGCATGCACACACTCATACCTGCACATGCACACTCACACATACATGCACATGCATATACACAACACACAATTCACATACTTGCACACACATATGTGCATACAAGGCACACACACACACACACTCAGACACACAAAGAGGGCATGGGAGAGACAGAATATGAGAAAACTGGGCAGACTTCCCACTAATCTTTTGGACTACATGAGCAGAGTTTCCTTCAGGCTGTATGGAAGAGGATGAGAAGAATGTGGGGGGACTCTGAGGCTAGACAAGTTCCTGGATGGGAAAGGCCAGTTTGAAACCAAGGGGATGGAGGCTAAGGCCCTGCCTGAAGGATTTCAGGTGAAGGAGAGCCTGTCTGGTCCTCAGCTTTCTCGTCTTCAAAATGGAATAACAGTGTCTCATGGGGGTGTGCCCATAGGAGAGGGTTTACCTTTCTCCGACAGACCTTTGAGTGGACAAACCAGTGTTCAAGTAACACAAGCCCCCTCCCCGTGCCCAGGACCTTGTGCTACCTACCCTTTTACCCTCCGCCCTGACCCCAGCAGGTAGGCATTCTGGAACCTTGCACTGTTAATCTTGCCCCCTCTCTGAAGCCTCTCCTCTGCCTGCAGGGGGAAGGAGACTGCAAGGGTGGAAGCTCTCCCAGAAGCCTCCAGGAGGGCGTGAGTATGAGGAGGGCAGGGCTAAGTGGACTGCTTGCAGGGGGCATGAACAGGAGTGTGTGTGGGGGTGCCCTTAGACCTTCACTCTCTTGAAGGGAGCCTGGCTGGCTTGGCTGTTGTGTTGGGGAAAGAGAAGGCCTGTGAAGTCACTCACTAGGCTCAAGTCACTCAGTGGCCCTGGGCTTCATCACTACGCCATGGTAGTTTTGGGTGGGGAGGAACAGAGGGATAGATCTGAGAGCTAGGCTTGGAAAGGGTGAAGGAAACAGGGCTCTGTAAAGGAGCCCTGGGCTCTCAAGGTTCCCCTAGATGCTGGATACACTGTTGGGGTGCTTGCCTGGAGCCAGGAGTCTTGAGAAATGGCGAGAGCGGTGTAACTTTCCTGCTTTTCATTTAGGACCCAGGAAGAGGGTTCTCTGGTCCTGGTTCATTTTGTCTTCGGTTTAACAAGGGCCGTCAGGGGACAAGTTCCTTAATCAGGAGGAACTCAGGCTAGGTCCCAGGAGCCCCTGATCTCTGTTGGGGCTGGCTTGTCTCTATACCCCCGGCAGGCCTCACAGAAGACACTTCACCTTCCCCAGGCCTTTCCTGCCCTGTGCCCCATGCTGGCCCCTCCGTCCACTGCAAGCCTGGAGAGGAACAGGGAGTGGTTTTGGCGGTTGGCACAGGGGGAGCTGTTGATGGCACGAGGCCCTATCATCTGACAGCTGCCTGGCCTCTGGTAGGGAGGGCCCCGCAGGGAGGGGCTGAGCTGTAGCAGCTCCCGAGGGTGGCCCACCGACACTGCTGCACCATCTTGGGCCGCCATAGGCCCAGTAATAAGGACTGGCGCTGTCTAGGGGCTGTGTGGACTCCTGGGTTGGGGGAAGACCTTATGGAGGTATGTGAGGATTCCTGTTCATTGTTACTAAGGATGCTTCCGAGAATTTAGTTTTGTGTGTGTTACTGCAAAGGATGAACTAGCTTGAGGCACTCCTAGATATGATGGGTGCTCAGTAAATATCAGCCAGTCTCACCGCCGTTGTTTTAGGAGCCAGGAATTAGGCTGTATGCCTTCGTGACAAGGTGTGTGGCAGGTGCTGTGGCTCCACGTTTTAGATGAGGAAGCAGAGACTGGAGGTATCCCTTGAATGTCTCTGGATACACGTCATCCAAGACTGTTAGCCCTTGGGACAAAGTGGTAGCCTCTGAATCATTACTTTTAGTTGATGTTCTGGGAGTGTTTAGAAGTTATGTCCTAGGACTTCTGACTCTGCCTCCCTAGCCTGGGCCTTGTGGAGTTCATCAACCAGAATCAATCAAGGTCAGACATCTAGAAGAGCTGTTGACCCTAGGGTGTGTTTGACCTTGGTTGTGTAGAAGAAAGAGGTGGCCACTTAGTTGTGGTCGATGGGTATCTTGTTTTAGTTTCCAGGGAAAACATTTGCTGGTATGGGATCAGCGAATCTGCAAGAAGTTGTGTGTCAGGGTGGGTCAGGGGTGGTGCCTGGTTGGGGAGGTAGGAGGTCAGAGAAAATGAGTCTCACCGAAGGAGTGTAAGAGGAGCAAGCAGGAGAGCAGACTCCAGAGGGGCTTGCCTGCTGCAGAGGAGCAGAAACCCACCGCCAGGCTTCTGGACATCTGTCATAGGTGGGGTGACCCAGGGCTGCCGTGCTGGTACCCTGGCTGAATAGGGGCTTCGCTGTGCGCTGGGCAGGGGAAGAGGAGGCTGGCTCAGGGCACTAGCCTGTCTGTGGGGCGCTTCCTGCTTTGGCCTCTCCAGGCGGTTTACTCCGATGGAGCTGGTGTGCAGGGAGGCTGGAGACGTGTGCAGTGTCGCACTTTGTTTTGGAAAAATCCAAGTGGTGAGCAGGAAGGGGGGGGGAGGAAGGGGTGTGGCTGCGGGGGCCTGTGTGGGGGGCCTCAACCAGAGGAGATGCAGGAATGAAGGGCTGGGCTCTGGCTGCCTCACTCGACCCCTGGTGTTCATTGGCAGACCCTCCTCTCACCAAGGACCCTGGGGACCTAGGTTCAGGAAACAGGTTTTTTTTTTTTTTTTTTTTTTTCCTTTTCTGTTGGGAGGTATTTTGTTTGCTTCATGGACCTGAAGGGAAAACAGGACTTCTCCCAACTTTGAGGGGCAAACCAGCCCCACTGGAGATCCAAGGTTTACGCTGCTCTTGCTGTGTGAATATGCTATGGGGAACAGAAGGTGGTGGCAAGGATGCAGCCCCAGGAGGCAGACCTGAAGCTACTCCAGAACGCCCCAGTTATGGTCAGCTCTTGCCTGCAGGGAGAACCAAGGAAAAAAGAGTTGGTGCCCGAAGCAGGAAGGATGAGGGTTAGATATGAGGAGGAACATCCTGCCAGTGAGAAAAGACACTCTTTGGAGGGAGGCTGTGGGATCCCCTCTCATGAGGCCTTTCTGCCAAGGAGACACATGTTTGAGAGATGAGGATGAGGGAGACTGTTTGGTGCTTAGGGAGCTGGATCAAAAGTTCTATTATTGGTCTGTCTTAGGAGGAGCTAGTAGGAAGTTAAGAGTTTCAAGATTCCCTAGAGGGGAAAAGAATGGGATTCCAGGCAGGCAGAGAATTTATTTTCCTTTTTAAAATAAACCTTCCCCAGGGACTCCAAGTGGGGCAGGTAAAAGATCGCAGAACCCTGTGTTTACCCATTTAACTGATGAGCATCTGAGACCAAGCCTCCATGCCTCTTACCAGGTGGATTGACAGTTATCTTTATTGTTCAGAATGAGGGTGAGACTTGGACTTCTCCACATCTCTCCCAGGTGCCTAGAACACAGCTCCAGGAAATGTTTAACCAGCGAGGGAATGTCTGCCCTGAGGGGGATACAGACCTGACTCCAGGCCTCAGTTTACCCCGCTGTTTCATGGGGGGTCACCTGGGCAGGCTGGAGCACTGGGAGGAGCGTGTTTGTTCTTGGGTGCCCCTTTACTGTTCTCCTGTGCTCACAATGCATTCACAGTCCCCGTGCAAGCCTGCTCTCGGCCAGCAAGGGTCATGTGTCCCCAAACCTTGCAGAAAACAGGAAGCCCTATTGGTGCGAGTGCAGCCCAGCCCTGTGATTCATCAGGGGGTGACAGTCCAGCTGTTGGTCCCTAGCCCCTGCCCAGGATAGCTTCCCCTGTGCATCCCTGCCCCAGCTCTCCTGTGCAGAGTGCCTGGACCTTTCTTATCGCCTCAGGAGGCGGCAGGGCCAGACTCTGTTTGGGCCAAGTATTTATCTTCTAGGCTGGAGTCAGGAATGTGGAGTGTTATAACCTTGGCCAGAGGGTAGTGGGGAAGTGGACTGGAAGCCTGGTCTCTGGGTCCTGTGCATCCTTCACGGTGCCTTTGGAGGCTCCCAGCTCTGCTTAGCTCTCCAGTTCCTTCATCAGTCCTGGCTATTGGCCCATTGTCTTCCTCCAGCTCCTTGCTTGTGCCTGGCCCTGATCTTGGCCGCACCATAAGCCTTGGCTAAGTTGTGGCTTCCAGTTGTTCGAAGCAGCTGTGGTGGCTTCCTTCAAAGAGTGGCTGTAGATCTGTAGCAGATGAAACCCTAGGGGCTATTTATAGCAGGGTGGCCCTAGAGCCTGGCCCATGGCCCAGGGTCTGAGGAGAGTCAGGGCCTCCTCGTCAGAGACCAGTGCAATGGGATGGATGAAGTGTTGGCTTTTCGCATGCTTCAGGGTGGGGAGTTTTGGAACAGCCTGGTTTAGGGTTTGAAAACCAAACACCCTGGTCCCCGCCTCTCCTGCCCTAGCCTGACTCACACAACCCCAAGTCCTAGGGCAGGAAATGCTGAGAGTCTGAGAACCGTTCCTTCTGACTCCTCCTCGCACTGAGTTCTGCTGAACCCTTAGGAGCCCCACAGTGACAGGGTGGCCAGCCCTCCCTCCCGCAGCCAGGGGCCCTGACTCTGTACTCCATGGGGAGCTGGACCTCAGAGTCCAGCTGCATGTTGGGTGCAACACTCTTCACTTGGGCTCTGTGGCCACGTCTGGGTCAGAGTTCGAATCCTGCTCCGTCATCAGTTTCCCAGGGATTCAGGGGTGAGTCACCATGTGTCTTATGTCCCTTTTCTTTACAGGCGGTGGTCTTGCTGCCTCCGAGGGGAGGCTGCCATTTCGTGGCTGGGAAACGTAGCTCGGTGGAGCCCAGGAATTCAGAACTGGAGTGCTCCAGTTGAAATAGATGGTGGATGCCGAGGGGGAGGGAAGCAGGTCTTGTGGTTTTTTTTCATGAGGATGGACGGTTGTCCCTTTCCTTCCAGGAACTTCTCTCTCAGTTCTTCTTAGTGAGAGAGTGACATTTAAAGTGACAGCTGCCATTGACCAAGCGTCAAACACCAGTGATGAGGCTCTCAGCATGTTCTTGTGTGTTTGTTGTTTGGTTTTTGATTTTTGCTTGCCCATAACGAACCATTGAGGGCTGGCCTGTCCTCCTGTGACATCCTGACGCCATTTGCCCAGGTTCAGTGGGCTGAGCATCTCCCATGCTGCTCAGCGGGATGCTGGAGCCTAGTGCTGCAGTCTGCGTGGCTTGACACCTTGTCGTGAATGTCACTCGGCTGCCCTGAAAAGTTGGCGTCACTAACTTGGGTCTGTTTGCCTAATTTTGTACATCAGTACCCTGGATTGGTGTGCGTGGGACAAGATAGAGACATGGAGCCTTAGACATGAAGGGCCTTGGATGCCCGTTGCAAATCACACACCTGCTGCTCTGTCTTAAGCTTTGCACAGATTCAGAGGCTCAGTGTTGTGGCTTTGGAGGAGGGGGAGTGAGGGGCGGCAGTGGCGGAGGACATGGGTTCGGAGCTAGCTGGTCCGGAGGTGGACACTCTTCGCTTCCCCAAGGTGGTTGCCGTGTGTGATCTCTAGTTGAGGTTGCTATTATGATGCCTGGTGATTTAGGGCAAGGTGGGTTTCTGCCAATTCAGCCGCAGTCGGTAGTGTGTCCCCCGAGTAGGGGAGCCAGCCAGATGGCTCTGTCTTTATATCAGAGATTTCCTCTTTTCACCTAACCGGTCTCCCACAGCAGGTACTTTTGGCCTTTGGGCTTTTATGGCTGGGGTGTTAGGGAGGCGGGAATGGAGCATTGGCCAAGGAGAGGGTAAGGATCTCTGTGTGGCCATGCCCTGAGCCCCTTTATGCTCCTCCCTTCCTGCTCTCCCCTCTTCTTGTAATACTGTGTCTTCTCTCTCTTCCAGGACTCCATGAGAGTTTCGCCAAGCATCCACCCGCAGCCACAGCCTGTCAGGTACACTTGGCACAGTGGGAGGATATGGGTTATGCGCATTCTCACGTCCCACCCTGAGTCCTAAGACTGATGCTGTACATCCCTAGCGAGAGGCCTGGAGTTGGTGGCCCTTGGCTGTCACCACTGAGTTCCAGCACAGACCTCGAGGTGGACCTATACTTCCCCACATAAGCTCATCCGTCCTTGTAATGGCGCTGAATGTCTGTGTATTGGCAACTCAGTTAGTTGATGAGTGTCTGAAGCGACTTGTCCAAGGCACCCACTGGCCAGAAGCAGCACTGGGGCGACTCCCCTCAAGCCCCATGCTGGTTCTGACTCTGTGGATGAGGTCTTTGTGGGGAGGACTTTGTAGAGTGATCATTCTCCACCCAGGGAAGAGAACACACAGGGAGACTCCATGCTTTGCCCACACCCCACATCTCTCTACTTCACCTTCATCCTGAGGCTCCCTGGTTCCTGCCTAGAGCCCTTTGAGGACCCCTTCCACCCTCCTGTCTCTTCCTCTGCTTGGTACACTTAGAGCTGTCATACCCATTTTGTCCAGAGCTGTGATACCAATTTTGTCCAGCTGGTGGTGCTATTCTGCTTTTGTGTCCTTCCTGGGACCCAGCCTGATAGAGGGGCCAGTAAATCAGTCCTGTCCACTACTACCCCAGGATGGCCACCTCTGATTCATTCCTGTTGCTCTCGGCTCCTCTTTTTCCTCTGCCTCTCAGAGGGAAAAGCTAGAAAGAAATGGGCTGCGTTTATGTGTTTTTCTGAGGAGGATGCAGTCCCTTTTATAGAGCCAGGACCAAAGGACTGGAGGGTCCTCAGGTTACTCTGTGTCAACATTTGGGGTAAGTGTGCAGGTGGCATCTGGCCCCTGGGTAGAAGTCAGAGCTCTGGCCAGCGATTGCTGAGATACGATAGGGACAAGGAGTGACGGGGATTCAGGTCCAGTTCTAACTGGCGTTTACCCCTGTCATTTCATCAGAGAGAGCTACCCTTGGCTACCCTCTGTCTACACACATCCAGACATCTGGGCCCGTGTCAACCCCTAGGCTCCTTGATGTCCTGGGACTTTTTGTCACCAAGGCCAGAGGATCTGCTGCTTTTAACCCCCTCCCACCTCAACCCCATACTGCTATAGTATAGTGAAGGCTCGCGAAATAAAGAGTGTTGCCCACCTTGGGTGGAGAGGGAGGATGTGGTAATAGGTAATGCGGGAAGGAGGATGAGGAGGAGGTTCCCCAGTAGGCAACATGGACCCCTCCTCTGGTGGAAAAGCAGATGCGTAAGCTGTGAGTTCCATGCTTCATCTTTTGTCCTGGGGAGAGACAGAGTTGCTGGCCCAGGGGCTCCCCATTGCTTGTAGGACCCCTAAAACTGCTGTAGCAAACACCCAGCCCCCTCTCACTTCTCTGGCCTTTAGGAATGAGGGGCCCTGGGCCAAGAATGATCTTTGCAAGGGAGAGCTGGGGACAGAGTGCAGGGGTCAGCCTGCCATAGGGAGGCTGGAATGTGCCTGGTCTCTGGCTCAGCTTGCGCCCATGTGAGCCTATCACCTGAGCTGCCTCCTTCCCCAGGGAGGTCTTCTCAGTTTGAGTGCATGGAGGTGGCCAGGGCTTTACTCCAAGATTCTGGGGAGCACTGTTCCCAGTCACTCTTTCCCTTCTGGATCCTTTTGGAGACTTCTGTAGGGCTGGAGAGATGGCTCAGCAGTTAAGAGCACTGCCTGCTCTTCCAGAAGTCCTGAGTTCAATTTCCAGCAACCATGTGGTAGCTCAGACCATCTATAATGTGCTTCTGTGCCCTCTTCTGGCATGCAGGCATACATGCAAGCAGGACGCTATATACTTAATAAATAAATAAGCTCCCTCCTTCCTTCCTTCCTTCCTTCCTTCCTTCCTTCCTTCCTTCCTTCCTTCCTTCCTTCCTTCCTTCCTTCCTTCCTCTTCCACAATGTGTTAGAGGCTGCACTGGATTCCTGGGTTCTGACCTGGGCTTGTCTTTTACTCAGTCTCTCTAGAAACATGAGTGTGAGCCGGGCCATGGAGGACAGCTGTGAGCTGGACCTGGTGTACGTCACCGAGCGCATCATCGCCGTGTCCTTCCCCAGCGCGGCCAATGAGGAGAACTTCCGCAGCAACCTCCGTGAAGTGGCCCAGATGCTGAAGTCCAAACATGGGGGCAACTACCTGGTGGGTGGACCTCACTCTTCTTGCTCATCCTGTTTACACAGAGAGTCTCTGCCCACTGCCCATGCCAGCACACCTTCCCTCAGTTCCCATGCATCTTGCAAGGCCCAGGTCTTCACTGTTATCTCAGAGAGAGTTGATTTTCAGGGGACCATATGCAGTAGAGTGTAGTATCTGGAACCAAGTGTGGGCTATTTGAGTGTGAGAACGTGTGGGTCCCTGTGCATGCATGTGTGTGAGGGTGAGAACGTGTGGACATGTGGGTGTGCAGACTAGGGGAAGAGAATAAAGACACAGTTTTATGTTGCTGAGCCTGCACTGCAAGCCGGGCCTTCCGATAACCTCTTCACCTTCAGAACAGGCCCTAGAGAGAGAGCTGAGGTCTGTAGAGCTGCTTCGGGTAGAAACCCTGGAGTAGACTTGGCCATGTGCAGTTTTGGAGGGCCCTGTGACTGGCTAGAGTCAACAGATATCAGAGAGGTGGGTGGCAGAGACCTCCTCTACAGCAGGAGACTGACCATTCCTGAGGGGAGGCTCAGATCTCTGTTCAGGGGCCTGGACTGCTGGCCCTCAGCCACTGGGTGCTGCTTGCCGTGTTTAGCAGAGCTGGGCTACGGTGGTTGCACAAGGGTTCTGGGGTTTCTGGGACAAATGGCCACACACTATTTGACTTAAAATGACAGGAATGTGTTCTGGAGGGCCGGCATCTGGTTGACGGTGAGGCCATGCTCCCTTGAATCCTGGAGGCAACCGCCTTCCTCGCCTCTACCCCACTCCTGGCCGCTCCCAGCACTCCCAGGCATTCCCTGGCTTGGGGCCACATTGCTCCATTCTCTGCCTTCACCTTCACATGGCCTTCCCCATCTGTCTCTCCTCTAGTTATAAGGACATTGGTTGTTGGTCTTAGGATCACCCTGAATCCAAGAATATCTCCTGGCAAGATCTTTAATTGTGTCCGAAGGTCCCAGGTTCTGAAGTTCTGAGTGGCCATGCATTTTGAAAGGCTTCTGTATCAACCCATCTATCATCGGTGCTGAGAAGTGCCTGGCTTCCAATAACAGAGAGTCCTGGCTTCTCATCCTGGCTCTGTGATAGCTGAATAGATGGCTATTAGTTATGAAGCCAGCTCTGTGACATTGCTAATGTCATTAAGTGTGCTCCTTAATGGGACCGAGAGTGTCTGGCCATCTCTGGCTCCAGGGATACAGAGTTCTAGATGCCTGTGCTCTGCTGTAGCCCCGTCCTTCCTGCCCATCTTAGGGTCTGCCCCTTTCCTCCTGGGAGCTGACATAGCTACTGTCAAGCTTGTGGTGGCTTAGATAGAGGTCGACAGTTCTTCACAGTCCTTCACGTGAGACAGGGTAGGCTGTTGGATGTGAGTAGGCTCTCTGTGTTTGAGGGGGCCCACCAGGATGTCTCATACCTTACCATGGAAGGAGGCCACAGGATAGAGAGGTAGTATTGCTGCGGGATTTGGTCCTAAAGCCAGAGGCTGGACTCCATCCCTTCTCATCCCCAGTTCAGGATATTCCCTTGCGAGGGGCCTGGCTGAGCGTGGTAGTCTCCACTTTCCCAAGAACTCATTGCTGGTCCTGTTGGCCAGCATGTGTACACGGTGGGAACATTTCCAATAGGCGAGAGAATGGCAGCAGGTGCCGGAGTCTGGGAGCTCATGGCTTGCTGTTGGCGGGGTCCTGACAAGCAGGGACAGACTCCCCCCCTCCTTTCTCAGCCTCACTCCTCCTTTGTCTCTTTCTAGCTCTTCAACCTCTCTGAGCAGAGGCCTGACATCACGAAGCTCCATGCTAAGGTGAGTACGTGGCTGTTTTAGGATGCCTTGGCCTGGCCTAACCTGGGGTAGCGGGCGAGAGAATATGCCCCCTCTTGTGTAGTTCCCTGACTGTTCCAAGCTCAAGGGCATCTCAGATCTGGAAAATGTATGATAATACCAACTACTGAAATTTCAAACAGTGGTTTCTGGCCTCATCTGCCCCCAGGGAGGAAATACACAGGGCCTCTGGGAGGGGGCTGCGGCTGTGTCTTTTCCACGTAGGCTGCTGTCCCAGGGTTTACTCTTCATGCTAAGTGAGTTGTTAGAGATGTTGTTGGGGACCTTGGCTTCTATCTGAATTCTGGCGCCTGTCAGTGAGGGACCTCAGGCAAGTGATAGATTTCTCTGGGCCTCAGACTGTGTCTCTGAGAGTGGGCAGCTGGCTTAGGCATGTTCTGTGGATCCTACCAAAGAGCGGCTGTTTTTATTTAGTGTTTTGTGAAGTTAGAGTTGGCCTGAGGGGGCTGTGAGGGCTTGAGGGTTTGTGGCCACTGGGATGTCCTGCTTCTGCACACTTCAGACTTCTCTCAGAGGCCTGGAAATAGACAGTCTGTATATTCAGGGTGGTGTGAGCACCAGGAGACCCTTTCCTTTCCTCTGTCTAAATCAGCCTTGAGCTGGCCTTTGAGGGGAGCTGGAGGGTTGGACTCAGGCCTCTCTGGAAGCTTTGAGATCACAGTTTCACATTGCACACCTTGGCACACATCCACAAGGATAATAGCTCTGGTTGAGGGACATGGCTTTGCCTAAGACCCTACTGTGAGCCTGGGTCCCAGGTCATGACCTTTGGTCTTTGAGCCTTGTCCCTCAGCAGGTCTGGCAAGCAGGACGAGTGTGGAGGCCTGGCTGCTGGTGGCTGCACCCATGCTGTGCTGGCTGGTTGATGGAGTCTCCAGGCTTCCCTTATTTACTTTCGGTTCACCCCCAG
Organism: Alexandromys fortis; assembly: GCF_014885135.2. Taxonomy (NCBI): domain Eukaryota; kingdom Metazoa; phylum Chordata; class Mammalia; order Rodentia; family Cricetidae; genus Alexandromys; species Alexandromys fortis. The sequence goes on along the minus strand of NW_026068099.1, from coordinate 2,117,906 downwards.
GTCCTGGAATTTGGCTGGCCTGATCTGCACACTCCGGCCCTGGAGAAGATATGCAGTGTCTGCAAGGCCATGGACACCTGGCTCAATGCAGACCCCCACAATGTTGTTGTTCTCCACAACAAGGTCAGTGTGCGGGCTGTACAGTGTGTGTACCTGGGTGTGTGAGTGTGTGTGCATGTGTGCACACTTGCCTGTGTGATTGTGTGAGTGTGCTCACCTACCTGCTTGTGTTTTCCATTCTAGAACATTATAGATTCTGCCCAAGAGTAGACCTCCAACAAATGGGGCAGCAGTTTATATTTCTGGCAGTGAGGGTGGGCTAGCTTTTCTGGCTTCTCTCCTGCCTCCCTCGCCATTGCTCCTCTTTCTCCGGAACGTCCCTCCTCTCTCCCACCCCTGGCCCCTAGGCTTTGGACAAGAGAGACTGTTTGGAAATGATGACCTTTTGCCTCTTTCAGGGAAACCGAGGCAGGATTGGTGTTGTCATCGCGGCGTATATGCACTACAGCAACATTTCCGCCAGGTGAGAGGTCTGCCATCTTCTATCCCTGCTTCTCTTTTCTGGACATTGACTTGAGGACACCCCTCCCCCATCCACATACCTTCTTGGGGCCAGGAAGTGCTCTCAGATAAAGAAGTAGAGGGATAAGAGGTACAAGAGCCCCTGGAGCTTGAGAAAAGTGCCCCAGCTCTGAGGTAGCATGAAAACAGCTTGCCGCAGGGAAGAGAGCCTTCCCCTGTGTGGAAGATACTCGCCAGCATTTTGGGGCCACGTATACTCTCTCAGTTGTCTTCCCTTTCCCTGAATGAGCCAGGAAGAGATCAGAAAGATGTATCATCGGAATTGAACCCAGGGATCAATCTGGAAGTTACCCTAAGCTGGCAGGGTTTTCTTTTGGCCTTGTTGTTTGGGAGAAAGAATAGGAACCAGCCAGTGGGAAGATCTCATCCTGACCCAACACAGGACAGAGACCGAAGGATCCTTCATCCAGTATGGCTGTCCAGAAGTTGCTATGTCTGGGACCACGTTATATGGTGCTTGGAAGGATGCAGAGGGCTCAGCCCTAGTACTGTCCTGGAGGGCTTTAAATACTAAGCAGGTTTGTTAGCAGCATCCATAACATAGAAGCCAGAAGTGGTATGTGGCCAGGGGGACCTGTGGCTATAGGGGCCCGGAGGATTGCTGTAGTTTGTGGAGAGGAACTATGGGTATGAGCAAAGTGTCTGCTGAGTATAGAGTTAGAGAAAGCTTGGGACAGTCAGGGTAGCAGAGAGCATGGCCTCGCTGGCCTTAGTGAGACTTTGAATTTGCTGTAAGCATGGTGGGAAGTTACTGGAGTGCAGAGTAATCTCTACATGCTCAGAGGATGGGTGTAGTGTTGTTCGGAGGGTGTCAGAAACCAGCCCAGCCTTGTGTCTGCTGAGTGGGCACCTATGGCTGCCAGGCTCTTAATGGGTGTCACCTCATCTGATCTCCTTTAAGCCTCATTTGATGAGGGGAATGAGGTTTTATGGAAATGATTACGTCTCAGGAGCAATTAGTAGTAGTCTAGAGATGGGTGCCCAAGCGGCTTGACTGAGAGCTACGCCATACAGATTAGAGATGCTTGAGCATCTTAGTTAGAGTTTCTATTGCTGTGAAGAGGTGCCATGACCACGGCAACTCATAAAAAGGAAAATATTTAATTGGACGACTTAAAGTTCAGAGGTTCAGTCCACTATAATCATGGTGGGACATAGTGGCATGCAGACATGGTGCTGGAAAAGGAGCTGAGAACTCTACATCTTTGATCTGTAGGCAATAGGAAGTAAACTGAGACACTGGGAGGTATCTTGAGCATAAGAGACCTCAAAATCCACCCCCACGGTGACACTCTTCTTCCAACAAAGCCACACCTACCTCAACAAAACCACATCTCTTGATAGTGCTCCTCTCTATGAGCTAATGGGGGCCAATTACATTCAGTTACACACAGTGCTGCATGGTGGATGGACAGTTTGTTGTTCCACAGAAACCAGGTTTTCTGGGGGCTGTGCAAGTCTAGGGGAGTCTGAGTGTGGTTGGACTTTTTCCCTTCTGCCAGCCAGCTCCCAGATAACCACATGGAGACTTCTTATTAATTATGAAATCTTGGCCTATAGCTTAGGCTTATTTCTAACTAACTCTTATAACTTAGATAAACCTGTTTCTATTGATTTACTCCTCCCATGCTGCCTTTCTGCTTCCTTCACATCTGACTGGAGACTCCTTGTGACTCCACCCTTCTTCTTCCAAGCATTCTCTCTGCCCTGAAAATTCTGCCTAGCTATTGGCAATATAGCTTTTATTTAAACCAATCACAGTGAAATAACTTCAAACAGTGTAAAGGAATGTTCTACAACACCCAAGTGAGGGGACAAAGGGCCCTTAGGTGTGGGAGTGGGCTTCTCTGATTGCCTGTGTCTCTCCACAGTGCTGACCAGGCTCTGGACCGGTTTGCAATGAAGAGGTTCTATGAGGATAAGATTGTGCCCATTGGCCAGCCATCCCAGAGGAGGTGAGTGCCAGGATTCCAGGCCCAGGTTGTGCTCTCCCTGTGGTGGATGCGGGCCTTGTGCACTCTCAGATGATGGATATCTGCTTAACTGAGGGTACTCTAAGCACAGACATTAAGACTGTAGTGGCATGGTGGTGCTCATAGTTTGGGGTGTCGGTTAGCTTCTGGGGCCTCTAGCAAAAAGACAGTCTGTGGTGGCAGAAGAGAGTGACAGGAAGCGTGAACAGGGGAGAGGGAGACGAGACAGAGATAGAGAGAGGGTACAGAGAGACAGAAACGGAGGGACACAGAGAGGGGGGATAGATCGAGAGAAGGAAGAGAGACAGAGGGAATAGAGGAGGGGGAGGAAAAAAAGGAGAGAGAAGGGAGGTGCAAGAGAGAAGACCCGAGCTGGGGAGCGCTGCTACATTGAGAGTGAACCGTAGGGAATGTGTAGGAAACTGGCTTTTTTCATAGAGATGGCCTGGCGTCCCGGGTGGGGGGATGGGAGCGGGTGTGTGTGTGGGTGATTGTGAAGTCCTAACTGGAGCAGTGGTGATGACTGGGGCACCCTTCTTCTACAGATGAGAAGCCTGAGGTCAGGGTGGGGATAGGGCCAGGGGGCCACAGTGAGTGGCAGCTGAGTTAGAATATGGGTGCAGGGCTGGGAACTTGGGGCCAGGGTGGTGTCTGGTGCCTGGCAGGGGTCTGCCCATAGATGAAACGTGATCCACGGAGCGGGGAGTGGTCGAGGTCACCTGGTCATGGGGAAGCTATAGCCACGACAAGCCCTAGCCTAGGCCGGAGACTTAGAGAGCAGATCCCTGTTGTGGCTGTGAGCTGTGGGCCTGCTTACCTGTCTGTATTGGCTTAGCCTCGTTCTCGCACCAAGGACAGGGCACTAAATCTGTCATACAAAGGCGTGCGTGGGCATGTTTCTTGTCAGCAGCTGCATGCTTCCAAAGAGAAGATCGTTGCAGAGGTGAACAGGTGTTTCTGGAGGAAGTTCAAACCAGAGCGATGGGCAGGCACGGGGCTGGTTCAAAGTGACGCATGACAGGGGAAGGTCTGGGTGAGCAGGGTGAAGGTGGGGGCCCAGCCAAGGCTGGGGGTCTGGGCGCAGCAGGCAGGAAGCCTGGAGGCTTCTGTAGCTCCTGGGAAATTAGCTATAGATTGCAAGGGCCCTTCCTGCCTCTTCAAATTGAGGATCCCCAATATACACCCACGTTTCCCCCCCCCCCCACCTTGCGTACCTGGACTGGGTCTGCTGTCACTGCTGGGGACCATTACTGCCTTTGTAGTTGGAAGGCCAGATAAAAGTGTGTGACTACTCACGGGGTACCCAGGAGCCCAGCGCCTCCTGCAGTGCAGCCACACTGACTGACAGCCTCCTAGAAGCCCTCAGCGTTCACGGGAGGAAGCAGTACAAGCCAGGTCCCAGCTCCTGGTGTTCTGGTGTGCACACGTGACAACATGGTCTCTGTCACCTTTGACCCTGAAGATTAGAGTTTACTTCCTAATAGGAATGTGGAACATTACTCTGTCCCTCTGTGGACTGGAGAAGGTGGGCTGAGCAGTGGCCATGATGCTGAGCAGCAGAGACCTAGGCTCCTCTAGTCAGAGAGAGAAGTCCAAGGGATTCCTCACATGCCTACAAGCCATGAAGTTGTCACGTGACTTTGCGGGTGTTATCAGCATCTGCCCCCGGCTCCCATGGGCCACTGCATTTGGTGGGTGGGGCAGGCCACACTGTCCACACACATGAGAAAGTGCAGCTGTTGGTTTCAGGAATAATGCTCCCTGCCAGTCTCCTCTGCCTTCTTGTCAGTGTTCCTCACAGGAGACCTGGCAGTTGGAGGGGGAGAGCAATGACTGAGCAGGAGGGGCTTTGCCTGTAGCTCATTGTCACCCGCCCTCGGACTCATTGTCCCCAGAACACAGACACATCCTGTTGGCCTAGTCAGGAGATCTGATGGGAACCTGCCATTCCAGGTTTCCGGTTTGAGTAACGGGCCGGGGGGTTCTGGGCAGGGCCCTGAATAGGAGCTGGCAATGCCCATCAGATTATCTCGCTAGGGGAGGCTGAAGTGGCCCCACCCAGGCTCAGGGACTGGGCCTGGAGGAGGGCCAAGGGATGGGGGGGGCGGTGTTATACTGGTGTCATAATTGGAGTCTCATCCTCCTGGGGAGCCATTGGCTCTAAGAGTCCCGAGCTGCGTTTGATTGGTTTGTCTCATTCAACCTGGTTCTCTAGCGAATCAGATAGGAGGAAACGTCAACCACCAGCACCAAAGGACTGGTTTGGGAGATGCTTCCTCTCTCCCATCCCCTGTTTTGTGTGATTTTGCTGTGTGTCACAACTCCTCCAGGACCTGATTGTTCCTCTCTGTCCGGAAAGAAAGGGGATGGCTCGGTCCTTCCATTCTACCAGCAAGATCTTTATTAAAAGAACTGGAAATCGCTGGGGCTGGTGTTGTAGCTTCATGTGTTGAGTGCTTAGCATGCGGGAGATCCCTGCTCCCCTGCCCCAGAAACATAAACAAAACCCCCAAAAGAAGCAAACTAAAAACCCAACTACAAACCAGCCTAGAGACAGGATGCTTGTTGGAAGTTAATTATCTCAGATCCCAAGTAAAGAAGTTAATATAGAAAACTCCATACATTCGGTGGGAAGTGAAATAAGCAACGTAGCTGGTGGTGGTGGCACACGCCTTTAATCCCAGCACTTAGGAGGCAGAGCCAGGCAGATCTCTGTGAGTTTGAGGCCAGCTTGGTTACAAGAGCTAGTTCCAGGACAGGCACCAAAACTACACAGAGGAACCATGTCTCAAAAAACAAAACAAAAACAAAAACAAACAAAAAACAAAAACAAAAAAAATCCAAAGCACTGTAATATTATTAAGCATTTACTGTTTGCTGTGTGCCTGGGTGTGTGTGGCAGAACCAGGGCCTAGCGTAAGTTTGAAGTGAGAACAGTCATAAACTGGGTTTGACCCAGTCAGGCTCTTAGGAGTGTTTGGTTGGGCAGCTTGCTTTATGCAGTTGTAAGCCAAGAAATTATCTCTGCCAGTGATGGTGGTGTGATGCCTGGGTTGGGAGTGAGGAAGGAAAGAGATGCTCATGTTCACCACCAGGGGGTGCTAGAGAACGCCAAGTAGGCTGTGGGCACAGCTAGTTTTCTGGTTGTTTTTCTCCCTGGGTCCCTCCCTGCAAATCTGTAGGACTGCACAGGCTAGGAAAACTCAGCTGCTGTGTGGCCTGAGGGGTGCACGTGTCATGAGGGTGAGGGTAGATGGAAGCCTAGGGTGGTGTGCTTGAAGAAAGAGTGAACAGATAGAAGGATACATAAATATGTAGATGAGTGAATGGGTGGGTAGATGGATGTGTGGATTGGTGGTGGGTGGATAGATAGGCAAGTGAGTGGGTATGTGTGGGTAGGTGGATGGGTGGGTGGGTAGATGGGTGGGTGGATGGATGGGTGGGTGGGTGGCTGGATGTGTGTATTGGAGGGATTGGTGGTGGGTGGATAGATAGGCAAGTGAGTGGGTATGTGTGGGTAGGTGGATGGGTGGGTGGGTAGATGGGTGGGTGGATGGATGGGTGAGTGGGTGGCTGGATGAATGGATATTGTGGATCGGTGGGTGGGTGGATAGATAGGCAAGTGGGTGGGTAGGTGTGTGGGTGGATAAATGGGTGGGTGGGTAAATGGATGTGTGTATTGGAGGGTAGGTGGGTGGGTGGATGGATGGGTGGGTGGGTGGGTGGTTGAGTGTGTGGCTGAGTGGGTGGGTGGATAGAGGACTCCCCAGGCCCTTCCCTGATGCTACCCTATTCCTGTGCAGGTATGTGCACTACTTCAGTGGCCTCCTCTCTGGCTCCATCAAAATGAACAACAAGCCCTTGTTCTTGCACCATGTGATCATGCACGGCATCCCCAACTTTGAGTCTAAAGGAGGTACCTGTCCCATCCCTTCCCTCCAGCCTCTATTTCCTTTTTGGTAGCCTTGGGTGGTAAGCCGTGTGTTATGCTGTGGTGTCATCTGGACTTGTGTGGGGCTCTCGGCAGAGCTCAACCCTACTCCTCCTCAACGTGGGGCTGACACCTGACCATGCCTAGTGGCAGAAGACGCTGGGCGAGGCAGTTTTTGCCTACTTACAATACCTTAGGAACAAAGTTAGTCTTTCTTCCTGTTCTTGCTGCCTTCTTTTTCTCTTCCTCTTTTCCTCCTCTCCCCTCCCTAGGTCCCTTATTTCCTCAACCGTTTCTACTTCTTAGCTCACACCTCCCCCTCTCTGATAGGGTGCCGGCCGTTTCTGCGCATCTACCAAGCCATGCAACCTGTGTACACATCTGGCATTTAGTAAGTAGTCTGTGTGAGGGAGGGTGGGTGTGGGGCAGGAGGAAGGAGAAGGGAGCCTGCTTCCTCAGTGAACTCTCTCTTCTTCATCCCCTCTCTCCCTCAGCAACATCCCCGGAGACAGCCAGGCCAGCATCTGTATCACCATTGAACCAGGGCTGCTCCTAAAGGGGGACATCTTGGTGAGCTCCACCCTCCTCCTCAAGGGTCCCTTCTCTTGTCCTGCTCCCACCCTGCCCCAGGGACACGGGACATGCAGCTACTCCGGGGAGTTACTGAGTTTCCAACTGTGGGTTCCTGTATGCTCTCCCAGCCTCAGTAGTCTTAGTCTTCCTTCCTCCCTCAGAGTGGACATTCAATTCCTAGCTTCATCATTTGCTCTGGGGCAGCCTCAGGGTACCACCATTCAGTGTGCACTGTGGCCTTCTAGCTCTAGACCGGTGACAAGACACTCCCCACAATTCCAGACTGTTCCCTTCTTCTTCTGTTCTGGAAGTTTCCCAAAGAGCTTTGAGATCTTGTTTGGTATTGGTGACCTCTCTCTCTTGAGTTTGGGGTGAGCCTTGGGACTCAATTAATGGAGTGAGTTCGGAGAACCCCTGTGGCCTGACCTTTCACTCTTTGCCCCTCCCCATACAGCTGAAGTGTTATCACAAGAAGTTCCGGAGCCCGGCTCGTGATGTCATCTTCCGGGTGCAGTTCCACACCTGTGCCATCCATGACTTGGGGGTTGTTTTTGGGAAGGAAGACCTGGATGAAGCCTTCAAAGGTGGGCTCCCTGATGGGCAAGATGGGGCTCCTGTAGCCGGGTAGGAGTCCAGTGTGGAATGACGTGGTGGATGCAGGGGCCGTCTCTCCTGAGCCATGTGGTTTGTCAGGTCTCAGGGGGCTCTTGATGCCATTTTGAGGAAACTGAAGGCGAATCATGGCAGGTCTGGGGTGGTCTTAGAGTTTGTGTTGTAACAGAGATCAAGATCAATTCCTCTCAGGCCATCCCTGCACCCCAACAACCCCTGGGCTGTTTTGTGCCCCCACCCTTCTCCAGTGATTGCTTCAGAGTGTCTCCTTGTCTGCTCCCGTGTTCCACGTGACCAATGGGAGTGAGAGTTCTGGCATTCACAGTATCTTAATATTGGGCTCGATATTAAGTGCTGGAGTCAAAGTGAAACATGATGTGGTCTCTGTTTGGGTAAAGCTAAAAAAATCTCGAGGAGACAGCTGCAGCAGAAAACAAGCATCAGAAAACATGCACCAAAAGAAGGGTGCATGTAGTGATGGTGGCAATGAGGAGGAAGAACTGCAGTCAGGGAGGCTGGGGTCTTCTATCCACTTAAGGCTCTGCCAAATCACCTCCAGGACTGGAGTGCGTCCGTGTGTGCATGCGTGCGTGTGTGTGTGTGTGTGTGTGTGTGTTCCATATTAATGTCTCTATTCATGCATACACCCATCTGCACATTTCTTCCATTAACTGCCTGTTAACACACCATCTTTCATCCATCCACCTGCACTTTTGTGGTGTTATCTACCCATTGGTCTGTCTGCCCGTTCATCTCCCATCCATCCATCCATCCATCCATCCATCCATCCATCCATCCACACACAGTTACTCACCTGCTAATGCGTGTGTGCATCCATCATACATTTGTAGGCGGAGGATGCTCATTCATTTCCTAGCTGCCCAGACCTGAAATAATCACACAGAAACTTTATTAATTACCACACTGCTTGGCCAATGATTTAAAGATATTCCTGGATGACTCTTATATCTTAAATTAACCCATTCCTATTACTTTATATTTTACCACGAGGCTCATGGTTTACTGGTAAGGTTCCGGGGTGTCTATCTCCTTCGGCAGCTACATGTGTCTCCTCGACTCCGGCTACTCTCTCTCTACACCTCTGTTTAGATTTTCCGCCTGGCTTTACTCTGTTAAGCCATTGACTGAAAGAAGCTTTTTTATTAACCAGTGGCAATAAAACATATTCACAGCATACATCAGGGAATCCCACATCATAATTCATATCCACCCGTTAGTATACCCACTCCTGTGTACTCTGGGTTCTCCTGTGTACTCCGACCCATGTGGTGGGAAAGGATGTTCTATGAGCGCTCTCTTTGCATCCGAGATGGAGGAGCAGTTTGCTATGAGTTTCAGGACAGATTATAATCGGTCTTGAGGGGAGAGGAAGGTGGAGCTGGCAAAGTCAAGAAGAGGTTGAGGAGACACAGAGGAAAGGGGGTCCCAGTTTCCTCCTGCATGGCACAAGTGTTGCATTTATCTAATTATTCTTTATCAATAGAAAATCGGGAGTCAGATATCAGGGTAAGAACCTGAATGATCAGGGAGGTGGCAGAGAAGCAACCATTGACCTCCTATCACTTCTGTTCCTCCATCCAAAAGAACTGAGATCCTTTTTAAATCCTGCTTTATTACTTCCTATCTCTCTGTCTGTCCTCAGTCTTCCAAAACCTCTATGATTAATTTTGGTCAACTAGCAGCTATCTCTGCCCCCTGATTCATAACAAAATTTATTGTCAGAAGGTAATCAAAATATCACACATTTTACCCTTTTGTCTAAATTAAAAGAGAGGGTTTTAACTCTAACATAGTAAGGTTATGTACAATAAGAACAATTACCAGGGAAGAATTACATTCATAATGTCCAGTCTATTTGCATTTGGCAAATTCAGAAAAAAATACTCTATTATCTATCCTATCTTGGTGAGTCCAATGTTTGGTACCTAATTCACTGTCTATCCTAACTTGTATTACTAACCCATAACTATCCTTTTATTTCTCTCAACCTGATACACTTTACATCTCTTTTATGAGTTACTTTTCTGAATTTGGTAACAATGAAAACTATAACTATCTAGCCTTCAATTAATCAGTGACCCAAGAAGGATATAATGTTACTTGTGTAAACAGAAAGTGCAGAACATACAACTTCCAAAACTATAGAATTGACAGAAACAGCTGGCTGCCTGGACACTCACCCAAGGTTCTTCTGCAACTCTGGGGCATCCATCTTCAGCCTACAGGCCTAGATTACCAGACAGATGTTTCTGTGAAGCAGGAATTTTGAAGAACTGTTCCACTTTGTCTTGGCAAAGTTTGTTACTTTCTTTTGTGTCCTGCTTGTCCAATTAGAACAGCAAACTGTCAGCAGTCAAGGCAAGGGCATTTTCTTGCCCAGTGGCTAACTTTTGCTGCCAAGAAAGCAAACTCCATATGGAGTTTCTTAGATGCTTCTCTGAAGTAGATTGGTGCTGCCAGGAACAGACATGTCTTATTGTCATAAATAATCTTATATTATTAAAACATCTTAAATGCTATATTCTGTAGGTCTCTGAAGTGTTTGAAGTAGACCTGTTTGACCTTGAAAACATACCTAACATGACTACAAATTTGATTGTATTAACTACTAACTAACTACTAATATGCATTTCTTTATTATCCTAGATAGTTTGTAATAATAACTTTCAAGGACTGGAAATGCACATTACTCTGTTAAATGAGCTGCATAGGTACAATACCTTAAACAAGAGTAGAAACATATGTACAGAGTGTTCTAACAAAAATAACTCTAAATTTGTATCAATATACAAAAATATCTTAAACAAGAAATAGAAACATATATACAGTATAACAAAACTAACCTTAAATTTGTATCAGTATACAAAAATCCACACCAATGTAAAACATTTAAGGCTAGTGGTTACGTTTTTTGGTTTAAGAGTAGATTTGGTAATCTACCCCTTTATCCCATCATTTCTATATTCTCTCCTTTTGTTTTCAGAACAAGATCCCTGGTCTAATCTCCTTTGTTCAGCTTTTTTTCTTGGCCATTACTGATAACACTTGTAACGAACCCCTCTAAAGGGTGATAAATAGCCACAATCCACTGAATGACCCAAAATTATCTACCTCACCTCTTGGGAATGTGGGCATTATGTTCTCTAGATTTTTCTTGTTATCTGGGATGGGGGGGGCAACAGCATCTCTAGGGGACCCTGAGAGAATTGAGATAATGGTCAAGTCTGGAAGATCTAGCTGTATCATTTGTTGCCAGTCTCTGTGTAATGGGCAAGTGTAGGGCCTATCTGAAATCCTGGCTGGAGTAGTGCCTGAGGCTGGACCACCTCAGTTAGCCATCTTGAAATTGTCCTGAGCAGTTTGCATCCAAAGCTGATCTTTGGGTGGTGTTTGTCAGCTTAGTGGTGTTATCCATCCATGTGGAATTGTTGTTGTGGGGTCCCATCATCCTTTTTGAGACTTCAGAGGTCACTGTTAGGAATGGCCATGGTTCAATGCTGAAAACTTAAATGTTTTATGTGTCAGATGTGGCAGATCTTGGAAAGGTTAAAGGACCTTTTGTTAGGTACATCCAGAGTATACAAACTTAATTCCTAGTTACCTGATAGAGACTCAAACCTGAAATCATGTACAGAAAGCTAGATAAAGCCTTTTTCTAGAATTAGTTAGTACTCAGTATGATCACTAATATCATGACAGAAAGTTTTTTAAAAATATATTAATCTTATGAACTTTAAGATAATATTTATACCTTAAGAAAAGCTTTCAAAGGTCAAAATAAAACCAAAGGATTATGAGATTAGTGATGATAGAATAGTCCCTTAAATTTGGTTTTTCTTCTATCCCATACCATGTAGTTCTCCTGACATGAGACAGAGATTTTAGATTTTTCTTTAAGAAGCATGCTTGGGTTTAGAGAAGGAGAGAGCCATTCCAATTCCAAAGCAGCTTGAATTTTTTATTGCACTGGGACTACAAGAAGATCATTTATCTTATATGTCTGTAGAGAACAGCAGAAACAAACATTTGGGAAGATTTATGAAATTTTATCCTGTTGGAAATTATATCCTGTGATATACCATTAGGCCAATTTACTCTTCTTGAAACATTTCCTCTGGATGATTCGTCCTTTTTCTTTAGATGTCTGCCTTGTCCAGTGATCTTCAGATTCATTAATTGGATGCCTTCATTCTCCTGGATTGACAAAAATAAAACCCTGCCCCAACCCTGACATTGGGAATTTTCCTTTTTGGCAGGTTATATCTGATCAAATGGAAAGCATTTGTTAGTCTTATAAGTTAGTTTAGATTGAATGGCCACAGTGATTGATGAACTATTGTCTCTTTTAATCAAGAGGTTCTCCTGTTCGAATCTAATCTTTATCAATTTTGATGGTATCCATAACTTTTCTTCTCCTGTGGGAACAAAAGAAAACCTCTTCCCCAGTGTAACACATGTCCTGGCTTCCATTCTGAGGTCAATCCATCCTTGAAGTACATAGGCTGATTTAATTCAGCAGTTTTTTTTTTCTCTTATCCAATGTCTCACCACAACTGTCATTCCTTTCTCACTGGCATTTAAGAAATTTAAAATTAATAAAGCATTGCACAATCTATCTCTGGGGGTCTTTACTACCCCTTTCTGTTTATTAAGCATAGCTTTTAGAATGCAATGAGATCTTTCTATAGCTGTTTGCTCTGTAGGATTTGTGGTAAACCTATAATATGCTTTATGTTGTAATATGCAGAAAAACTATTTTCATTTTACTAGAGACATATGCTGGAGCATTGTCAGTCTTAATTTGTACAGGTATCCCCATGATGGCCATAATGTCTAAGAAATGTATAATCACAGAATCAGCCTTTTCAGAACTCAAGGCAGTTGCCTATTGAAATACTAACTATGTAGCTATAGTATGGTGTACATATTTTAAGTTTTCAAACTCTATAAAATGAAACACATCCATTTGCCAAATTTCATTTTTTTTTGAGTGTCCCTTGGGTTACTTCCTGCAGGTAGTGGAATTTGGTTATACAAAGAACAAGTAGGACATTTCATTATAATTTCCTTGGCTCATTGCCAAGTGATAGAAAAAGCAGTCGTGGAGAACCACTGAGAACTGACAGACCTACAAACAGAAACTTAGCCACAGTATCTGTCCTAGTGCTGTCATCAAACACCACGACCAAGGCAATTTGGGAAGGAGAAGGTTTATTTGGCTTATACTTCCACATCACTGTTCATCATGGAAGGAAGTCAGGACAAGAACTCCAAAACGGCAGGAAATTAGAGGCAGGAGCTGATGCAGAGGTCATGAAGAAGTGCTGCTTACTGACTTGTTCCCCATGGCTTGCTCAGCCTGCTTTTTTATAGAACCCAGGACCATCTTCTCAGGGGTGGTATCACCCACAATGGACTGGACTCTTCCCCATCAATCACTATTAAGGAAATTCCCTACAGGCTTGCCTACAGTCTGTCCTTATGGCGGCATTTTCTCAAATGAGGTTCCCTCTTTTCCAGTGACTCTAGCTCGTGTTGAGTTTTGGCATCAAACTATCCAGCACAGTACTGGAGGGAATCAGTGGAATAAATAACAACCTACCAAGATTTAAGAAGAAAGGAGGCTGGGTGTGGAAGAGTATGTCTGTAAACCTGGTGCTCAGGAGGCTGAGACAGGAGAGAGTTTCCTACAGTGTGACCCTGTAGGAAAAGAAAAAAAAGAAGAGGGAGTAACGGGAGACAAATAATTTACCTTCATAGCAGTGAATCAAGCAGGCTTTACTTAGAGCCTGGAAATAGTGCTGCAAATACAGACTGTGACGTAGAGCCTTGAAGGTGGACTAATGTAGTCAGAACTGAAAGGGTTAAGCTTGCCGCACACTAAGTAGAGCTCTGGTGAGGCTATGGCCTGCAGTTCCAGACGTGTGACTGGGCTGGGTCTGTTCCCCCGTTGGTCATGTGCTGGCCTAGTGTGCTTGTGAAGCCCTAGGCTTGATCCCCTGCACCTGTGATTTCAACACTCAAGCGTTGGAGGGAAAATGGTTGAAGTCTATCCTTAACGACATAGTGAGTTTGGGGCCAGCCTGGACTACCTGAGAACCTGTCTCAAAATATTTTTTCCCTATGTACATGCAACTTCCTCTGTGTAAAAGATTATATGTATTATATTATTAACTATATATACACATATGGCTGCATTCTTTTCTATAAGAAACTTTTCTCTTTAGGGATATGGGACCCATTTTCTCCTTTCTTTCTCTTTTAGATGATCGATTTCCTGATTATGGCAAAGTGGAGTTTGTATTTTCCTATGGGCCAGAGAAAATTCAAGGTACAGATGACGTTTTAGCCCTTTCCCTGCAGCCTTGCCTTCCCCACCTCACTCTCAGCATCCTCCCACTGGTCAGCTCTACAAACATGATGGTACTTTAGAGGTGGGTCAAGGTACAGGACCAGGGCATCAGAGTGGACTTCCAGCTAAATCTGATCTAGCTCCTTAACTTCAATATAACAAAAATAAATGCAGACAGTGAGGCGCTGAGTTGACAAAACTGTTCTGGTCCCTGTAGGTCACCATCTTGTTATATTCAGAGACTGAGGGCCTTGGCAGATGGAAGGGACAGCCAGAGCACATTCCGAGGTGTTGGGTGGATTGTGGGTATTTATGAACCAAAGTGGCTCAACCTGAAGGCCAGTTTAATAATAACCTTTCTTCCTCTTGACTCTAAATATGGAGACCAGTTGCTCTTTATCTTATTTGAGAACAGAATGGGAGGAGATGAAGTTAGGTTACTGGCAGAGGGACCTTGAGTAGACTAAAGAAAGGACTGCCAGGCCAGGACGATAGGCTACCCTGGATGGCCTGGCAACTGGCTGAATTGACTCTGAGGTTGCAAAAGAGACTGGCCTGTTCTTATGGCTGTCTGTCTGGAATAGGGAGCATCTTAAGTGGGGGCAGGGCACACCTGCGATGTCCTTTTCCAGGCTGTGTCCTCTCAATGTCCTGCCTGTGATGTCCCTGCTGTCCCCTCTTACAGGTGGTCCAGGACAAGCCTGTCCCTATCCCTTCTCCAACCCTTGCTCCTGCCCCAGGGCCATAGATGTTATAGGAGCAGCCACCCAGTGGGTGCAGGCATGCTCTCTCTCTAGGGTTTGTGGGGGGGGGGGGGAGGTCCTTTCTTTATCAGTGCCCTGTGTTAATCTGCCCCTATGACCTGGTCCCAAACTCCTGGAATCTTCAGGTAACCCAAGTCATTGTCCCATTCTAGACATTCAAGACAGCAAACAGTTCATCAGGGATGGCCCATAGGGGAGCTCACTGGTCTTTTGCTTCACTAGATGCTCATCTCTTTTCTCCTGTCCCCTCTGTCCCCTGCTGTCTCCCCACAGGCATGGAACACCTGGAGAACGGGCCTAGCGTATCTGTAGACTATAACACCTCGGACCCCCTCATCCGGTGGGATTCCTATGACAACTTCAATGGACATCGTGAGGATGGCATGGAGGGTAGGTGACCCACGAGTGCCAGGCTCTCACCAAACTGGGCAGCCCTGGCCTGTGGAACCTTGGTTCTCTGGGGTCTTTGTAGAAGGGGCAGCTATAAGTGCAGCTGGAAGTACCTGTTCCGTCTCTTTGGAACCTGCCCTCAGGTGTCTCCAGGCTGTGTCTGTATTTGTAGAGGCCAGAGAAGGGATATGTAGATGAAGTATTTGGGGACCTAATAGTATATATAAGGATCCAGTGAAAATATCTGAGAACTCAATGTGGCGTTTCAAGATGCAAAAGGGGGAAAAATGCTGCAGAGCGGCTACTGTGTCTGTGCCTACTTAACGTGCCTGAAAACACAGCCTATTTCCTGCTCAGCTGCAGTCAGGTGTGCTCTGGAGAGTTCTGTGGCCGGTCCATTGGTTTGTTTGGCTCTTGGAATATGTAGGAGGTTGAGGGGCAGAGTCTCTGAAGATGAGCTTGCTAGATTGAGCACAAAGTCTTGCAATGCCACCTTGGGTTTGGCCCTTGGCTTGTTTTCTGATTCAGCCACAGGAAGGCAGGATGTTAGAGCAGGTTGGAGGGTCCCCTGCATCTGTCTTCAGAATTGGGGTAACTGAGGTCTTCTGGAAGGTGGGACCATGACTTGCTCCTCAGACCCAGGCTGTGCTCTCTCAAGGACACCAGCGACAACCTCTCTCTACACCAAAGCCAGCTGGGGCTTGCTCTGGTGATGGAGTGGTACCGAGGAGGGAGAACATGGCCTGGGACTCTCACCTGTTTCCCTCCTCTCCGTTCTCCTCTGTCGCCCTTGCCCAGACATCCTGTAGGGCTCTGACCTGGAAGCCATGCTGCAGCCATCAGACAGACCGGAGGAGGGAGGCTAGATTAGAATTCAGGGGTTCCACGGGAGTGCATTTATGCGTGGCACCACCAGGTTGGTGGCTTGCTCTTGTACCCTCTCAAGGGGCCTTCTTCTCCCACTCTGATCCTTGCCCCCACACCCAGTTCCCGTCTTCTGAGTGGCTGAGGGGCCTGGGTGTGGGGTGGAACAGAGGAACGAATGAATTGTCTCTGCAGCTGCCGCCATCAGCCTCCTTGTTTCCCTATTGGGGAAGTTTGCATTTTTAACAAGAACACTTGGCAATTTGAAGGAATTTTTAATGCCTCGCCATTTCTCCCTGGTACAGAGTCGATGCGGTGATAAGTGTAAAAATATTTTGTGAGCGCTAACGTGCCAAGAGAATCAAAGGTAGAATAATTAAGGGTTGGAAGGATGCATGGAGCCAGCTCGAGGGAAGGAAGAGGAACAGAGCTAGGGTCTGAGGGGAACCTGGAGTAGCAGGTTCAGAGGACAGGCAGGACAGACGAGGGAGGCCCTGGCTGGCTCTGCAGCCCTCACTCCATGATGTGCTTCCCCAGCAGGGGATGGAGCTGGCAGGACCTTGGGCCAGTAACGAGGTCAGCTGGTCCTATCAGGACAGAGGGGCTGCTATATGCAGGCAGAGAAGCTGGCCCTTTGCCCGTAGAGGGGCAGATTAGGGGTTTGCTGTCCCCTTCCCTGCCTGGCCTGACAGCCTAGGGTGGAACAGTTGCCGGGAAATGGCTGCCTTGTGCTCTGATTGTGTGTGTGTCTTGTGGCCTGGCCCTGGGCTGCATTCCCACTGGGCCTGGAGACCACCAAGGCTAGCCCAAAGCTTGAGCATGGATTGTGTTCCAGTCCTGTCCTTGTCTGGGGGCCTTTCCGTGGGAGGCTCTCTATCCTGGGACCCAGAGGGTAAAGGACTATGTGTGTGTCTAATGGTTAAGAGGAGGAAACAGGACTGCTTAGACTGCTTGTCACCTTGGTTGTGGGTAACACGTGGTTCATCTGTGCTTAGGCTGGGAGGAGGAGGCAATGAGGGAAGAGAGGAAAAAGAAGGAAGCCCATATTGGAAGTAGGCTCTGTCCAGGGCCAATGGCCCGGGAGAGAAGTACTTGCCATCTCAGGGACTTCTTCCTGGGGGTCTCTGGTCCTAGCTGTCTTGGGTAACCATCTGAAGGCACCACAGGTGGGCCCTAATGGACAGACATTTGCTCTCATGGTTCTGGATTTTGAGACCAGGGCTGGTGTCCCTGAGGCCTGTCCTCTCGGCGTGTAGACTCTGCCGTTGCCCTGTGTCCACCTTTGTGTGTCTGTATCCTGATCTTCTCTTTATATGCAGGACCTGCCTCAGTGGCTTTCCTTTGCCATAACTGATTCTTTCTTCAGCCACTGCACTGTGAAGCCTGTGGCCCAGAGGGGATGGCTCAACCCATCACGTGTAGGATGGAACTTTCTGTGTTCCATGCAGCTGGACATCCCGGCTCAGTTTTCTGAGTAGGGAGAAGTGAGAATCCTGGGTTGTGGTGGAGAGCTGTCTGGCCCCTGCTGCTCTCCTCCTTGAATCTTCCTCCACCTCCCTCTGAGTTGGTGTGGAGCCAGTCAGCTTGGCCTTGGCTCACACCACAGTTGGAGCATCCAGGAGTCCCATTAGCTCTTTGGCCCGAGCTCTGAGCCCCCGTGCCCAGGTCCCAGCACCTCTTGGATGGGGGTGGGGGTAGGACTTTGTTTTTGTCTATGCTGCACAGAGCAGTGTCCAAATTCTCCCAGAGGGTTCCAAGACACCACTTTCTGAAACAAGTTCCAGTAGCAGGGTGGGGTGGCCTCTGCTCCTGAGAAGCTGAAGAGCCAGGAAACCGAGCTGACCCAGTGCCCTCCACTTGCTGTCCTCTGACTTCTTGGCCATTAGCTAATGGGAGTTAGGACTGGGGACCAGGGCGTGGAAGCAGATTCTCAGACTGGAAGTCAGGGTGAAGGGAGAAGGAAATTCATCTCATGCCTAATGGGGGTGGCAAGGATGCTGTTATCTGTCACTTCTGGGTTGTGCTTGTGTGAGGTACCCAGGGTAGATGGCAAGGGATTTGGTTTTGATGTCCAAACTTTTATGTTCTTGGGCTCTGAGGAAAACCATATATTTTCTCAGGGGAGAGTTCTAATCCTTCTTCAGTTTTTCTGTCTCAGCTGAGAAGAGTCCCTCATCTACAGTAAGGAGTCCCTGGTCTGGGTTGAGCTTGTCAAAGGAATGACTTTTTTGAGAGGGAAGGAAGAAGGGAGGGAGGGAGAGAGAGGGAAGGGGAGAGAGAGAGAGAGAGAGAGAGAGAGAGAGAGAGAGAGAGAGAGAAGGGGGGGGGAGAGAGAGAGAGAGAGAGAGAGAGAGAGAGAGAGAGAGAGAGAGAGAGAGAGAAATGGGAGGAAGATAGAGGAGGGGAAGATGCCGCAAACAGGTAACAAATGAGGAGAAAGACACAGAGGAATGACCCAGAGAGATGGAGAGGAAGATCTGGGCTAAGGGTCCTGGACATCCTTGATGACCCCTTCCTGTGGGTCTTCACTTTTAGTTCGCATAGAAATAGGATGTGGGGCCGGGCTATGGTGGCGCACGCCTTTAATCCCAGCACTTGGGAGGCAGAGGCAGGCGGATCTCTGTGAGTTCGAGACCAGCCTGGTCTACAGAGCTAGTTCCAGGACAGGCTCCAAAACCACAGAGAAACCCTGTCTCGAAAAACAAAAAACAAAACAAAACAAAACAAAAAATAGGATGTGGGGGGGGGGCTGGAGAGTTGTCTGGAGAGTTGGCTCAGAGCATGCTGGTTGCTCTTCCATAAGAGGATGTGAGTTCAATTCCCAGCATCCAAATGGTGGCTCACAGCGTCTGTGACTCCAGTTCTGGGGCCCTGATACTCTCTTCTGATCTCTGAAGGCCCCAGGCACACAGATGGTACATATACACACATGCAGGAAAAACATCCATACACAGAAAATAAAATAAAGATAAAAAGAAAGAAATAGGATGTAGGAGTAGACAGCATTTCTTCTCATTTTGAGCTCAACCAGTGTTTTCTTTGGGAGCTAAAAAGAGGATGAGATGGTCCTGACTCATTTATCTTCTCAACTCTTGAGTTCCATAGGGGAAAGAAATGGCAGAGTGGTTGCATCAGTCAGCATAGGCTAGCAGAATCTGCAGTAACAAACATCCCCATTCACATGGCTTCCTCCAGTCAAGCATACTCCCCGCTCAAGGTATCTGTCCACCGAGGATAGGAATAGGCTTCTGTTCATCCTAGTTTCCCTAGTGAGGGGGGTTTCATCTAGAAGTGTCTCTCTCATTGATGCCACTTGTCTGGAAAACAGGTACCATAACAGGACCTTCCACCTAGGAGTGGTGCTTCCGAGTCAGGGAGGGTCGGTGCCAGAAGCAGAGTGTTTGTTAAGTGCTATGTTGGCAGGACTCTGTCTGTGGCAGCCATGCTGGAGTAGATACGACAAAGATGGGGTTTTATGAGTCCTGTCCTGCTGAGAGGCCCCTGTCCCTTTCCCCTCTTCTCTATGGGAATCATCTACTTCTCTGACGCTCTCTTGGGACTAGGACACTTGCCTCCAATGGCTGGAGAGTTACCCTCCCCCAGCCTTCAGGTTCCTTATGACTGAGTTAAGGGAACTGGATTCCTAAGGGGACAGCTCTAAGGAAGGATGGTGCTGCTGCTGCTGCTGCTGCTGCTGCTGCTGCTGCTGCTGCTGCTGCTGCTGCTGGTGGCTGTGAGGACTATAGCACATTTTGGTGCTGGATGGCTTTGGTTAACCCCCCAGGCTCCATTAGCCGAGCACTGTCTGTCACCTCTAGGCCTAGTCAGAGCATGTAGGAGGTGATTATAAAGCCACTTGGTTTTGTTCACCTCTGCCATTTTTCTCTGCTCTGCACTGCCCTGTCCCCATGATGCTAAGGCCAGTTCCATTTCTTCTTGGGTTACTCTGACATGATGGAAGATCCAAAGTGTTGGTAAATTCAGACATCAGTTCAGAGTTGGCAGCTCACCTTGTCAGCTCTTGCCTGGCCATCACTGTGTGTGTGCACATGTGTGTCCGTGGCAGGTTTGTGTTTGTGCGGTGTGCATGGGCACATATGTACACATGTTTATGTGCATATGTGTGTGCTTAAAGGGCATAGAAAGTTTGCTCTTCCTAACGCTAGGGAGAGAGGAGATGATGTACATTCTAGAACTTTCTTGCTTGCTGGGCACCATTGGGAGGGTGGGCAAGTCACCTGTAGATCCGGAAGAGTGTAGGTTTGTGGCTCTTGAGTCCCTTGTCAGTAGATCTGGAGACTTCTCAGGTAACCTGGTAGCTTCTCTGGCTGTTCCTTAGTCCCTGTGCTGTTCTCCTGGCTCCCTTGGGTAGAGAGACCCTGAGATGTGAGTGCTGTGTGGGTATTTGAGAGATGTGGGTACCTGCCGTGACAGTGACGTGTATAGTCATGAAATGGCCTCTGGGAGGATTCTGGGTTCCTCTTTAAAGAAGAGTCGTCTCTAATATGCTGGGCCAATCAGTGGATTCAAATACAAGATTGTTATGACCCCCATGACCCAGCATCTGCCAGCCACCTGCTTAGCATTGCTCCCCGTGGGCTGGGGCTGGCTGGCCCTGTCCTGATGCCCTTGGTCCCTCGACTGGCCCGCCCTGCACTGCTGCTGGCAGGCTTGAGCAGCAGTCTGCGTCCGGAGCACGTGGTAAGCTGATCCCTTCTCTGCTGAATGGGTCTTTGGTCTCTCAATCTCTGCCATCGGGAGGAGGTGGAAGGCTGGAGCCACATTCTGAGCAGTGCCAAGCTTTCTGCCTGCAGCCCAGTGCCCAGATGGAGGCTGGGGACAAGGAACATGTTCTCTGTCCCTTCAGGCCCTGCTCCCCTTCCTTTCCTGCCAGACCTGGAGATGAATGTAAGTGACCTGGCCTCGGCCTAGGGTACCATGTCCTCATCCATAACCAAGAATGGGATTTAAGTTGCCATTGATCACATGTTTTTCTGACCTACTAAATATGCTTCTGTCTATCCTCCCCTCTCCCCTCATCCCTCTCACATCCCCCCTTCCCTCTGTTCTTCTATTCTTCTACCCTCCACTTCCCTTCCTCTCTTCATCCACCTCCCCTCCTCCATCCTTCCTCCCTCTCCCCTTTCCTTTTTCCCTCTCTTCCCCCAGTTCTTAATCAATCACTTACTACAAGTAGTAGGCAATTAGTCCTGAGGTTTGGCAAGCCAAGTCTGGGGATGATTGGGGACAGGAGTAGGGGTGTCACATAAGTTTTCCAGCCATCCTGAACCCACAGCCAAATGGGGAAGGGTCCTGGCCAGGGGATGACGCCTGACTCAGAGCAGTTGGCTTCATGACACAGGGCTGGGCCCTGGCAATGGATATAGCGTCATTTCTCAGATCTAAAAGTCAGGGACACTGATCAAAGTCTAGAAAGCTGAGGTTAAGAAAAGCACTCAAGGCCAGGTGTGGTAGCTGAGGCAAGAGGAAAACCTTTTTAGAAAAAGAAATTACAAGCAGTCACGTCAGCCTGGCTCTCCTGAAGGCTGAGTCTTTAGTGGATGCTCGCTAGATCTGTGTGAGGTAAGGGTGAATAGAACGAGGGTGGGGTGGGGGTTGAGGGGGGGAGGTACAGATGCTGTGTGCTGCTCAGGGTGAGTTCATGCTTCCTCAGCCACACCTGGGTCCTGTTGCTGCCTTGCTGTTCAAGGTACAGGGCTTTCTCTCTTTAGATTTCAGTCTTTCAGAGATCCCTTTTCTAGGAGACGAAGAGCTGTATGGTGTCGCAGCGGAGCAAGCCCTGACCTCTTGGCTGGCAGGCTGTCTAACAGGGGAACAGTGTAGACATGTCCTAGGATCGCACCCACGGTTTTGTCACTGGTTCCTCAGATTTACCTGGGCAGCCGCAATTGTTACCAGCCAGCTCTAGTGACTATTGACCCCTGGGAGGGCTTCAGACTGCCTTAGAATCCAGACCCTCAGTGGGGAGGGTGTTCTTTCTAGATTCTGGAGTATGCTTCTCAGCACTGGGGTGTCTGTCCCTGCTTTGGGGATCCTTGGCCTCACTCCCTGTCCTGAATGTTTGCCTGGGGTGACACCCGAGGCTGGTGCAGTGTCTGCCCTCTGCCTCGCTGTAAGCAGCTCTACTGCTGACTGCCCGGCCCTGTTCTGGGTACCTGTCTCCCCAGCAGCTTCATCAAAAAGTTGCTGTCTGACCCCAGCTTCCTGGGGACCTTTCATGCTACAGAGTTGTCCTTCCTGCTGCAGAGCCCCGCCCTCCGGGCCGGTCTTCTGGCCTGCTTTCTATCCCACTGACAGTTTGGGGGCTGTGTTAGGGAAATTGTTTCAAGGATCTAGGTCTAGCAGAGGCTCAGTGCTTTCCTGGATGTCATCCCTCCCTCCACTTCCCAGGCTGCCCATGGGTGATTTATCTTTTCTAACCTCCTTTCCTTTCCACGCCCCTTCCTGCCAGACCTCCCCATGAAGCTTATGGGCTTCAGCAACAGACTGGCTCTCTCAGGAATGTGGAAGTGTCTCCTAGTGTCCTATGGGGGAAGGGTCTCACTCAGGAGGGCCAGTCCCTAGGCAGGCAGGGCCTTGAGGGTAGGTGCTAGCATGGGCTTGGGTTCGGGCTGCTCTGGTCAAGTCCTAGCTCTGCCTCTTGCCTTTTGTTGGCCCTTGGCAAGGTGCTCAGCCTTTGAGCATCAATAGTCCCATCTTCAAAATGGAGAGAAGGAAAGCACACGGCTTAGGACAGTGACTTAGAGGTTTATCACGAAGCCTTGCCTCTCGGAGGGACCTTGTAAAACACCTCTGGAAGCGAGTCAGACGACCTTCTAGACATCCCAGCTAGAAGCGGACCTTTAAATCAGACCTTTGCTTTCTTGTCCAGTGTCGGCTCCCACTGTCCTAATGCAGGCTGCACCCCCCCCAGGGTGGCTCATCTCTTGGGTTTCACTTCCCAGGGTGGGTCTGCACTCCAGCACTGGTCACAGCCCCTCCAAATACCACATGCCAGAATATAGACGAGAAAAGGCATGGTTCTAGGTCACCGTGAGCCCACCCACTGTACTTAGTGGAGGAGGGGAAGGAGCACAGATCATGTGTGGTGGGTGGCACCTGGGCCCTCAGTAGCATGGTGCCCTCAGTCCCCAGGCATTTGTTGAGGGCCTGCATATGCCGGCCTCTTGATTCCCCATTTGCTGAGGACAGGACAGTGAGGGAAACAAGAGCCCAGGGCTTGTGTTTTGGTGGAAGAAGGCAGATGGTTTAAAAGAAAATCAGGGACTAGGGTGATGGCTCAGTAAACTGCCCGCAGAACCGTGAGGATCTGCATCTGACCCCCAGAGCCTATGTAGATGTCTGGCATGATGGTGGCATGTGCTTGTGATCCCAACATGGTAAGGCAGAGATGGGAGGAGTCCTGGGGCTTGCTGACCAAGCAGCTCAGCCTACTTGATAAGTTTCAAAAAAAGAGAAAAAAAAAAAAGAAAGAAAAAAAAGATAGACATCACCTAAGGAATAACATCCAAGGTTGCCCTCTGACCTCCATGCACACCTGCACAAATGCACACACACAGAATTAAAGGCACAGGATGAGAAGGCATGTAAGACAGTATCTCAGTATGTCATGAGACAAGAGAAACTTGAGCTCTGCTTGTGAAAGAGTGATTGGGATGGGCAGCCGGCATGGCGGTTAGGAATTTAAACACAGGGATTACCCATTTTAGGTCTTACTAAGCGGACAGCAAAGACTGGAGGAGGACTGAGCTGCCCAGGTATATAACTAGGGAAGAACATTCCAGGTGATGGGGATAACAATTGCAGAAGTCCTGGGCCAGGAGCCCAGATGTTTGGGGATCATAAGTGGGGGCTGGTGTGGCTTAAATGGAGGCTGTGATAGAATACGTCCCATCTAATGGGGGCCAGGTCACTTAAATCTGTAGCCATTGTGTGGATTGCAGTGACTTTTCCCCTAAACTCTTCCACCAAATGGTAGATGATGACGATCTTCCCAAATAGCACATCAGAGGCGTCTCTCTCTTTTTTTTAACTGCATAATATTCTACCATACCTATGTGCTGTGTTTTATTCACGGAAATTCATAGTATTTTCTTGAAAACCTAGATTTAAGTAACCGATCTTTTAGGTTATTTCCAGCCTGGCTTTTTTGTTTCTAGAAAAGTTGTCATGGGCCATCTTGGGAATGTGCTGTTTTTATTTGTGTAAGTCACAGGCCACCTTTCGCAGGGGGATGGGCAGTGACAGGTTGGCCCCCTTAAGGGCTGTACTAATTGACATTTGCAGCCAGAGGGCAATCTGCTCCCACACTGTGTTCACCCCCTGAGCGGAATACTGTAGAAGAGCCAGGACTTCCTTACCTCTGCCCATGATGAGGGATGGAGCCGGAGTTCTGGTACCCACTGTCTATCATCCCAACACTTCTCCCTATTTCTTCACGTGAGTAGGAGTCTGCGGGAAACCTGCCCTCCTGTCCCACGCAGCTTTGAGATTTGGAACCCCAGGAACAAGGACCTGAGTTAAAACAGGAAACCTGCCTGTCAGCCCACGGCTGTGCCTGTATCATCGAGACCCTTGCAGACCAGTGGCAGGGCAGGAGAGGCCTGCCTCGGCAAGCTGGAGCCACAGCTGCCTTTTCGCTTGTCCCCCTCCCATTACCAGCCCCAGGGGAGCAGCTTGGGCGTTTTGGAAGGGCGGGGTGGGGGGGGGACGACACTGGCTAATTCTGCTGTGGGTGGAGGTGCAGCCATTGCAGGGTCAACTTGCTCAGGGATTAAGTTTCAGCATTTCTCCGATGAAAACAAATCGGCCTCTTTATTGCTCTGCTTGGCCTTTGGGACCACTAAAGGCTGGTGCATATTTACAGACTTCCTGTAAGTCACTGCTTCTGCCCTAGCCCCAGGGCAGAAAATAGCTTCAGATGAGTTTAGAGCCTCTAGCCAGTGGCATAACCAACAGGAGAAGAGAAACAGGTGCCTCAGCCAGTGTCTGGCTGAACATCTTCCCTAAGGTGGGCAGGCCTCCAGTAACCTCCCGTTGCTCAGAGGAACAAACCAATGCTAGCCACAGTCACCTCTTGGTACCCTTGGCTGGGACTCCCCATCTGCTGTCATTGCTGTCTGGTAACACTGCTGAGTGAGGCCCCTCTCTTACCTAGTGGACGGTTTAGAGAGAGGAGGCCTGCGATGGGGATCTGGTAACCAGGAGAACCCTTGTAGTTATGGGCTGAGAAACGGGAATGGGTGATGTTTCATTTTTCTCTTTTTGGTTCTTTTGAGACAGACAGGGTTTCTTGGTGTAGCCCTGGCTGTCCTAGAACTTGCTCTGTTAGACCAGGCTGGCCTCAAACCCACAGATCTCCTGCCTCCTGCCTCTGCCTCCTGAGTGCTGAGATTAAAGCCAGGTGCCACCACTGTCCAGCTTCAGGACAGTTTTTCTTGAAGTTGGGGTGAATTTTTCCACCCATGCACCTGTGTGGGTGACATGAGTGATTGGGGCTAGTGTCCGCAAAGGAACAAGGCGACTTCTAGCGTTCTCTGACAAGACTCGCTTTCTGGGTAAAGAGGACACCATGTCTTCCACTCCAGACTCCTCGTTCCCTCTTCTCTCCTTTCTTGAAACTGTTTGTGCCCAAAGCCTCTCCCACAGGGACATAGATCTTTTAAGGGCAGAGCTGGATCCCCTCCAGCCCTGCTGGCTCCAACTGGATTCCCCTTGCCTGGTGAGCAGAGGCAAAGCCGGCTGAGGGTGAGGCCCTGACTTCTCACTGTCTAGTTTCCCGTCTTGACAGCTGTCACTGACGCTTATCTGAGGCTTTAGTTGTGTGTTGCTTTGATTGCTGGCGGGGGGGTGGGGGTGGGGAGGTCGGCAGCAAGCTTTCTTTGATGTTGGTTCTGTGCTCTCTACTCCTAGACCAGTGAGGTCAGACTTTGATATGAAAGCAAAGACTTCCTTCAGATCTTTCCTCTCCCTTCCTCCCTCAGAGCCCCCTCTGTCTGAACTAAGGTTGGGAACCTCTGAGTGTCCACAGGTGTTCCTTGTAGGATGCCAGGGTGGGAAGGCCCAGGGCTGGGCCGAGGGGTGGGGGCTGCCTCCTATCCAGGAATGTTCCCTGTGGGGTGGAGGGCTTGGGAGTCAGGGAAGGTCGTTTCACTCATCACAGAAGTGAACTGCCTGGTTTAAAGGGGAATACCGATCATCTGGGTCCATTGCCCCGCCCACACTCACGCATGTCGAAAACTCCACAGACCCTCCGCACAGTTCTCTTGTGCACTGAGCCCCTGGGTTACTCTGCAGACACTCTTCTGTAGAGAACTCCATGGGTCACTCTACAGTCCCCTGTGGTGTGCCGAATGAACCCCTGGACTTCCAGCCCTGTACTCCCCTCTCTCATAGCAGGAGCTGTATTCTTGAGGCACACAGACCCTGCGGCCTCCAGTAGTTCTGTCAGGCTGAGAGTTTGAGACTGACCCACTGACGAAGATGGGTCCTTATGTGGCCGTGGTCTGCCCAGAGGTGTTACACACGAACCTGGCATGCTCATAGCCTCTCCTTGACATTCATGCAATTCCCAGGGAGCCCCTTCCAGGGACTCAGTATTAGCCTGGCCATTGGTGTATAGGTGCTTGGTTCTGAGCTTGTCACGGGGTCCCCTCTGTTGTTATCACTGTTGATGCCTCTGAGCCCTGACTGTGTGCCTCCCTGTCCCCCTTTGGGGCTCCTTTGTCTTGGGGAGCAGAAAGAGCATGTGGACAGGATCATCTTTAGCTCCCTTCGGCTGCTGCATTGGGCAGGCAGTTATGGAGGCCAGTGAGAGACCCCAGCTTAAGCGTGGTCACTTGGCGAATGGATGTAGGTGTTGATTGATTCGCCTTAGCTCCCCAAACTTGTCCATCCTTCTTTCCCTTCTCCTCCACTTTCCCAGGTGAAGATGTTTCTGAGGCATGTCCCTGCTGGGAGCAGTAGGGTGAGGAGAGCCAGGAGGGTCAGATGTCTGTCTGTCCTTTGTTCATCTGGGAGCTGATAGTTGCTTTCCTGCATAATCTTATCCTATTCCCGGGGACCATACTCCCAGACTGGCCCTGCCTGCTGCCTTCCTGGAGTAGATTTGGAGCCCCCCTAGAAGGCTTGCTCTCCACAGCCTGCCCTGCCCCTGTAGCCCTGAACTGTGCTTTAGGTCTTCTGGGCTGGGGGAAGACCGTAGGGCATTCTGGGACCATATTTCTATCATTTCTATCATACACATACATGCAACACACATGTGCTCACACATTCACCCACTCATGCACACACACCTGCATGCACGCTCACACACAGCCTCAGTGCTGCATCCTGCCAGGCAGCAGGCCTTCCTGCCCTCTTTCTTACCACCCCGCCTTCCACTCTCCCTGCACCTTCAGCTACTTGAAACCATGTCTGTCACAGGGTGTGGGGTGCTTCTTCCGGTCCCCACCCCTCTGCCTATGTGTGCTGCCTCTTTCATGATCCCGGGTTCCCCCCTAGAACCGGAAGTTCTAGAGCACCGTTCTTTCCTCGTGCCACTCTGACAACTAAGCCAGCCAAGGTCATGCAGTAAGCAGCGGAACTGGAGTCCAGTTTTTTGGGAACTCAGTTTCCCCTCCCTGAACCTTCCTCTCTCTATTTAGCTCTGGTCTGCCTGCTGTATGCCCATGGCATTTCTTCCAGATACCTCTGGCTACATGTTCCCTGGGTAGCAACCACCTGGTGCTGCACGTGGCACCCCCCACCCTGCTCTGCAGCTTTACTCCAAGGACCTGCTCACAGACCATGTAGAAGCCCTTCTGGAGACACTGGTTTGTTCCCTGTTTCTTTCCTAACCCCACGACTGCCAGAAGACAGGACACACAATCATTTTGTCCCTTAAGAACAAGAGCCATGGGACTGAAGAGATGGCTTAGCTGTCAAAGTGCTTGTCTTGCCAGCATGAAGACCTGAGTTTTATCCCAGCACCTGTGTACAAAGCCGGGTACTACCAGTGATGGGGAGGTGAGCACAGGAGGAGCCCTGGGACTCAATGGCAGGTCCCCTTAGCCTTCTCGGTGAGTTCTAGGTCAGGGAGGGGACCCTGTCTCAAAGGGAAGAGGTAAACAGGGCCTGAAGAAAGACATCTGAGGTGGGCCTCTGACCTCTGTACATGCAGGCATACAAGTACATGCTCACTCTCACTAATTACGTGTGTGCACACAGAGAGAAAGAGAGGGAGAGAGAAGAAGGTGGGGGTCACTAACACGGACCAACAGCCAAGAGCCAGGCCTGGGAAATGCTCTATACCTGCCAGTCAATAGAGAAAAGGGATTAGGATAGAAACAGGAAACCTCTTCTTAAAAGTTGTGGCCATAGCAAGCTGAACTCCCTTCTCCCCAGATGAGGACTCTGCTGAGCCACGGCTGTCCTGGGAGGGTGGAGAAGTCAGTGGATCTGTAGGCAGAAGCTGATTCTCCAGTGAGGTGTGGCCCTCTAGTGTCTCACCAGTTTTGTACTGTTGGATCAGCAGGAAATGCTTAGGGTCCCTGTGTGCTGGGCTCCTAGGACCCTTCGGCCACCTCTCTCTGGGCAAGTGTCCCAGGTCTGGCGTAAGGGATGGCTTCCTTCCGGGAGTCAGTGGCCCCGAGTTGTGATCTTGGCTCTGGCTCTAACCATCTGTGGGGTCCTTTGCTTCCTAGAGTTGGATGGCTGGGATCAGGTGGACCAGCAGCTGAACTCAGGATGTCCCCTGGGCTGACTGTGTTGTGATTCTAGGGAATAGCCTTGGATGGCTGCCCGCGGTGGCAGCAAATCTGGGGACTTGATGAATCCTGGGCACCTAGAAGCAGCCACAAGGTCTCTGGGTCCACCTCCCTGCTTCTAGAGTCTTGGATGCAGGGAACGAACGCTAACTACACAGAAGCCGGAACAGAACTGTACCGAACATCTTCACAGTTTCAGTGACATCACATTCTCCAGGGCTGGGTCATTTCATGAGACTCTTGCCTTTGCTGGACATTCAGTACAATATCTTTTATTAGAGAAGGGGAGGCTAAATTATATATCCTGGAGCGAGCATTCATGTTGTATGTATTGGCCCGGTGAGACAGGGTTGCTGAGACGCTGTGCTCCCAGCTAAATCCTTGCAGATGGTGGATTGGCATAAGCAATGGGGTTAGGTGTACTCTGAGTCTGTGTTATGGAAAGTATGGCTTCCAGACAGTACAAGGTAGTGCACTTCTCATGTGACCTGCTATACAGCCTCCTTTTGAGGGTGACAGGAGCACCTAGGGACAGGGCAGTGGCACAGATAAGCTAGTGAGAGTGGACTGTCCAGGGGGGCTCAGAGGACATCACACACCCTGAGTACCTGTAGGGGTCTCTTGGAGGACCTTGGTTTGTTCTGAGCGACCTAAAGGGCACCATAAAGTCAACTGAGACATGACAACCATGAGAGCTAAGAGCCTCTTCTTTCTGTTACTTAAAGACGAAATGGGAAGATGGTAAAGTCCCATAACAGGAAATGTTTAGATGCCACGAGGACAGACCATCATTGGGCAAGCTTGGTTGTGCCCACAAGGGCATTTTAAAATTCTGATTCCCAAGCCATGGAGCTTTCTGTCTTTTGGGGTGAAGTGGGGATCTCTCTGCCCCTCTTTCCTTACCTTGCTTCCTCTCCTGCTGTGGTGGTTTGAATAGGAATGACCCCTATAGACTCATGTATTTGAATGCTTGGCCCATAGGAAGTGGCACTATTAGGAGGTGTGGCCTTGTTGGAGTGTGTCCCTGGGGGTGGACTTTGAGGTTTTATATATGCAAGTTAGCCTCAGTGTGGCACTGTCTCTTACTGCTGCCTGTGGATCGGATAGACTTTTAAGCTACCTCTCTAGCACCATGTCTGTCTGCATGCCAGCATGCTTCCTGCCGTGACGATCATGAACTAAATCTTTGAACTGTGAGCCTGCTCCAATGAAATGTTTTCCTTTATAAGAGTTGTGGTCTTGGTGTCTCTTCATGGCAATAGAAACCCTAAGACACCCACCTTTCTCTTTTTTTGACATAACCTCTCTATATTGCCCAGGCTAGACTTGAACCTGCTTTAATCCTGTGTTCATCTCACAAGGGAAGACTGTGTCCGCTAGTCAGGGTGTTTAGAGGACTTCCTAGGGACTCCCATAGTCTTCTAGAGGTCGTCAGGTTAGGGTCACAGTTGGCACCTGTTCTTTTCTTTTCTTCTCTTTCTTTCTTTCTTTCTTTCTTTCTTTCCTTCCTTCCTTCCTTCCTTCCTTCCTTCCTTCCTTCCTTCCTTCCTTCCTTCCTTCCTTCCATACAATTGTTATTGAGGTCATCTACTCCTTAGCTCACATATTCACGTTTCATAGTTCAGGAACCCAGGTCAGCAATCTAAAGAATTCTTTACATTCTGAAATCACTTCACACTCTGAAAGACACCAGCCTTTCTCATCTCTTCAAAATCTTTCTTGGAATCCTAATTTCTGTAGAGATCCTACATGTGCTTTCTTTCTTGGTTCAGTCAAGCCAAACTTAAAGGAAGCAGGACCCCCAGGTCACAGTGAATGCGCCATGTGACCCTGCAGATGCGCGTCTAGAAGACCATGCATCTGAGGTTGCGACAATGCGCTAGAAGCCACGGTAGTGACTGTCCTCTATGCCAGTACCCTTCCTGGCTTTCACAGTAAATTGGCACTTGTTCATGTACCTAGTATTTCCACGGTCCTGTCCGTTGGCCACACTGTCTCAGTGGTTATGAACTGACTTCAGAAATTCCCATGGTAATGTATATTAAACAAAAGTAACCCAGCATCTGTAATCCAAGCCCTTAGGAGGTGGAGGCAGGAGGATCAGGAATTCAAGGTCATCTTCTGCTGTGTAGTGAGTTGAAGACCAGCCTGGGCTACGTAAGATCCTTTATCAAAAGATTTAAAACTCTCAAAGAAAAAGTAAAACGTGTATAATTAGCATAGCAAGTGTGTGATCTCATGAAGTTTGGTGCTCAGAACTGGTTTAAGTTAAATTTATTTTAGTAATTCACAAAATACTACAGATGGTGTTCAGATGGGAAGCAAAATCAAACTGGGCTGCTGCTGCTGTTGTGGGCTGAGTGGGGACAGGCGTGTCTGCGGGAGCACCTTAACCCTTTCAGGAGCCTGGGCATTGCTGGTTAGTTCTAGAAGATGCTGTGGAGACAAAGGGCCATTGCAGTAGTCCCTATGGGCTGTGGTCTCCACCAGTTTAGAGTCCAAGATAGAGGAGACTTTTTCTAGTTCCATCTTCCCTCACTATCTTTGGAATCTTTTTTTTTTTTTTTTTTTTTTTTTTGAGATAGGATTTCTCTGTATAACAGTTTTAACTGTCCTGGAATTCGCTTTGTAGACTAGGCTGGCTTCGAACTCTCAGAGATCAGCCTGCCTCTGCCTCCCTAGTGCTGGAATTAAAGGCATGCGCCACCACTGCCTAGCTTGGGTTTTATTTCTAATATGCAAAAACAAACACCAGAGTCTATGAGACTGGCTTCCTGCCTTGCTTGCTCAGCCGAGTCATCAGCGGAGACAGGCAGGGCAGGGGCCCTTTTGCAGAGGCCCCGAGTTTTCTTCCTCCCCTCAAGTTTTTCTTCATAGTCGTCAGAAGCAGCTGGCACTGGGCAGGAGGAAAGAAGCCAGGGTGTGGTGACTGGGGCACAGGGGGACCTAGAGGGGCTGGTGGTCTTCCCCTGGCAGGCTCTCCGTCCTGAGCTGCTTTGGCAGGTTCAAAGTGGCTACAGTCTTTAGCTGTGGAAGCACCTAGGTGTCACAAAGGATTGGGAGCCAAGGGAGAGTAGAGGGGGACTCTTCCAGGGGAGAAGCAAAGCTCCCGCTGGCATGGGAATCGAGTTGGAAGTTTCAGCTGAGATCCAAGTAAGACACAAACAACATGGAAGGACCTGGTGCCCTAGCGGCTGTCCTCTGGTAATTTTGCCTTTTAGGGCAAGCCAAGCTTGTGGTGGGAACTTCCAGGCACCTGCCTGTGTGCTGCTGAGTGGTTGGTCACACATTTGGCTGGCTGACGATGACAGTGGGCATCCTGACCCTCGGAAAAGTGGCCCTGCAGATGGCAATAAACAGCGCTAACAGGAAGGCAGCCTCAGACGCTCCAGTCAGACCCCCACCGGCATTCAGAGCAGCCTTGCTCAGACTGTGTCAAGGTTCCAGGGCCAGAAGCCAAAGCTATTGGGACTTCTGCCCTCCTCTCCTAGTGGCACCCCAGCCCTCTCTGGGACATACGGAGTCTTTTCTTTTTTTCTTCTTCTAAGCCACTGAAATGTCCTGGCTACCACACTTGGCTTGGAGGTGGCATGAATAGGGTTGGGGAGGGGAGGAAACACACACACACACACACACACACACACACACACACACACACACAATCCCTCTCCACCTTACTGCTCAGCAGCTGGAAAATTGTTGTCATCTGCTCTGCCTTCCATTTGCTGGGAGTGGGAAAAATGTGGAAAATTTGGGGAAAGAAATCTCAGTCCCTTGCATAATGCTCTTTTCTCCCAGGGCCTGGTAGCCCTGCCCATCCCTCTGGGCTTGATCTCCTTTGCTCCGGGGTCTTTTCCTTTGTTTGCTGTAGTTTGGAACAGCCCTTGGTTGGGGACTGGGGCTTGGCTGGCCTGGGCTCCGAGGCTGCAGTCAGACTCTGGTGCTGGGGCAGGTTGAGCTGGGGTTGAGGTTGGGGCTGGGTTGGGACTCAGAGCAGGGCTGGAGGGGAAGCCACTGTGATGTCATTCAAGAGCTGCATAGCTGCAGGATAAGTGAAGCCCAGGGGACCCAGCTGGCTGGGATTACAGACAGAGTTTGATCCCACTGGCTTCCTACAAGCCAGAGTGAGCCTGAGCCGAGAGGGGGAGAGAGCGAGCTAGGGAGAGAGGGAGGGAGGGAGTAGTGTGTGTGTGTGTGTGTGTGTGTGTGTGTGTGTGTGTGTGTGTGTGTGTGCAGGGCCAGTCGGCACTGGCTCCTCCCACCCCCTGACAGTCCCAGGGAGCCTGAGGAGGACACTCAGTTTGAGAACTGTAGCCGTAGCCGGACAGGAAATTACTTGAAACTTGAAGCAGAGGGGACAAATCCAAGTGTTCCCACAGCCGCTCTTCTGCTCTGTTCAGAGGGTAAGTGCAGCTAGCTGTGCTGCTGTCCCCTGTGTGTCCCTTGTGTGGGTTTCTGCTGGACCTGGGGTGGGCACCTTCTGCCTGGAGCTCAGTGTCCCTCAGACCTGATACCGGGAGGGTATGAGTCTGTGCAGGGCCACCTCTGAGTGCACTGGGATATCCTTGTGTCAGCCTGGTTTGCTGTCCCCTCCTGGAGGGACTCTCTGGGTCGTGTTATGGCCACAGATTTTGGAGGAAGGATAGCGGGGTGGAGGAGCATGGTGGATCTGAGTTGTCTGGTCTCTCTGGGCAATGGTTCATATTGAGTGGAATTGGGGTGGGTAGAGAGAATGTCATGGGAGTCCACCGTAGGTGGCTTGTGAAAAGGCACTCCCTTATTTTGCAGATGAAACTGTGGGGTCCCCAGGGCTAGTCATAATGCTCCCATTCACGGCTTTCTCCCCATCTTCGTTGGCAGGGCTCTTGGCCACTCTGTTGTTTCTCCAGTCAGGGCTCTCTGAGTGCCCAGGCAGCATCCTGACCTGGCAGAAGACTTGGTAGCTATTTTTACCATCCTGAATGTGTCTGGACTATCTGGTACTTGGATAGGCGAGGGCGGGGAGTGGGTGTGCCAGGCTCTGGTTATAGCACCAGGCTAGGGAGTCAGGCGCTAGGTCTGCAGGGCTTCTTGGGACGGGGACAGGTGAAGTCTGGCCGGGACTTCACATTTGTTCTGTGTGCACAAGCTGATGTGTGGCCAGGGTAGGTCATTTGCCTTCTAGATAGGGTCCCTGCTTGGGAGGGTCTGAAATGAAGGTCACGGTCACCATCTCCCCTCGCCCCAGAGGGCATGGTATGGATCCAGTTAGGATGGTTTGTGGGAACAGCACCTCAGATCCCTCCTAAGGAAGACCCAGGGGACATATCTGTCACTTTCACTGTACTGGACCCTGCATATCATA
Organism: Alexandromys fortis; assembly: GCF_014885135.2. Taxonomy (NCBI): domain Eukaryota; kingdom Metazoa; phylum Chordata; class Mammalia; order Rodentia; family Cricetidae; genus Alexandromys; species Alexandromys fortis. Next base: position 2,083,733 of record NW_026068099.1, on the reverse strand, counting down.
TTGCCTCGAAGTTAATGGCTTCCTACCATAGCTGGGCCATTGTCTCCTCCTCTTCTTCCCGGGTGCCTCTTTCCTAGTCATCTTCACCTTGAACCATCATGGAGTCAGGAGCACTGCACATGGAGTCAGTTTGCCATGTCCTTGACAAGTGACCTTCAGCTCCCCTGAGCCCCCGAGCACCACTTCCAGCCTATAAAGTGGGGGAATGAGTCCCTCTGGTCCTCTCAGCTCCAAGAGATCGAGGGTTTTAAAATGGCTCCTTTTGTGCCCAGTTGTCCTTGAGTCCCTCCAGGCTTCAGTTTAGCTGCCCCCAGTCTAGAAGAGTGGAGCCGGACAGGCGCAGTAGTTTTTCTTGTCTTTCTAGGTTGACTTCCCTGCTTTAGTGACCACAAGTCCAGATGCGCTGTCTCTGGACACTGGATCTCCCACCTCCTCCCACCCCTTTCTTGTGCTTCAGCAGAGGGGACAGCACCCCACCCTTCCTGGACCCATGGACGTGGGTTTGTGTGATGCTGATGAGATTGCTCACACTTGTCCCCCTCTCGTTTGCTTGTTATAAACATTAAGGGTTCTTTCAGATGTATTCTGATTAGGGCGATAAAAAGACAGGGGTCTCTCTTGCCACACCCAGGCTTATTGTCCCCTGACTATAGGAACCTGAGACTCCTAGCTTGTCTGTATTACACCAGTGGACAGCTCTCCATGGACAGCAGACCTACATGCCCTGGGTGTCGCTTGCTGGTGCCTCCTTTTTTTCCTATTTACGAGGCTGTGTCCCCTCTGTGGTTCCCTTTAGAGGTTGGGTGTGGCCTTTCAACCTCTCATTCTGCTAATCTTCAGGCCCCAGAGGATGCTCATCACCCTGTAGAAATTCTCAGAGTTCTCTACAGCTTGAGCTGACATCCTCTTAGATAGCTATAGATGAGAAGTGACCCCAGGTAGAAGCCAGACTGGCCACTGAGCCCAAGAGTTCCCTATAACACAGACAAGCCTTCTCAGGAGCTCCTGGAGTTTCTGGGCCATTGGCAATGTTTCTTCTTGGCCTTGTCTGTCCTCCTGTAGGTTAGTTAAAGCATTAGGGTGCTCTGGGCAGGAAGTTTCTAAGTTCCCCAAAGGTTTGCATGTTGTCAGTGTGCTTTCCTCCTGGAGCTTGGATTCTTCACACTAGTCCTGAGTGCTGGACATCCCAGGACCAACACCCTAACTTTCAGATGAACATGTCTTTTAAATTTTTTTTTGAAATTTATGTGCATTGATATTTTGCCTGCAGGTACATCTGTACGAGGATGTTGGAGTTACAGACAGTTGTGAGCTGCCATGTAAGTGCTGGGAATTGAATTTAGTCGTCTGGAAGAGTAGCCAGTGCTCTTAACCACGGAGCCATCACTCCAGCCCCTAGATGAACTTGTCTTAACTTGGGGCCTATAGAAGGGCTTTAAAGTGCTTGTTTATTGGCTTATAGGCAAAATGCATGCACATTAAAAAAATTTCTAGAGAGGCTGGAGAGATGGCTCTGTGGTTAAGAGCACTGACTGCCCTTCCCGAGGACTCGGGTTCAATTCCTAGCCTCCACATGACAGCTCACAACTGTCTGTAACTCCAAGGTCTGACACCCTCACACAGACGTATGTGCAGGTGAAACACCAGTGCACATAAAATAAGAATAAATAATTTAAAAATATTCTAGAATTTCATCAGATACTCTCAAGATGTCCTTGGCCTAGCAAAGTTATTGCCCCCTGGCCTGTAGTGTGAGTAGGTAGATCCGTGGACTAGGCTCTGCCCAAGTCAGGTTCCACGGACTTGGCCTATGCTGTGAAGTAGGAGGAATCCCGCTTTGCGGATATTTTTGCTGTAGTACTATTAAGGAGGATCTTTTGGAGATGCCTTAGGGTCCACCTAGAACCCCTGATTGTCAACTGTGTTATATGGAGAAGTCTCTCAGGGAATGGCAGGATTATCACAAGCTTTTGGGGCTTCTTAAATGTAAGGCAAGTGGATTATGGGGATACCTAATATGTGCAGGTTGTATTCTCCATGGAGATATCCTATAGGGTTACAGTGAAGTCCAAAGAGGCTCCATCCTGATAGACCATGTGCCTGGTGCTTTCTGAGCACTAAGGCTAGAGCGAGAGAGAAGCAATATGCCTTTCTTTGGGAAACACTCAAATTCTTGAAAAAGACAGGCACAATTGTCAATAATGGTCATGCAGTGTGTGATGGATTCACAGGGCAGATGAGTTCCAGCGGCAGTGCGAAGGGCCCATCCTATGGGAGACTCCAAAGGAGTTGCCACTGGGTATAAAGGAGGAGGCAGGGGTTTTTGCCAATGGGGTCGGGACAAGGCAGGGCCTTTAGGAGGAGGAACGGCGTGTACTGCATGCCAGAGAGAAAAGCACAGAAATAGCCTAGTACGAATAGAGTGGAGGCTGTGTGGGGTGTTGAGGGCAGCAAAGAAGAGGCTTCAAAAGGCAGGCAGGGCCAGATGATAAAAAGATCTGGTGTGTCCATCAGGAGGGTTGGGCTTTCCCCTCGGGTAAGGGGAGCGGTTGGAAAACGGAAAGCAGAGGATTGAGAGCGGGGAGCACAGCCTGCTTGGGTGTGCCAGGCCTTGAAGGCTGCCACTCAGCAAACCTTTGAGTAAGCATCCAGACCCTCGCATGCATCTTGGAGGCTGCTCCAAAGTGGCTTAAGTAGTTGATGCAAGCTGACTAGGCCATTTTAAGGTGGGAGCTGTTTTTCTAAGTGAAGGGTGTGCCTGGTGTGGGGGATGGGGGCATGTTTTCCCTCTGTGTCCTCCTCAGAACCACGTCTCTGTGGCCCTCTGAGGATTAGAGGCCTGTACTATCACACTGTGCCTCTAGTATTACTTTTAAGGAGCACAGACGTTCCACTCACACTTTACCTCCAAACTGCCAGGGTCCAGGGTGCCTCTTCCACTTGGCCCTGCACTGATTTCTGGGTGGTCATCGCTGCTCTGGGTAATGTATTCCAATAGATTGTTATTTGTTTGGCTCCAAAGGACTTTTTATCACTCAGGGCCCATTCTGAAGCCCTTCATAAATCATCCACTCTTCCATACGCACCTGCTGGCTGCTCAGGTTTTCTTCTCCGGGAGTCCTCCTTATGAAGGAGCTAGCCTTCTCAGAGCTAGCCAGGCCAGCATCGCATCCTCCCCATGGCTGGGCTGTCTGTCCTGATGTCTCAACAAGCAGCATCTCTCTGTTCCACATTCAGATCCAAATCTTAGATCCCAGAGCTACAAATAGCATGTTTACAGTGCTGAGGCTCAGCCCCAGCTCTGGCCTCCCAGTGAGAATCCTTCAGATGGGCCCTGGGATCTGCCTTCTTAACAATTCCTGGAAGAGTCCAGAGCATCAGAATTAAAAAAAAAAACAAAAAACAAAAAAACAACAACAAACACTTTGCCAAGACTGGTTTAACTTCTACTCCTTTTCTCCTCTTCGGTGTGTCAGATGGGCTTGCCCTGCCCCATCTGTGTCCTGACCTATGGTGGTGCTGTTGTTGGGGCCTGGCATACCTCTGCACAGGGTGCTGCTGGGAGGGGGCCCCAGTGTGTGGATCCACATCCAAGTCAGCTGGGGATTTTCCTTAGATCTTTCCAAAACCATGACTCGTCCATCTGGATTCCTGCCCTGGTGGAGCAAGGGCCCCTTGGTGCATGCAACCAAACACAGCACCCTGAGCTGAGTCCATCTCCCAGTGGCTGCTAGAATGAGCAGATAGTCAGGGAAAGTGAGTGGGGCCCTGATTCCACCGTGGACTTGTCATTTCCCGAAAAGATGGACAGCATGCAGTCTGTGACAGAAGAGGACACCCAGCCAGCCTGCACTGGTTCTGGGGGCTTGCTGCCCAGGATCGATGACAATCTGGATATCTGGTATTGTTGATCTTTCTATTCTGTCGTCACCTGGCCAGGACCCATGACCCCTCCCAGCCAGACCCTTCTTCTGTGCCAGACCTCTCTGTGCCATGACCTCCTTCCTTTTTCAGGGGGCTTTACTTGAGATGCTTGTGTTGGCTGCTGGGCCTTGGATTCCAAGGTGACTCCTCAGCTTGTAAGCCTTGGATCCCCCTCTCCACCCCCAGCCCCCCCAGGTCCTTCTCTTCTCGCTGTCACTTTATCCCACTTCTACCCTCTGGTGTCTGCCTTTCTCTTTTACCCTTCCTGCTTTGATGGATTGAAACCAGCCTTGTGTTCCGGCTTCTTGTGGTCCCGCTAAATTGGACTTAATGTGCCTGTGGTGGGGGAGAGGGAGCCAGAGAGTGTGTGTCCTGGCATAGGGGGCTGGAGGCACTGACCTGGGTGTCCCTCAGAGGAGGAGGGTAAGCCTGCTCCACTGGTCGGGTTTTGCTCACTGGGCCATCAGTTGAAGTCCTGCTGGGGCTGGGCCAGGCCTGTTTGCCCTTGATTTTGCCCTTGTTAGGTAGAGGGCCGCTCAGTGAAGGTGCTGTGGTAGCTCAGAGGGCGGGACCCCAGTGGCCTGCGCTTGGCAGCCAGGAGCAACTAGCCCCCCTCCTAGGGGACAGCAAGATGTGTTTGCTTTTGTGTTTCACAAGCAGTGTTTAATTAAATAATTTACACCTCTTCGATTTTCTTTAGTGGCTTGGCAGTTGATATTCCGGACGTTGCCGAGAACAATAGCCCACGCGAGATACGTTACATGGCCGAACAAGTTTAATATTGACATTTTCAAAATCAATGCCGAGCGAGGACTGGCTAAGAGGGGAAAGGAAGAGCTGGGAGGGGCCAGGAGGTCAGGTGCTGAGAATCACCCTGCATGCTCCTGCCTGCCTTGGGGAATGCTCTTCTTTTACAAACTCCTGGGTGGATTCTGGGATGGTTTTGGGTGTTCTCAGATCCGATCAGCACTACTGGCTCTCATGGCTGCTGTGGCTGAGTGATGGAGCTTCAGAGCAGACCCAGAGGAGCCGGGTTAGAGCCTATAGAGGAACCCTGGCCTTAGGCGTACAATGGCATCTGTTCTGTTGCCTGTGTGGAGGGTCTGCAAGCTGCCTACGCTCAGAGGAGGGAAGGCAACTCTCCCTGCCCTCCGGCCCAAGAGACCCACTCTCCAGAGAGCACTTCACAAATCTCTGGATGGCAGCTCTTGGTTTTGGGTACTTGTCCCCTCTGGAAGGAGCTAGTAAACAGGGAGTCTGTTCTCAGGGAGACAGGGCCAGAGGAAAGCCTCCTCTATCCTATACTTTAGTCCTCTGGGAAATAAGGGCAAGCAAGACAGAGAGGCAGCCACGCGGGGCCCACCTTAGTCCTTAGCAGTCTGGTGCAGGGTAGGCTGATGGCACACTCAGGCCACAGGCCTGGGAGCCTGGGCTGTCAGACACAACAGGCAGCTGTGTCACTTAGGGCTGGTTGCTTGTGTAGATCCTAGAGCCTTGGTGGAAACTGAGGCCAGAGTTGTAGCTCCGTGGCCCTGGGGAGCAGGTGTTGAAGTTTGGAATGTATTGTCTGGCCAGCATCTCTGAGAGCTCTGAGTGTCGTGTGGTGGCCTGTGGCGTGTGGGCCCTTGTGCACAGGAGCATGGCTGGAGGCATTCCTGTTTTGTGGTCATATGGTCACTTGTTTCTGGCTATAATCTTCTGTGTGAGGGTTTGTTTTCACTGGCTCATTTTGGGCCTGAGGGATAATTTTTGGGCACGGCAAGATCATTTGTACTTTTTGAAGTGTTTGTGGCTTTAAGTTTAAATATTTATTTTGGATTATTCCTGCCTTTTGTGTGTTTATTCTCTCTCTCTCTCTCTCTCTCTCTCTCTCTCTCTCTCTCTCTCTCTCTGTCTTCAAAGTAAATTAGTCCTCACTGAAAGCTTTCACAGATTCCACACATTTGAAAATGGATTCCTTTGCCTTTCTGTACCTCTGTTTCTCCATCTTTCCTGGGAGCCTCGCCCTCCCTGAGTAGCAAGCCTTGCAACGCTGCATGTGTGCAGTGCCTAGTAACACTAGTAACATGTCTGGTACACGGAGACGGCTTCTGAAGTCTAGCAGTCTGCACTCTAGTGACTGGTGTTTGGACATGTAAACAGATCCCACTTTCTTACTGTTTCTCTCTCCCCTCTGCGAGCCCTCGGTGTGGACACATCTTGGTGTGTCTGACTGACTGTTCTCTATGGCATGTGCGTTTCTCATGGCTCTTGTGTCTGGCTTTGTGTATGACTGAGGGGTCCTGGCTGGAGGTGGGACAGCCTTTGGGAAGTGCCTTTTCTCCTGATACCTAGGGTCTGGATTAGGAGAGGAGGTATGTGGGGGTGGGGCAGGGGTAGGAGGGCTGAAACTGGGCTGCTGTCTCCTTAGGGTGTGAAGTCATTGAACTGCCTGGGCAGGGGCGGGGCAGCCCTTGTTTCTGAGTCAGCCCTCTGGCCCCAAGCCACTCAGTGCTCACTTTTTCCTTTCAGAGAAAGTGTTGCTCTTGGGGGCTTCTCCAGAGCTGTCTGCAGACAAAAGGACACCACTCAGACTTCATACCTAAGATGCTTCTACTACTGCTCTGGCCTGGCCCTAGCACCCCACTACCCCATACTCTCCCTTACCCTACTCTGTAGTTTGGCATGGGTACTGCTGGAGCACCGAAGTCCAACCTTCCCATTCTGGGATCTGCAGTCATCTGAGTGTTTATTTTGGGGAGCCTCCTGCAGCCCCACCTTGCCTCTCCCTCCCTTCTTTAGAGGCCTATATGTTCTGAGTTAAGCCTGCTGGTCACGGACTATGGGTCCACAAGGATGGACCATTGCTCTGGGAGAAATGTGGAGAAACTTCTGGAAATGTGAGTGGGAGGGAAGAATGGCATTGTTTGGACTGTTCTGGAAAATTCTTTGTATTGAGCTATATACCACACTGTGGAAGGCTAGGGCTGGTTTGCCTTTAACTTTGACTCCGGCCTCTTTGCCCAGTCCAGCACTGAGCATGCGTGGATCCTGCCCAGTGCCCTTCCACTCCCTGAAATCTCCAGATCCCCTCTATGAAGGGAATGATTGTATGTATTTATACCCCTGCCATCCTCTGGGACTCTCTTTGGCTCTCCTGCTTGAAGGTTGTCTTTAGGTCTCCGTACTTAAACCTTCTGTGTGCTTGTGTTTGAGGTAATGCCTCTTCTGGCCCTGCTGCCTCTAACCCAGGGCAGGACTCCTAGGACTGGAAAGCAGAAGAAGCTTCCTGAAGTGGGTACTGTAGGGGCTGAGTAGACTCAGGATGTCCCCTTTCAGAATTAATGATGTTCATGGTAACAGAAGTCATGGCTCCCAGTGGGTGATGTCTTATTGTGATACCGCTATAGGGTGTTGGCTCATTCGGTTGGAAGGGTCTTGAGTTCAGTGGATAGGGGTTGTCTTCTATGATTCAACATGATTTAGTTACTGTCTTCATTTTATTTTATTATTATTATTATTATTATTGTGTGTGTGTGTGTGTGTGTGTGTGTGTGTGTGTACACAGAGGCCAGAGTAAAGACTGAGTGTCTCTTCCTCCCCAGTCTTTTTCTACCTTACTATTTGAAAAAGGTCTTTCATTGTACCTGTACTTGTTGGTTCAGTTTGTCTAACCTGGTTGACCCAAGGATTTCTTTGTCTATGTTTTTATTTTTGTTTTTTCTCATGTGAGTGCTTGAGGATTGAACGCAGCTCCTCATTCTTGTTCAGCAAGTGCCTTCCCCATTGAGCCATCTCCCTCATCTCTTGCCCTCATATTAAAAAGGACGTTGCTGAGGCCCGTGGAATAACTTGTGCTGCTCTGGGTTGGAAGCTGTGATGTTCCACAGCTGGACACTGGCCTGGGCCAGTCCGCACTGTCTTACGCTGTACCTCACTTGAAGCTGAGTGCAACATTGAGGGCACTTCCCCAAAGCCTTGGTTAGGGGGCTGGCGTATTTCCCCTTTGCCATTCTCAGGGTAGCGAGGAGAGATTTGGGGCTCAGTGGAAGGGAGCCTTTAGCTCTTTTGGGGGGGACTATCACTAATGAGTGTGACTGCCTTTTGCTGACATGTGTTGCCTGCTGTCCCCTTTGTCGTCCTTGCAGAAGTGGTGGGTCACACTCAAGGGCCACTGGATGGGAGTCTGTATGCCAAAGTGAAGAAGAAGGATTCCCTGAATGGCAGCTCAGGGCCTGTCACTACTGCACGGCCTGCCTTGTCAGCCACTCCCAACCATGTGGAACACACACTGTCTGTGAGCAGCGACTCTGGCAACTCCACAGCCTCCACCAAGACAGACAAGACCGATGAGCCTGTTTCTGGGGCTGCCACTGCCCCTGCTTCTCTGAGTCCTCAGGAGAAGAAGGAGCTCGATCGCCTGCTAAGCGGCTTTGGTGTAGATAGAGAGAAGCAAGGTGCCATGTACCGGGCTCAGCAACTCAGGTCCCACCCAGCTGGGGGCCCAACTGTGTCCTCCCCTGGCCGCCACATCGTCCCAGCCCAGGTTCACGTCAACGGTGGGGCTCTGGCATCTGAGCGGGAGACGGACATTCTGGATGATGAGCTGCCCGTTCAGGATGGGCAGAGTGGGGGCAGCATGGGCACACTGTCCTCCCTGGATGGGGTCACCAACACCAGCGAAGGTGGATACCCAGAGACTCTGTCCCCACTGACCAATGGTCTGGACAAGTCCTATTCCACAGAACCCATGCTCAATGGTGGAGGCTACCCCTATGAGTCTGCCAACCGGATGGTACCCCACAGCAGTCACTCGGCCCCCATTCGGCCCTCCTACTCAGCTCAGGAGGGATTAGCTGGCTACCAACGTGAGGGACCCCACCCAGCCTGGTCACAAGTGACCAGTGCCCACTGTGGCTATGACCCCAGTGGTCTGTTCCGATCCCAGTCCTTTCCAGATGTGGAGCCCCAGCTACCCCAAGCTCCAGCCCGTGGGGGCAGCAGCCGAGAGGCTGTGCAGAGGGGCCTGAATTCTTGGCAACAGCAGCAGCCTCACCCACCTCCCCGACAGCAGGAGAGATCCCCCTTACAGAGTCTTGCCAGCAGCAAGCCTAGCCCCCAGCTGTCAGCAGAAACCCCTATACCTACTCTCCCAGAGTTCCCGAGGGCAGCCTCCCAGCAGGAGATTGAGCAGTCCATTGAAGCCCTTAATATGCTGATGCTGGACTTGGAGCCGACTTCAATGGCTGCCCCTCTTCATAAGTCCCAGAGTGTCCCTGGGGCCTGGCCAGGGACTTCCCCACTTGCTTCCCAGCCCCTCTTGGGCTCTTCCCGCCAGTCCCACCCACTGACCCAGTCCCGATCTGGCTATATCCCTAGCGGGTCTTCCCTGGGAGCCCCGGAGCTGGTCTCTTCTGGCAGGTCTTATTCACCTTACGATTATCAGCTGCGTCCAGCTGGATCCAACCAGAGTTTCCATCCAAAAAGTCCAGCCTCTTCTGCCTTCCTTCCAAGCCCCCATAGTTCTGCGGGGCCTCAAGAGCACCCAACCTCTCTCCCTGGTCTCGTCACTCAGCCTCAACTCCCACCAAAGGAAACTACTTCAGACCCCTCCCGAACTCCAGAGGAAGAACCACTGAACCTGGAAGGGCTGGTAGCTCACCGGGTAGCAGGTAACAAACAGCCTTGGAGACATGAGACCTGGAAAACCTCTCCCCATTTCCCCATCCCCTCCCCTGTTTGGTCTCTGTGGTCTATTCGGGGAGAGGTGGGCACAGCATAGGTTAGAGCCTTTGGCAGTATTTTTTTTTTTTAGCCTGGGGAGGTCTTGGGAATGTTCCCACAGCCATCCCTTCTGTATAGATCATTTATAAAGCCAGGCATTGGAACTCAAAGGTAGTATCTATCCATGCCTGCCCTCAGGGAGTCTGCAGTTTTATCAGGAAATAAGTACATAGATGGTTCTAACAGAGGATAAATTGTGCAGAAACAGAGCAGAACCAAGGTCCCAGTATGAAGCTTACCAACTAAGTCAATCAGGGACGGCCTCCTGGAGGCAGTGACTTAGAGGATAGATGCTTTAAGCAGAGAGGAGACTCTGCAGCTGCTAAAATGTTCACTGTCCTCACAGTTCAGGGCCTCGGGACGGTGGAAAAGGCTAGAGGAGGATTTTAGATGCTATTTAGATGTTATTTCATTCTGAGCTCACCCCAGAAGGCTCGCGAGAGTACCCTGAAACAAACAGTGGGTGTCTGATGTTCACCCTGATGGGGACTTCAAGAGTCTCGTCTTTGTGAGGCTAAGATCGTCCTAGCTCAGCTGTTCTGCTCTTGCTTAGACCCACTCTGTGTGGGTGGCAAGAGAGGGAGAGAGAGAGAGAGAGAGAGAGAGAGAGAGAGAGAGAGAGAGAGAGAGAGAGAGAGATCACAGAGGAATCTTCTGGGAGGACAGGCCAAGAAAGAGCCAGGGCCAGGGACACTGTTGGGAGGGACAAGCATGGGATACCACAACCCACAGCCCCAGTTTGCGATGCTTCCCTCGGCAGCCAAAGATTTCCCATCTGGGAAATCCTGCACCTGACAAAATGGTTTCCCTAGTTGTGAGATGAAGCCCAGATAGGTGTGGCCCAGGGACTGTGGTAATGAGGTGATGAGTCTTGTGCCCAGTCGCTCTGCTGACAGGGTGGGGTATCTTGGGGAGAAGAGGAAGCCAGGCAGCTGGCTCTGCCCTCTGCTCCTTTCCCTAAATTTAGGGGCAGCTGAGTCACCATGCCAGCTGCAAGGCAGGAGGAGACGCCCTCCCTGGAAAGGATGGATGTAGGTTTGGGGAAGCATCCAGCTGACCATTGGCTCTCGGGTTGGGCCCAAGGCTGGGTATGGGGGTGGGGAGACTCTGCTCCTGAACTTCAGAGCAGAGACTCACCACCCTTGGTTCTAATTTCTATCAGCTGGTAGTGGGCCATAGTAGAAGTATTTATACCATAAGAAGTGACCGTTGGCCAGGTGGTGGTGGCACATGCCTTTAATCTGAGCACTTGGGAGGCATAGTCTGGTCTACAGAGGAGCTCCAGGACAGCCTGTTACACAGAGAAACCCTGTCTCAAAAAACAAAAAACAAAAACAAAATGTTCGTGTTGGGGCCTCAGCTCCCAGGAGGGCTGCTCCTTCCAGACTGCTGCCTCTGCTTTACCTGAGCCTCAAGGTCCCGGACCTGTAGCTCTGTGACTCTGGCAAAATACAGTGTGGAGGTCCAGATGGAGCACCTGACTGTGGCCACACTCTTGCTCACTCTATCGGCTGGAACGGTCCCCTATCAGTTTTACTTCGGAAAGAGGAAGGGCCCCCCAAGTTCCTCTGCTGTCTCGTTCTCCCAATGTTTTATTGAGTGGTGGCAGGGTGCTGAAGGACTGTGACACCCCAGTGTAATGGTGAGCTGATCCCAGGAACTTCTAGACGGATGGAGCAAGATAAATTTTCTTCCCCTTCTGGAACCCTGCCCTATAGCTTGCTAATGGTCTAGGAGGAGGGTCTTCTTGGAGTGGGTCTCCAATCAGGCTCTCTCCTCCCAGCTTCCAAAGGTTTCACTGTCAACTTCTGTATTCTGTAGCCGCTCAGGTGTTGGCTGCCACAGAGTCACGGGGAGGAATAAGAATATCGTTGGCACCAAGTCTCTTGTTCCCTTACCTTGTTACCAGTCTCCATCAACTACAAGTAACTCAGCCAGGAAATAAGATGAGCTGCAGAGGGGACAGTTGTATCTGGTCACCAGGCCTATAAAGTTCCCCCTTTGGCCCATGCCCTGTCAGGAACAGAATTTCCTGATCTGGAAGGCTCTGCTTTCACAGTATCCTTAGCATCCTTGTTGTGGCTCTTCATTGCTTATGCAGGGCAAGGCACAGGAAGATCCAGTGCATAGAGCATTCTGGGAGCCAGGAGGAGCAACTTCCAGCGCTGTTGCTCTCTGCTTATTTTCCATTCTGTTGCAGGAAGCTGGAGCGTTAAGAAGCTCAGATCTCAGGGAGAGGCTCCCTTGACCTTGTGCCTTCCCTCGTTTACTCTCCTGATTTTCGTTTTCCTCCGTGGCTGGTCTCTGCGCCCCAGTACTGTGTCCTAATTCATTCCATTTGGACCCCCCCCCCCCCGTCTTGTTTCAGTGTTAAGCTCTGAGAATGTAGTGGCATGTAGGTTTTTTGACTACAGACCTATAGTACAAGCAAAATGAAGATAGACATCTGCTGTCACCATGGTCATCTAATATTGGGTTGGAAGCTCCTGCCAGGTCAGTAAGACGAGAACAGGAAATAAGAGCCTGAGGATCTCCTGCTACTGATTCTGTGATTGGTTGGATCTATACCTGATGCTTCTAGAGGTGGAGATTTCAGTCCTTACTAGAAGATAGATGCACATCTTATCCCTAAGGAGTCAGGCTCAGGAGAGAGCTAGAATCTTAGGATGCAGTTATTTGTAATAAGAGCGGTGGAAGCAATCCCATGAGGGAGAATTGGAGTCGTTACTGTCTATAGATGTTGGGAGGTGGCGGTTAGTGGCCTGCCGTGTACAATTCAGTTGTAGTTGAATACAGCTTTGAAAAAGCGAGGTTCCTGGGTAGAGTGGCTTCTCAGGAGGGCATACAGCTTGTTTGCAGAATGGCGGGTGGCTTTGGAGCAGAAAAGGCAGCTGTCACCCTGTCGCAGGATGGTCTTAAATTTCAGACCGAGATGATTGGATGTGCTGAGTGACATAAGAAATCATTAGTGATTTAGTCTGGACAATGCAGGGGTAGAGTGGTATTTCTGGAGGCATGTCTGGTGGGTCCCAGCAGGAAGGCAGAGAAGCAGGAGTAACTTTGACCTGGAAGATACTCTGTGCTCACTAGTGATGGAGCGCTGGACTGGAGTACTGACCTCAGTCATGGAAGAGACTAGGTGATGCCATGGGTACTAAGGGGACAGAACCATGCACTTACAAGGACCAGTGGGGAGGGGGATGTTCAAGATGGTCTAAGGCAGTGGCTCTCAGCCTGTGGGTCATGACTCCTTTGGGTGTGGAACAACCCTTTCACAGGGGTTGAATATCAGATGTCCTGCATATCAGGTATTGACAGTAAAATTCATAACAGTAGCAAGATTACAGTTATGAAGTAGCAATGAAGAAATTTTGTGGTTGGGGGACCATGAGGGAGGGACTGCTTTAAATGATCGCAGCATTAGGAAGGCTTTGTGAACAGAAGCGTGTAGCCCCCTTAACAGGTTGAGGGTGAGGCGGCTGGCATGTTAGGAGATGAGGACGCAGGGCTCTGCTGTCGCGATGGGGACACTCCAGGTATAGAGGTGTATGATTGGAAAACCTGTGGATTCTAGAATCTTCTCTCACAGGTGGAGGTTAATGTATGCTGTGAACTTGGAGGGAGTCTGTGGTATAGGCGCGGAGAAGAGAGAGAGCTCAGGAAAATGACCACAGGGGAGACAAAGGCATAGCGGGGTCTTAGCGTGAGTGTTGAGGGTGGTGGCGGGAGCCCAGTGCAGTGCTCCATGCAGAGTTGAGATGGGAAAGGAGTCGAAGGAGAAAGGGTGGAATCATGGGTGGGGATGGTTGGGGGAGAAACCCGTCCGGCTGGCCAATGAGGTAGACTGGAGATTTTCAAAGGCATATTTTCAGTTGAGTGCTGGTGACAGAAGCCAGACACTGAGCGACTGTGGAGGACGTGGAAGAGGAGTGAGGACAGCTTGCCAGCTTCTCTCTGGAGTGGTTTAGGATAAAGGGGGCAGCATGGTTGTTGAGGTGGGGAACATTGGAAACTGGAATGGTGAGCGCCATGGGCGTGATTTTAGGTAGAGATGAGAGGGACCGAAGGTGGAAGGAGGAGAAGGAAGAGAGAGGAGGGAAAGAAAGTGATGGGCAGAAAAGGAGCCCGGGAACCTGGTGACCATTCAGGCTCATCTAAGAGCTCAGATACTTCTTCACAAAAGTGAGGAGGCTGGAGAAAAATAAAGTGAAATCCTGGCATTAAGCTTCAGGGTTTGGACTCAGAAACAGGTTTGATAGTTCATTCTGCATACAGGATTGAGGTCAAGGCCCATTAAGTTTATCATTCAACACGAGCATTAATCTGGGCTGTTTGGTAGTCCAGGATCTGGGAAAATGTCGACGACTAATAAAGCCTTTACTCTTATGACAGAATTGGCCACTAAACTTTTATAATATTTTAAGTGGAAGGTTAAATGCTTTAGAAGTAAAGCAGAGATGTGCCAGGGGGAAGTGGAAGATGAATGGGTGCTTGGCATGGTCAGGAAAGCCGTCCCTAGGCAGGGAGGGACCACGTTATGGGGAGCAGTCTGTGTGCGAAGCGCCTGAGGCAGGAGCGTGCTTGGCGTGGCTGGAGCACAGTGACCCACACGAGCTCTAAGAGGTAATGGGAACGGAGCCAGCTTGAATTTGGGCTGGCAGGTGATCCGAAGAACTTAGAGTTTTGGTGTTTGTGTTCTGAGAAGCCTTCGAAAGGATTTGGTCCAAATGGTGACATCACCTGGCTTCCCAGAGTATCTGGATGGCCGAGATGGGAGGAGGGAGGTCCTTTCGGAGGCTGATGCTGCGTTATCGATCGGCATGGAAGTGCGGAGATGGAGGAAAATGGCTGACTATTTAGAACATTTGGCCAGGAGGATTTCCAGATCAGCTAGATGTGGAGAGTAAGAGGAAAAGAAAAGGACAAAGACGGGTCCTTGTCGCAAAGACTGAGTAGCAGAGGTGTTCCTGGATGCCATGAGAGCTTGGGAGGGGCTGACTGAGAGGGAGTTCAGTGTAAGATGCTCAGGAGGCTTCTGTGAGGGTCAGGATTCTAACAGCCACTAACAGATTCTAACTAAGGGGAGAGGGTTGAGTTTAACAAGGCTGGGAGCAATGAAGCACGTGCTGGCCAGATAAGCAGTCCACGGGAAGTACCAACCTCTGGCGCAGGCCCTGAGATATAAAGGTAGCTTGCTAATCAGCAAGGTGAGGACAGAGAAATACAGCAAGGCCTTCTACAGCGCTCTGGAGGTTTATCCCAAGGCCTCTACTCATGGTACCCAGCGGCTTTGGGCAACAACTAAAAGAATGAGGGGCTCCAGGGGGAGAGGATAATGTGATTGAATTACCACGGGGCTAAGGAATGCCAGGGGCGCGACCTTAGGTCTCAGATTCAGAAGGGAATGGGTGACCTAGAGAGAAAGGGAGGTTCTTGGATGGCCTAGGATGACTTTCACGGTGAAGTGCTGGCTAACAGGGACCGATGACTCTAGGTTCCAGGCTGCTACTGGACTTAGGAAGGAAAACCACCTGCCCTTCCGAGGAGCAGAGATCCTGGACCACCCTGTCTTTCCATCTCCCTCCCTCCCCACTCCCCTCCAATGTGTAGCCCTATCCTGGAGTCAGAACAATGACTAACCCTGATTTTTTTTCTTTGTTTTTGTTCTGTTTCATGTTGTTTAATGCCTCGCCCCCTGCATTCTCCATGTGTTCTGTGTCCCCCTGTCCCCCGTGGCATTGGTGGGGTGCTTACTATGCCTGGTGCCTCCCCTTCCTGCCGGCTCCCCTGGGGTGTGGGTGGACAGCGTACAATGCCAGACTGCAGGGCCTGAGGCAGAGTGGCACCTTTCAACCCTCTCCTCTCCACCGGCTCCGATCCGCTTCTGTCTCTGGTGGGTTCCTCTGATTCTCCTTCCTTGTGGCTGTGGACCCTTGCTTCAGCTTCCAGCTTCCCTCTGATCCTTTCTGCCCATGAGATTCTGCCCAAACCTTCCTCACCTTCCTTTCTCTCCTGCCTTCCCTACTCTCCTATAAGGCGGCTCTTCTTTTCCTTCCTTTCTTCCTCATCCTCCTCCCTCTCCTGCTTTCCCTTTCTCCTCCCTTAGCCCCATCCCCACCCCATTTCCGCTTGGCTGAAGACCTGATGCTTTTATTTGGCTTTGTCTGCTGGGCACAAGGTCGGAAGTAATTAGAGGAACTTTCAGAGTGCCCGGTGGAGATGTTGGTCTTTCCAGTGAGGTGCCCAATCACTTATTCTTAGTCACCCCAGGTGGGATGGTTTGCACTTCAGGGCCAAGACTCAGAACTGTGTTTTTCCCTGGGACCACCACATGTCAGACAGGAAGAGGTGGCCCCATCCTTGCCTCACTCCTCTCGTGCTGGGACCCTTGGCCTCATCTTGCCTGAGCCCGCATGGTGCCTCCACTGTTCAGAACCCACATTCTCAGTCCCCAAAACCCGCTGTGTCTATGTGGCATGGTGCTACAACCTGCCACAGGTGTGCTAGTCCTCCATCATGCCCCTGTTAGTCTAGACCCTGCCAGTAGTGTCCCAGCCTCTGTGACATGCGGGCTGCTAGGCTTTCATCCTTTGTCTGCTCACTCCTGCCTGGAGGAGTAACAGGGAGGAGACCATGCACCCAGCCTTCTCCAATGTCACAGCCCTAAGCAGCTCCAGGCAAAGGCATCTTCAAATCCTGAGGGCATGCCGTGTCTGTTGCTTTATGGACCATTCTGCTGCAGCCCCCTGATACTCGGAAGATGGCTCTGACAGGTGTCCTTCCCTCTCTTTTCTCTCCCCTCTGCCTTTTTCTTGGCCCAGCAGTGGGGGAAAGTAGTGTTAAACTGGGCCCAGGGTCCTGTTCAGGTTATGGGACAATGGTCCTGTCCTGGGGGGAGCTGGCATGGCTTGCCCTGGAGCTTCTAGTGTGATCGCATGTGGCTTTCTAGTGCCCTGGCCCAGCAGGTGGCTTCCATCCTGGATCCCCTTACTTCTGGAGCCCTGGGCATGAAGCTGGACACCCTGTCCTACCACCTGGAGCTGAGGAATCCAGTCTTTTGGAAATCGGAAGGCTGGAAAGAAGAGTTGGGTCTGTGGGGGTGGGGGCCACCAGTATCTGGGTCTGTGGGAGAGGTCTGTGTTGATGCCTGTAGTGACACTGTGTGACTTTGGGTATTTATCTGGGTGACTCTGAAGAGTGGGTGTGTTTGTATGAATGTGTACACACACACACACATACCCATATACATTTATCTATCTCTATATAAAGATATGTATATGCACATGCATGCTATTAGCTTTGGGACCCATAGAGCACTTTGGGCCGAGAACAGTGTTGTCCTGGGGGCAGTGAGGGTGGGGCCGACTCAACACGGTTCCTGGGTGTATGTGGCAGCTGTCAGGCTGTGGTGACCACCTGTTTTCATAAGGTTCTGGGGAAGATCAGGTGCCAGTCAGCCCCAGGTGAAATAGCCCTGAGGGGCCGACCCAGGACTGGCTACGGAGCATTATGGGTTGAAAGGCCACTTTCTTACCCTCAGAGTATGCCACTTCTCAGTACGCAGCAGCCTGCTGGGGAGAACCTTCCAGAAACATTAATGGCTTCCTCTGGCCCTGTGGGCCTAAGACACACACTCTCTCTGTTTCTGTCTGTCTGTCTATCTGTCTGTCTGTCTGTCTGTCT
>NW_026068099.1:1992338-2065967 GCF_014885135.2 Alexandromys fortis | reverse complement strand
TCTCTCTCTCTCTCTCTCTCTCTCTCTCTCTCTCTCTCCCTGGCTGTCAGCTGGTGTCCAGAGTCACCACTTGGCTGAGGAACAATGAGGCTGTTCTCTCCTCTCTACTGTGTCAGGCTCCCTCTCATAGAAAGAGCTCTCCAGGCACTCTGGGTTAGCTATGGTCTTGCCAAGGGACAACAGTGAGACACTGTCTTCCAAGACTGAGTGCCCTGACTGGCTGCTGGTGCCATAGACCACTCTCTGGGAATGGTCTGCCCTGTGGGAGTGCAATGTGGGGGTCTTTCCTCTTCTGTAAAGGGAAACTTAGATCCATAGTCTCCTTGCTCTTTGGAGATCATTTGGTTCAACCACAGCCCCTGGGCAGAGCGAGCTCCCATTGCCATCCTGGCAGTGACAGGGAAGGGAGCTGAAGTGACTCAGTTACGCTTGCTTTCAAGTGCCCATCTACCTTGGGCAGGTCTGTGTCCTCTGCTGGTGGCCCACCACACACGTAGAGCAGCCTTGGTCCTCACTACTGTCCTATGGCCCCGGGCCTGGAGGATGCCAGGAAAGGATGGGTGTGAATGTTCTCTGTCCCTCCTAGAGGGTGCCTCCAATGGAAACAGGCCTCCTTTCTAAAAGCTAGCACAGGACCCCCAAACAAAGAAGAGGCTACTCTTGAAAAAGAGGAGAGATTGCCAGAGACTATGGTGGTGGAGTGTATGTCGGGGGGGGGGGGTGTACCACTGGAACCAAAGGCAGCTCTTAGGCATTTCCTTCCACCTTGGGGCTGAATTCAACTCCACACCCCAGAACTTCTGTGAAGTTGCTCCTTTGTCATAACGTTATTAGAAAAGCAGTGGCCTCTAATGCTCCTGCCAGGAATGAACCCAGAAGTGGGGCTAGGGCTGGCCCACACGTCCCAGAGGCCTGAGTTTGGCAGGGCCTGGCAGGAGGAAAGAGAAGAGGGCCTGAGGCCAGAAGCTGCCTGAGTTCTGGGAGCCTAGAGTTGCTGGCAGTGTCTGGGGTGGCTCCAGATGTCCAGAGCTGGCCGCCTCCTCTTTCTACTCCCTGTAGATTCTCCCAGCAGCCCCTGCTCAGGATTGACACACCCTCTTTTTTTCTCTCTCTTCTGGAAAGCAGGGCATTCTGAGGTTAAGGGGTTGTTTGCTTTGAGCAGAGCAGTTTGGGACCAGCAGGATGCTGTCTGTTTTGGTCTCCATTGTGCAGGTAGGCAGGGCTGCCTGAGTCACAGCACCGAGTGGAGACTCTGGTCTGCCTTCCACCTTTTGCACCTCACTTGTACTGTTGGCAGCTGGTCTTGCTAGCCCTTGATAGGTCCCCAGAGCCTCTGCCATAGAGTATGCGCATCTGCACCACAGTCACTGTGTGTGAGTGAGGCAGCTCTGCCTGCCCCAGTCAGCACTTTTCTGTTTACATTAACCAGGAAGGCTTCCTGGGTAGTGTAGGCCATGGCAACCATTTGTGGCTATGGAAACTAAGGGTTTGGGACCACTTGGACTGTATAGATCCCACTATAAAGGATGAGAGGGGATTCGGGCTACATAAGGGCAAGTCCCACCAGGCTGTTCTGGCTGTGTTCCCAAGGGCCAGTGTTGCATGTGTGTGTTTATACATGTATGTATACATGTACACACTGCCTCTTGTGACTAAGGAGGTGGACCCAGATGTGTGTTCATGTCCCAAGCTCATGTGACCTAAGCCCCTTAGTTAATTCTCGGTGGTGATGAAGGCAAAGATGAGAATTTAAAATAATTAAGCCTAGGCTCCAACTCTCAGGGTTGGGCCTTGGCTCCTGGGACCTGGGAAGTCAATATTCTAGGGTTCTGGAAGCCAGCACAGTGAAATAATAGATTCCATACCCTGGCCCAGCTGTGGGGAGAAAAGATGGGGAGGAGGCAGGGTGAGGCTAACATGGGCAGCCTTTGTAGTGGGCTAGACAGGAAGTGGGGGCAGGAAGAAGGAGCCCCTTGCTCTCACTTTCCTGCCCTTTGCCAGGGTAAGGTATGGTGGGAGCCTTGGCCTCTGCCATGGCCACAGCCCCCGCGGGTTGCCAAGAGGAAGGGGGCTGCGAGGGGCTGCTGTAGGGGAAGTTGGTTAGAGGTTTCAGGGGTACACTGGATGAAAGCCAGAAAACCCCTGAGATCAAATCCACCACAGAAGCCAGTTGTGGCTGGAGACTCCAGAGTGTGACTTGGTCATTCTTTTGTTTCCCACTGGGAGCGCCATGTGTGAGATGATGCAATTTAGCCCTTTCCAAAAGTCCTTCCCAAAGGCTCCATGTTGCTTGTTGGTTGATGCAGTTGCCTTGGAGACCCTCCCCTCCCTCCTCTGGAAGCTCTGGCCTTTTGCCTCTGGGGGCTGGAAGGAGCCGACATCTGTTTCTTGTATCAATCCTTTGTGCTCTTGGTCCAAATTCTATACAGAGTAGAGACTCGTCTTGAAGGCAGAGCCCAGGCTAAGCGGCCTCTACCCTCACCCCTGCCCCGACACTAGGGGAAGTTTAGGGTCTGAGCTGAGTTGGGGACAGGAAGGCGTGGTGAGGGCCTGAGGGGATGTGGTTCATCCCAGTTTAACCCCTGGGCTGAGGTGTTGCCTTTGTGTGAGGGAGGGTGTTTGATGGGATCGCATCATTATTTAGTCTGCTCATTGCTCTCCATGTCCTGCCCTTCCTCCCAGGGGTTCAGGCTCGGGAGAGGCAGCCTGCAGAGCCCCCAGCCCCGCTGCGGAGGCGAGCAGCCAGTGATGGACAGTATGAGAACCAGTCTCCAGAGGCCACATCCCCCCGTAGTCCTGGGGTCCGCTCCCCCGTCCAATGCGTCTCCCCTGAGCTGGCTCTCACCATTGCCCTCAATCCTGGAGGGAGGCCCAAAGAGGTGAGTCCTGGAGCTGATGAGTCTTGGGGCCACAGCAGAAAGCAGAGTCCGTGGTGCATCTCCAGGAGCTTGAGGATCAACTGCTAGTACTTCATCAGTAAATGTAGCAATTTCTCCCTCCCTGCATCCTCACCCAAGGTCTCCTCTCTTCAATAGCATTTGTGCCCCAGCTACTTGCTTTAACACTGACTGAAGTTCCCTCCTCGATAAGCATCCTCAAGGGAGCATACATGACCCCAAGATTTACAGTCCAAAGTTGGTCAGATAGACTGACAAGCAAGCGTCTTTTTGAACTTTGGAGAAATGAGACTCTTCTTAGGAGGTTTAATTTTTGTGCCCAAATGATTCCATTGCTGAGACATGTCAGTAGTCAGAGGCAGTGGGTCTTGAACGTCTGTGTACAGAAGAACTGCCAGGGAGTTTGTTAAATCCCTTCATTTCCAGATGCTCCTACAGAGACTCCAGCACAACACAGCCCTGCGTCCCTGTTCTGAAATTCTTCTGCCCAGGCCTTACTGTGGCCTTGCAAACAGCCACTCCCCACACTTAGCCACCAACAAGGAGTGGTTGAGGCGGCGAGGGGCCAGCATTTGGGCCTCCCTGGGCGAGGTGGAGAGTCAGGCTGGAGAGGGAATGTGTGGGCTGCCTAGCTGCTTGTCCCATGCCCAGGATCACGTGAAAAGGAGCCTCTCCTCAGGACTTCCTTCTCTCTGCCCTTCTGTTCTCCTGCAGCCCCATCTGCATAGCTACAAGGAGGCCTTTGAGGAGATGGAGAGGACCTCCCCGAGTGGCCCACCATCCAGTGGGGGTAAGAGCACCTGCTAAACCTATCCCCCACCTTGTGTGATTGTCCCAGGGTGGGGTGGGAGGGGAGAGAGTGAGCGGAGGTGGGAATGACTGGAATTGGTTGTTTTTTGCTCCGTGCCCCTCCCCTGCCTCTACTCTAAAGCTCTGTCTTCTCTACTGTCTGCTCTCAACCTAAGGATGAGACTAGCTCAGATTTAACATCCACGTTGTTTGACCGCAGATCCTGACTCTCGTCCTATGGAGCTTTCTGTCTTGATTGAGTCACTGTTTTCCCCCCATGCAACACTAGTAAGAGATTCTTTCCCAATGTGACAATCGTGACTTGCCCTTGCTCTTATTTCTGCTGCCTTGCTTATCTGTATGCAGGCATCTTCATCTCAGGCACCCTGTGTCACTTCTGCTAAGAAAGAACTGGGGCAGGTCTATCTTCTCTCATGCTATCCTTGGTCTCCAGAAAGGGGTTTTAGTTTACAACCCCAGGAGAAGCCGGTGGACAGACAGACAGACAATAGAGCCGAATGAGCCCCAGGGTGGTCAGTGTTCCTTTCTGTAGGGGAAGTGCCTTGGGAGGAATTGGGGGACTTTTGTAGGGGCAGTGATAGGGTCTTAGCAGGTGTTAAGGGACCCAGGTGAGAGACTTGGGTGGCAGAAAAGGTAAAGATGGGAGAAGCTCAGTTCTTAGGGAGACAGGGCTTGGCCTGAGATGCCCATTAGTCCCCGAGAGAAGGAAAGCTGGTAGGAAAAGGTGACTGAGCTTAGCTGTGCATCCCCTGGGGTGTGACTGTCCTTCACAGGGACAAAATGTGGCCTGCAAGTGTGGACCGCTATGCCAGGCATATGGGAGGTTGAAGCTGTGTGCACGCACACACACATACACCTGTGATTTAAAATTCTCGGTGTCAGGACCCTAGTGAAATCAATTGTAGTTTTTACTAAATCTGAAAAATTGTCATTTCAATAGGAAAGTCAATATCAATAACAATATTTTATTGAGATACTATATGATATTTAAAAACACTGTAAGAGTGCTAGGGAGATGACTTAGTGGGTGCTTGCTATACAACCATGAAAGCCTGAGTTTTGATCTTGGCACCCCCACACACCTGTAGTTTCAGCTCTAGGGTACAGAGACAAGAGGATCCCCAGGAGCTGACTGGCTAGTCTCTCTGAATCCACAGCCCCAATCTTAAGAGACAAAGGAAGAACTAGATGTTGGCCTCTGGCCTCCACATGTGTTTGCTACAGGCACATGCATGCACATGAATATACCACATCTGTGCACCCAGAGAGTTTATTCTCAAAGGGTACCAGTGAAATTAATGATAGAAATATTTATATATAACTCCAGTCTACAATATTGAGTTAGTGATATTGGTATTTTAAAAATGAGCCAGGGTTGTGGTGCACACCTTTAATCCCAGCACTCAGGAGGCAGAGGCAGGAATATCTCAGTGAGTTCGAGGCCAGCCTGGTCTATAGAGCAAGTTCCAAGACCTCCAAGACTACATAGAGAAACTCTGCCTCGAAAAACAAAACAAAAATAAAACCTAAATAAATAAACAGTAAATAAATACATAAATTGAGCCAAGGATGATGGGGGCACTTGTCATTTTATCTCTCAGAAGGCTGAAGCAGGGGACTGTAAGTTTGGGGCCAAGAACCTGTCTCAAAAAAAAAAAAAACCAAACAAACAAAAAAGCAAAACAAAATACGTAATAAACTCAAATGTTACTTTGCGCCATTTTCGCACACACCTTGAGTTCCGGTGTGTACGCTGTACACCCGGGGCAGCCTGGAACAGATTAGCCCACCGTAAATGCCCAGGGTGGATTTAGAGCAGCAGGCGTCCAAACCCAGGGCACTCTGCTCCTGAGTGGCTTTGGGGCTTCTTGTGACTAGATGGCATCTTTGGGCTTCCCCTGCTGGGAATGGAAGCCATGTTAATTGTACCTGTGCTATTTCTCTCCTCTCTGGTGGCCAGTCATGCGTGCCCTGGGGACATATATGAGTCCGAAGTTTCGAAAAAGGCCTAGGGCCGGAGAGAGAGGTTGGAAGGCGGAGAAATGCATGGAATGTTTCTCTCAGGAAGGAGAGGGCGCCTGTCTTCAGAGCCACCCACTCCTTGCCTCACTATAAGGGCCACATTGCTTGGGTCTGGGAAGCTGAGGATGGGGTGGAGGGGAGAAGCCAAGCAAAGCTTCTACTATTTTCGATCTCCTTCCCCTTTCTTCTTGGTCCCCTGCCCCTTAGCTGCACCTGCTGGGCAGCGGATGTTAGCCAAGGATGGGGATTTCTCCCACAAACCCTGGTCACAGAAAGGGTGGAGGACGGGAGCAGGTCTCATCTGTATCTGTGATATCCCCTGTGTGAGTGAGTGAGTGAGTGTGTGTGTGTGTGTGTGTGTGTGTGTGTGTGTGTGCAGGTGAGCACACATGGGTAAGCTGTGTCTGCTGCTCACCCTGTAGGATGGTACTTTGTTGTTGCTGTTTGTTACTTAAACTATCGACCATGGAGCCAAGCTTGGATCCTGGGCACATGAAGGCTACAGCCCATCTGTCGAGAGCCGTGGAGAACACGTGTGTCCTTAAGGGCTGTGCTTTCTTCTGGCTGTCGGGATTCCTGAGAGGACCCCAGTCCTCATTTCTTTACCTCTCAGAGATGCGCTAGGATTCACGGTAGCTGCCGCTGAGCTCTCTCGAGACTGGGCACGATACCACCCCTGTTGCTCGGCTCAAAGTCCTTGGCTGATGGGGGAAAAGCTGGGTGGCCCTTTCTGACCTTGTGTGATATGTGACACTGGTAACCCAGATGGACCACTCAGGGGAAGCCTCATTTCACCCGGGAAGCCGTGCACTTGAGAACAGAGTGCTGAGTTTCCCCCCCTGAGTACCAAGACTCCAGTACCAAGACTCACTCTTTCTTGTGATTTTCATGGGACCATGTGACCTGGGGCTTCTGAGTCTCAGGGATCGTGAGGTCCCTGCCTGTGATGCTCAGCCCCACTTTACAAGAAGTTCTTCTTGAGACTATTTTTGTTTGTCTTACATTTATGTGCCTGCCTTGCAAGGAGTGTGTGAGTGCGTGTGTGCGTGTGTGTGTGTGCGTGTGTGTGTGTACAGAGGATGCTGGGGAAGGAGAAAGTGGGAAGATGATCCATAGAAGGCAAAGACAACTGAAGAGTGGGCTGTGGTTAATAAGCCTTCATAAGGTAAAGAAAGGGACGGTGGCTGTGGAGAGGAGCCATAGCCGGCTCTCAAGGATGGGGGAGGTCAGGACAGGGGTGTCAGCCCCAAACTGTCGTAGCCCTCTCAAGCCCAAATGTGATGCAGCACAAGGGGAGGGCAGGGGAGGGCCAGGGAGCCAGCTCAGCATGGGCAGGGAGGGGGCTGCCAGACCTCGCCAGTCCACACCCTCACCATGGTGTATCCTCACCTCCAGTGTCTCTCCATCTTCTTCCTACACAGTGCGCTCTCCTCCAGGTCTGGCCAAGACACCCCTGTCTGCTCTGGGTCTGAAGCCCCACAATCCAGCTGACATCCTCCTACACCCCACAGGTGGTGAGTGATCGGAAGGGAGGGAGGGAAATGGTGTGGGAGGCCCGGAGAACCCAGGAGTCCGAGCAGGTGTTCTGACTAGAGCTCTCACACAGCAGAGGTTTGGGAGGACCTTCCTGTGTGCCACACTGGAGTAATGCAGAGGGGCCACTCTGCGGGCCTTGGGGCGTTCTTCCTGCCTGCCTCTGCTTTCTGGGCCTTAAGGTTTTGAGACCTGCTTCCAGTTCTGCTGGAAGCCTAATGCCCTGTGTTAGTGCCGTGTCCCAGCACGTGCGTGTGTGTGTGCACTTGCGCGTACACACAGGTGTGTAGTAGAGAGCCATGCCTACTGTTTGGTGACAGCCCCCCTCGCCCCTACTCAGTCCAGTGGCTCCTATGTTGATCATCCTGGTGACATCAGAGGCCAGAGCTTAGGTATTTGGGCTACTACCCCCACCCCCCACACACAAAGCTTTGCCTGAGAAATGGGTCACTCCCAGCAGCCATGCCATCTGCCCTCTCCCTGTTATTTCACTATCAGCCCTGGGTCTCCTCTGCCCCCCTAAAGCAGACCCTGCCCCTCCTTATGTTCACATGCCCAATGTTGGCGACCTTTGACCCTGCTGTTAAGAATAGGAGCTGGGCTCTGGGAACTTTCTGGGCTGCCCCCAACCACACCAAGGTCCCCTATACTGGTTATGGGATGGACGACCATGTTCGGGAGAAGGTTACAGTATGACATGGATGGTCACCAGACCCATCCCCCTATGTCCTGCCCACTCTCCAGTTCCCTCTGTAGGGGAGAGAGACAGGGGTCCTCTGGGACTTTTAATGGCAGTTAGGAGTCTGCTGAGCTAGTTTAAGGCTGAGCTGCAGCTCTCGGGGGTCAACTTTTCCTTTCTTCCTTAGTCACCAGAAGACTGATCCAGCCAGGTAAGAGGGTGTAACATGCATTTGTGAACAATGCAGACACTGAGACACAGCCTCACTTAGGACGTATGAGCATGGGCAGATACACTCAGCCATCACAGAGATGAAGGGCCAGAGGCCTCCTCTCACTAGCCAGCATGCTGCTATCTGATGCTTGGTCCTGGTTGCAGAGGCTGAGAGGGACCTGGCTCCTGAGTGCTTCACAGCAGCCCTGGACTCCGGGGTCCTGTGTGGAGGAGGATCCCAGCCTCCAGCCCGCTTTTCTTCACCAAATTCTGTCTCTAGATATAATCCTGATAACCTCTCTTTCTCTCTCTCTTTCTCCTCTGGGACCTTCCTCTCATCTTTATCATCTGCCCTCCCTTCCTGCCTCTCCTCCTCTTGCCTGTCTTCTCCTCCCTCAGAGGAAGGTGAGGGGGAGGAGGTGACTAAGCCTCCAGAAGGTAAGTGCATTTTGCTGTGTGTGGCTCCCACTCTCTAGGTCTGGGGATGGCTTTTCACAAGGAGCTTGACAAGGCCGGCTGGGGCTAGATCTCTTTCCTCACCTGCTCTCAAGTGACTAGGCACATAGCCTTCCTGTCCCCACCTTCTGACAATGAGATGCCACTCTGGCCACTGCCTGAATGCCGCCTGGGCACGAGTTCAGGCACAGCTAGTATCCGGGCGCCAGCATGGTGCCACCTTGTTGACAAAAATACCCCCTGTGCCACTTCCTCTCCCAGGGGCACATGCACCACCTGGCTGGTATGCAGTGTACACAGAGGCAGACAGGGAGGGGC
The DNA here is from genome assembly GCF_014885135.2 of Alexandromys fortis. Taxonomy (NCBI): domain Eukaryota; kingdom Metazoa; phylum Chordata; class Mammalia; order Rodentia; family Cricetidae; genus Alexandromys; species Alexandromys fortis. The sequence goes on along the minus strand of NW_026068099.1, from coordinate 2,057,039 downwards.
AGAAAGAGCAGGACTCTCACTTGGCCACTCAGACATTTAAGCCTATGCAGGTCCTTCTAGAAACTGCTGTGTGCACTGAAGGTGTGTAGCCGGGCTTCCTCTTGCTGGGTGTTGGTGACACTTACCTAGCAACAGTGCCTTCAATAGAACCAGTATCAACTGTCGGTGTGAGCTGGCTACTTTTGTATCTCTGTGACAGCGACCTGAGCACTTGGAAGAGTGGCTTATTTGGGTTCATGGTTGAGGAGATTTCAGTCTCCTATGACAGGAATGGCATGGTGGTGCAGTTTATTGGTGGCAGTGGGAGTATGTGATGAAGGCTGTTCATATCGTTGAAGACCAGGAAGCAGAGAAAGAGGCAGGAATCGGGGTAGGCAGTCCCTTCAAACGGCCACTCTTTGATGGCTTACTTCCACACATCCTAATGGTTCCCCAGCCTCTCAAAGTATTGCCATCAGCTGGGGACTGAGTCTGTGGAGGACTTCAGCCTTAATGGGACAGTAGCACTGGTTTAGAGCCACAGCCCTAGAGCCGTGACTTGTTTCCTGTCAGCACAATGCCAGGAAGTATATTTTTCTGAAACCCAGGCTCTTGTGGCAATTGCTGGCTGGTTGTGGGCTCTCTCCCACAAAAGCTCCTCAGGACATCCATGCTTAATTCTGAAAAGCACTTGCTTGCCTTTTTAAAAGATAATTTTGTTTATAAAAATTTGTTACATTTATTTGTGTGTGTCACGCACATGTACATGCATACTGTGCACACACCTACATATGGGTACACAAAAATGCCATGGTATATGTGTGGCGGTCAGGGGAATCAATTTTCTCCTTCTACCATGTCTGACTGAGGGATCGAACTTAGGGATTTAGGTTGTCAGGCTTGGCAGCAAGCACCATTATCTACGGATCCATCTCACTGAGAAATCCTTTTAAGAAGTTCACAATTGATCTCAGCTTTGAGGCCAGCCTAGTCCTGGGTTTGAAGGAAGGCTGGTGTTGTGCCTGGACAAGAAGAGGGGCTGTAATCTGGCAGAAGAAGGTTGGCTCAGGAGGTCAGAAGTTCAGCAAAGACTCGTGGTGGTCATGTACTAAGGGAAGCTGGCTGAGTGGTTCCCATGAGGGGCATGAGGCAGGTGAACCCCAAGGTCCCCTCCAGCTGTGCTATGGTAGATGTTCCCACCTTGGGCCCATGGTTCTGTGTGGCTGTTTCTACAGGGCTTAGTTTGGTTTTCTTAGGCCTGCTTTCCTCTGCAGCAAGTTCTCCAGAGTGCTGAGCCATCTCTCCAGTCCCTTTTGCTGGTTTCTAACCAGCCCATGTGGAGGCTGCAGATCTGGGAGGTTGGGGGTCAAGGCTGCTCTCTGCCAGCCTCATGTAAGGGACAAGCTTTCTCCAGATTGCTTCCCACAACCTCAGTGCCTGTCAGCAGAGAAAGGCCCAGGTCCCTGGTGTGGGTGGCCAACTCAGTACATGAGTGGGCTGTCAGACTCCAGGGAGAAAGTCACCGGCTCGGCATCCAGGCTCTGGGAGCTGTGTTCTGCGTCTGGGTGACGATCCAGAAGAGTGAATATTGACAGAGCCGAAGTTAGGCCTAAGTGTGCTTCACCTAGGACTCTCGGCTTATAAGGCCCTGAGTCTCCTACCCTTCATTTGTCCTTGTGTCAGAGCAGAGGAATTCTGAAGGGAAGGTTTCTTGAGATCCACCCAGCCACGCCTGTGCTTTCAGGGCTGTGTAACTAAGGTCTGTGTTGTGGTGGGGGTGAGGGACCCACCCAAGATCACAGCCAAGAGGCAGCCCAGCCAGACTGCTTTTCTGGGCCTCCTGTTTCCTAGTCAAAGGGCCCTGTCTAAGCCCACCCCTGTTTCCAGACTGGGCTTCCAGCTTGGGAGTGGGCGGCGAGGGCATTAAGGCCACGGTGCCAGTTCAACATTTCTTAACTCAGGCGCCACCTCCTGGGTCAGCCCAGGCCACATTCTTTGTTGACCCTTGGAAGCCACGCTTGATGTTCTTGCTGATACTTTGATGGGAAATTCAGAAAAAGAGGCTTGTGAGGGAAAATGATCAGTGGCAGAATTCTTCCGCTGGGGAAGGAAGAATCTGAGGGATGTTTGCTCTGTTGAAGCTGCTGGGCTAAATACATTCATGGCGTTCTTTTCTTCATCGATGCATTGAGTCAGTCATTCTGTGGGCCTGTTGTGCAGCAGGCAACGGGCCAGGCTCTGGGGAAATAATAACTGTATGATATATATATATATATCATATATATATATGATATATATATATATAAAGCTCATGGACATTTTCATGAATAGGAATAAGAGCTATGTACAAAGCATTTGGCGGGGGACAGCTTTGAGAGACCATGGGCTAAAGAAGAACATGAGGGGTGGATATGCCCGTGAGGTGATATTAACCTGGTGAAAGATAGAGAAGAGGAAAGTGACATACGTGGGTGCTGGGCTTGGATGTCACAGCTTGTGTGTGTGTGTGTGTGTGTGGTGTGTGTGTTTATGTGTAAATATGTGTTTGTGTATATATATACACATATGTGTGTGTGTGTGTGTTGTGTGTGTGAAGGTCAGAGGTTCATGTGGGGTGGCTTCCTCTATTGCTTTTTACCTTATTTTGGGGGACAAGGTCTCTTGCTGAACCTGGAGCTTGTCATTTCGGCTAAGCTGGCTGGCCCATGAGCTTCAGGGATCCTCCTGTCTCCATCCCCTCTCCCCCAGTGCTGGGGTTACAGACACACGCCACTGTTCCCAGATTTTATATGGGTACTAGAATCCAAACTCAGGTTCTCACCCTTGAGCAGCAAGCACATCACCCACTAAGCTGTATCCCCTGAACCCCCTTCCTGAAACTTAAAAATCAAGAAGATGGGTACACAGAGCCAGTGCATGTGTGTTTGTGCATGAGGTCTGGAGTCACAGGCACGAGCCAGGCCATGTGGGGGCCACTGTCACATTATTTTTCACTATTCCTAGCAGCTGAGAGGAAGGTGCTGTGGACTCCATCTTATCAACAAGGGAGGGGTTAGATGACCAAGCAGACTCATAGGGACCAGAGGCATTTGAGAATCTGTCATTTCGGCATGTGGGGGCTGGCCCTTCTGGTGGGTACACACAGTACAAGGGGCACCTGAGCATCTCACAGAGTCCTTCTCTGGGAGGGAAGGAGAGAGAGAGCTTGCCACAACGGATTTCCATGCCAGGTTCTGTTTGTCCCAGTGACTCCATGAGGACAGATTTGTTATAAAGGAAGACGTTGGACTCTGGGGACTCTGATGCATCTGAGATTCTTGGTGATGGTGTTGGGGGGGGGCATCAGGACAGGTGACCTGGTATAGAATTGTCCAGCACCTGCTTTGCACGTGGCTCTGTTTTAGGCCCTGAAGGTCTAAGGATGGGTAAGGTACCTGGGGAGGGCAGAGATCTTACCATGAGCCAGGTCTAGGCAGAGATATGGAGTGGGGCTTCGGGGCTTGGAGGAGGCTATGTGTGGCCCACTCCTAATGCTAGCTCTAGATCTGGGGCTCAAGGAGCTTCCTTGTTTTTTTCTTCTCCACCACCCATGTCTTTGGTATTTCATTTATGTATGTATTTATTGTGGGCTGGATTGAATCCAGGGCCTTGCGCAGGTTAGGCAAGTGCTAGACCATAGAAGCCTTCTCCACACCCCCATGTCTTTTATCTTATTAGGGTGGGCAATGCTGGCCCCTTGTCTTCAGCCAGAGGGTCTTTTCCAGTAAGGCTATGTATTTGAGAATGTGGGTGAAAAGCTGGTAGTTCTGGCTGAAGAATCAGTCACTCCTGTGTTCCCTTGCTCTCAGCCGCCTGCAGCCACTTGGAATGGTTTGGGCTCCTGGAATGTTATCCATGCAGCACCCCCTCCCCCTCGCTGGGCTCCACTTCTCCTGCCCTCCCCAGCTGGGTGGCCTGTGGGTCAGCTGCTCCCTAGGGGACTAGAAGAGGAGGAGGAGGAATTGTGACCCTGCACCTCCACCCCAGGAAGGGAGTGTGCAAGGGCAGAGGGAGGTTGAGGTCAAAGACCAATGTGGACCCAGCCAGAATTGCCATGAACTGGAAGGATGCATCCTTCCCCACATGACTCCATCCTAGGCGGGTGAGTTGCTTTGATTCCAGGTTTGCAGGGAAGTGGAGTGGGCACTCAGTTGGGATAGAGTCGCCGCCTAGGTTGGTTGGGTGCGGCTCTGTTCTGGCTGTGGGCTTTCTCTCTGCAGAATATGGACTTTTTGAGAAAGAGAACTTAGCATAGAGTGTGGTGCTTACCTGATGTGTGGGCTGAGACCTTGGCAGAGGCGCACGGTTCATTCTAGTGGGGCAACTGGGCTGTTGATTGTGGGCCAATCAACCCACAGTAGCAGGAGTGGGAGCTATTCCTACCCACCTAGAGCGAGCTAGTACAGCTGGGAATAGAGGATGGGCTATAACCCCATCTTCTCCCTCCTTCCCTCTCTCCCTCCCTCCCCTGTCAGTAAAGACTCACCCACTCCAGCCAAAAGCCAAAGTCAAAGCCATCTGGAATCATAGGGCAAGCGGCCTAGGGGGTAAGTAGGTAAAATGTAGCCATTGGGGATGCAGATAAGGGTGGAGTGGGGGAGGGTAGGCACATGAGTCAGAGTGCCACCAGCGTAGGCTTCAGCCTGCTTTCCAGGCAGTGAAGATGGCGGAGTGCATGTGTTGAGTCTGACCGCTTCCACAGGGTGACGTCTGGATGGAGGGTCGTGTGGCTCTGAATCTGAGAGACACACAGAGTCCTCTGTGCAAGGTGCTGTGGCTGGTGCCAGGAAACCTTGTCAGGCCAGTGAAGCCTATGGGTAGGATAGCAGGGCTGTCTGGGTGAGAGTGGATGGCTGTGTGGCATGGAGAAACAAGAAAAACTGTGCTGAGCACCTTGAAAGACTTGGAGAACTTTCAGAGGGAGTGGCAGGGATGGAATCCCAGCTTTGGATGGTCTCGTGACCTTTGAGTAACAGCAGCCTGGAAGGCGGTCCACCTGGGCCCCATGCTGGCTGGGCACTTATTTTCTCCAGGTCTTAAACGACTCTTGTCTGGTTTTGTCACTGTGGGTGACCCTGTGAACCTGGCATTCCTCTGGCTCCCATGTTGGTGTCCCCATGAGACTATGGGTTCCCTTAGACCAGCCAGAACCTATATTGTGAGGTTGGAGACTTGGTACTGTCCACGGCTATTGGCTGGCTTTGTGTCCTGGGCTGAGGGGACAGGTTAGGTAGACTCAGTACTCCGTGGCTGCTGGCAGTCCACATACTACCTGTTTTCCTAAAGAAGACTCTGTCGCAGACAGCTGTGCCTGTTGGGTTGGCTGTTGTTTGCGGCCGCTGTCACCATGACAGCTGGGCTGAGGGATTGCGACAGAGACTGTCAGACCATCCCACCTAAGCTATTCGCGGAGAGGCTGACCAGGCGTGTGTCATAGGGCATCGTGTCATCTCCACTTCCAGAGAGCCGGGCCTGGGGAGGCCAGAGTCCACACCTATGTCAGGTTGACCCAGGAATCCTGTGAAGTGAGACCCAGGAATCCTGTGAAGTGAGTGTGACCTGAATAGCTGGAGGGAGCTTTTGCTGGTTCTCCCCACCAGCTGAGCCCCAGCCCGGCGGCATGTCCAGGTGACCAGGGGCTGGGTGTGGATGTCGAGGGGCCTCCCATGGCGTCTGGTTTCTGGACATCCCAGGTAACTCCCCCCTTCCCAAGCCAGGTTTCCCTCCAGGTGAGGAAGCAAGCTTTCGGTTTAGTTACCTCACCTTCCCTTTTAAGGCTTTCCCCTGCGAACCTGGGGAGGGGCTCTCCTACTCAGGCCACTGTAGTCCTGGCCCCAAGGGCTGCAGGGCCTGGCTGTCCCAGGTGGGTTTCATTTCCCAGACTGGCTTTGGTGAATTTTCTGGTTGTGGCAGCTAGGGACCTGTGCTTAGATCTTGTCCCTCTGGGGCAACAAAGATGGTGACAGGCTCCTAGGTGTTGGCAATGGCGTTAGAAACCCAGAGCCCTGATCCCTTCTAGTTAGCATAAGGCTAGCCTCTGAGGTCACGGGGCCTGGGTCATTTTACTCTTCAGGCCTCAGTCTTCTCATCTGTCAAATGACCTGTCTGTGACCAACGTTACTCTGAACACTAGGTATGACGCCTCTCTGTACAGGGCCTGTGTGCTGGCTGTACGGTAGTGGTCACAGAATGTCTGGCTCCACCCAGGCACAGGGTTCTCTACATCAGTCTGGAAGGAATGCCGAGTGTGTTGTGCAGGAATGGGTGGGGTTCTTGCTAATAAGGGACTGGTGAGTCTCAGTGGCTGGCACTGGGTGTTGCTTGACGAGCGAGCTGGGTACTGTCCCGAGACATGGGCCAAGTCAGGTGTTAGCTTTGGAATTGTTCAAGGAGCTTGGGCACCTGGGGACCTGGGTAGGGCTGGGTGGAAATGAGACTGCAAAGGGAATGCCAGCCATGGACAGGCGGTTAAGTCTTTAGGGGAAGATGTTGGTGGCCTTGGATGCAGAGGCGGAGCTTAGAGAAGCCAGTGCCCCTTAAAGGTTGCCTCAGGTTGGGAAGTATGGGCAAACAGGAGCCTCAGTAAAGCACCCCTGGAATCTTGGGGGGGTTCATGCTGCCTCTTTCCCAGGCCGGACTTTGGGGGTACTGTAGTCCCCGGCAGGGTGGGTGGATTCCTACCACACCTGTGTTCATTCTTTGTCCCTTTATTTCTCCCAGAGCCCCGGAGCTATGTGGAGTCTGTGGCAAGGACAGCGGTGTCAGGACCTCGAACTCAAGATGTCGAGCCCAAGAGCTTCAGTGCCCCGGCTGCCCATGCTTATGGACATGAGACACCCCTGAGGAACGGGACCCCGGCTGGCTCCTTCGTCTCTCCCAGCCCCCTTTCAACAAGCAGTCCCATCCTCAGTGCTGACAGGTAAGCTAGGCACGGAAAGAGAATCTGGGCTTGAGGCCGAGGCAGCGGAGGATCTGTGTAGACTGCAGATGGGCAAAATCCCATCCAGACTGCTACCAGGCCTAGGGAGAGGGAATTGCTGGGCATCCAACTTTAGGGAGTCGAGGTGGTGAGCGAGGCTCTCGGGCTGTGCTCCATTCTACCTGAGAGAAAGGAACTAGTGAATAGTCCTTCTGTTATTGATAACCCAGAGTGCAGAAAGCTCCACACATGCAGGAGGCTGCTCTCCTCAAAGCTTCGGGTTGTTAGCTGCTTTGTGCCGTAGCCCCAAGTGCCAAGCTTTTCTGTTCCCACTTCTCAGAAGAGACAACTGAGGCTCAAAGGGGCAGTAGCTGAGCTGTAGCAGAAACGGGCTTCAACCTATGGGTGTAAGTGTCAGAGGTCACGTCTTTCTCCGTTCCATCGACCTGAGTGATGGGTATAGACAAGAGCCACCTGTGCCCTGCACTGGACCAGAAATGAGTGCTTGGAGCACAAAGTGGGGGCGGCTACTTCTAGCTGGGGAGGTAAAGAGGACGTTGAAAAATGATGGTCTTGCAGGAACCCAGAAGGATGACGGGATGTCTTGAGGTGAAGATGTAGGTCAGAGGGACAGAGAACTGTAGTGTGTGGTGTAGGCACAAGGGCTACTCAGGCTTGCATCCCATGAGGGAGGGGCATCTTGGTGGACAGACACTCCTGGTCCTGAGTGAGCCAGACAGGAAGGGAACCCTTTTGTACCTGGGGCCCTGCGCTCGGTAAGGCCCCCTTTTTCCCCCTGGCTCTCCTAAGCATCAGCTACTTGCCTCCTCACTCTATTGGATGCTTACCCTGGTCCCTGGCAACCTTGTTCTTTTCCATCACATCGTCCATGAGCAGAGCTTTGGGTCTAGCCTGTGCCTACATCACAGCAACCTCATGACCAGGCAGAGGCAGCTTGTGCCGTTAGTGAGCAGACGCGCGCGCGCGCGCGCGCGCGCGTGTGTGTGTGTGTGTGTGTGTGTGCTGAAGATAGACCTCCGAATGAGCCAAGATCTCCTAATTTGTGGTACCCACTGTGATTCTGTTTCTTGGCTTTTTGGAGTCACCTAAAGCCCTCTGCAAGGATGATAAACCACCTAGGGAAACTGAGTCAAGTTGAGCCCTAGTAGGAAGGCTTGACTGCCTCTCTAAGTTTCTGTGGTGCTAAGGCCTACACCAGGACAGTTGCCTTCGGTTTCCATGGTGATTGCTTTGCTATGACTCATGATGGGTCAGGAGTCAGCATAATACGGTAAAGAAAGTGTGGGCTTTGGAGTTGGATGCAGCTGAGTTGAAACCTGGCCTTTTAGGCCTTTGTGGTTCTGAGCTTACTGTTTAAATTCTCTGGCCCTTGGTTTCTTTTTCCCATGGATCCATTATGTAATGTATAAAAGCCCGACTTCCTCTACCCTGAGTGGAGCTCTTATTGCTCTTAGTGGTTGAAGGATGCTGTCCACTCAGCAAAAGTCCACTCTTTATTAAATACCATCCACTGACCTTTCTACCTGCTCTCTCTCTCTCTAGCACTTCCGTGGGCAGTTTCCCATCAGGGGGGAGCAGTGACCAGGGTCCACGGACACCCATCCAGCCCATGCTGGACTCCAGCATCCGCTCAGGCAGCCTGGGACAGCCGAGTCCGGCAGCACTCAGTTACCGAAGCTCATCACCGGTGCCGGCTGGTGGCAGCAGCTACAGCAGCCCTGACTACTCCCTTCAGCCATTCAACTCTTCTCCAGAGAGCCAAGCCCAGCCTCAGTTCAGTGCGGCCACCGTTCACATGGTGCCTGGGAGCCCTCAGGCACGACACAGGACAGTGGGCACCAACACTCCACCTAGTCCTGGCTTTGGCCGGCGGGCTATCAATCCCACCATGGCTGCCCCTGGTAGTCCCAGTTTGAGCCACCGGCAGGTGATGGGCCCTGGTTTCCATGGTAATGTGGTTTCTGGCCACCCAAGCAGTGCAGCGACCACTCCTGGAAGCCCCAGCTTGGCCCGGCACCCGGTGGGAAGCCACCAGGTTCCAGGCCTCCACAGCAGTGTGGCCGCCACTCCAGGAAGCCCAAGCCTGGGCCGACACCCCGGGGCTCACCAAGGGAATCTGGCCTCCAGTCTCCATGGCAATGCAGTCATCAGCCCTGGAAGTCCCAGCTTGGGCCGGCACCTGGGTGGATCTGGATCTGTGGTTTCTGGAAGCCCCAGCTTTGACCGACATGCAGCTTATGGTGGCTACTCTACTCCCGAGGACCGACGACCAACGCTGTCCCGGCAAAGCAGTGCCTCCGGCTACCAGGCTCCTTCCACACCTTCCTTCCCTGTCTCCCCTGCCTACTACCCTGGCCTGAGCAGCCCTGCCACCTCTCCCTCACCAGACTCAGCAGCCTTCCGGCAAGGGAGCCCCACACCAGCCTTGCCAGAGAAGCGGAGGATGTCTGTGGGAGACCGGGCAGGCAGCCTTCCCAACTACGCCACCATCAATGGGAAAGTGTCCTCCTCACCCATTGCCAATGGAATGTCCAGTCCCAGTGGGAGCAGCACAGTCTCCTTCTCCCACACGCTTCCAGACTTTTCCAAGTACTCTATGCCAGGTGTGTCTCTTCTCTTACATTCCTACCTGCCCAAGTGTTAGGACATTTGTCCTGGCCATCCCTTGGCAGATCAACTTGGGTGGGTCACTGACTTCTAGACCTGAGTTCCTTGCCTGTAGAAGGAGCTGTATCTTTAAAACATGGCTGGATGGGGTTGTTGTGATGAAGGGGTGCAAGATGGAGGTTGGAATAATGAGCACTAATGGTCTGCTGCTGTTTGAATGGCCATCACTGTTGTAGCCTCCTATTGAGCACATGCTATGGGGTAGCCTGAGCTAAGTACTCATTTAACCCTCCAGTCCCCAGGGAAGTAGGTATTACCTTTGCTTTATATAGGAACACTCTATGGCCCACAGAGTTTCTGTTCTTTGTCTGGCATTATATTGTTAATCAGTGACAGAGCTGACTTCCAATCTGGGCCCATACTACCCCCAGATGAGTGAGTGCTCTTGGGGCAGGGGAGATGGCACAGTGGGCAAAGCACTCACTGTACGAGCATGAGCCCCTGAGTTTGGATCCTGAAAACCTGTGTAACACCGAACACAGTAGTGTGTGCTTATAATCTCGGTACTTCTGTAGTGGGATGGGAGATGGAGAGTCCCCAAAAGCTTGCAGGCCAGCTAGCCTGGCATATGCAGCAGTGAACAAGAGGCCCTGCCTCAAACAAGGTGGAAGGCAAGATCTGACACCCAGGGTTGTCCTCTGACCTCCACATGCAGGTTGTGGCATGCACACACGCATGCACGCACGCACACACACACACACACACACACACACACACGCATGCACTCGCGCGCGCGCACACACACACGCATGCATGATAGGAATGTCTTCAGCATGCATTGGCTATTTGAGGGATGAGGGATACTGTGACTTAACTGAACTTTGACACTCTGCTGTCCTGGACCTCTGTGACTGTTGTCAGCCCCATGCATCAGTTAACCATGGGCCAGGTGGGCGGGTGGGACAGGGCAAAGGTGAGATGCTTTAGCAGAGCCTAGTTTGCACTGACCTGCTTCCTGCAGGATGAGTTCTTCACCCAAGTCTGGTCTCACTCTCTAAACATAAAGTTCAAGGCTTCGGGTGATCCGCACTTTTGCGACCAGACCCCTCGTCCCTGTGTGAAGGGGCCCTGAGGCTACTTGTGTCCAAGGCAGATACAGAAAATTATAAACAGCCCAGGATGGCCCCGTGGCACCCTGACTCTCTGAGTCCTGTGTCCTTCCCAGGTCCTTCCAAGCTGGGACACTTAAAGTGACCCTGCACTCCCCTGCTTCCTGCCGCCTACTGGGGACATCTGGTTCCCAGCCCCAATCCTTGAAGGATGCGAAGTTTCTAGTAGTTAGGAGGACACTTCCTGTTTCCCACCATCTTGCCTACTTAAAATAGCCTCTGGAGTCAACACAGGAAGGCACACAGGACTCCAGCCGCTTCTCACAGCTCCTTAGATCACCCATGACCTGGCTTCAGAGAAGGGCCAGGCGCCTGCAGCAGAGGCATTTCTAGCTGCCTCGCCTGGGAACAGAGATGAGTCCCCTCAGGCCACTGGGGACAGAGCCCAGGTGCCCCTGAGAACCAAGGCCCCTGGCTGCAGCTGCAGGGCCCTTCTCTCCTAACTTGGTGGCATCTTCAACATGGTGTCTTCTGCTTCAGTCTCTCACAAAGGACTGGGGAACTGTGAAAGTGGATTCCACCCTTTTCCTTCTTCCTGCCCCTTTGCGCTTTTTTTCTGCTTCGGACGGAAGGGTGAAAGATTGTCGGTAGAAAGCAAGGCTAAGTTCTGACACTCTGCTGTGTGGTTCAGCAACTACAATTCGAAACAGTCCGGTAGTTATTTCTTAATCAAGGTTGAGGACCTTAGGGGCTCAGAGAATAAAGATATGATAAGGAGCCGGGCATGGCAACACACACCTATAGTCCCCATACTGGGAGGAGGAGGATTGTGGCAAGTTCCAGGGGAAGGCCACCATTGGACTCAATCTTGTCCAGTCCCCCTCCACAATGTAGTGTTTTCAGAAAGAGGCTACAGAGTGACTGAATAGGATATCATCTGACTATATGTGACACCCTCTTAGTGGCCACTGGAGTACTGGCATTCCCTGGTCGAGATGTTGGAGGATGGAGTGCTTTTGACCATACCGATACAGAATGCCACTTTCAGTGTGGGTATCAAGAGGGGATGGGCCACAGGAGAGAGAAGTGGGGAGAATTAACTCAGAATCTGCTAGGCACAGGGAATGGGGTGAGGAAGGGATGCCTGCCAGGTTCTTTAACCACTGAGTGGCCAGGCAACGGCTATGGCTAGCAGGAGGGAGGCTGGGGGAGAAGGCTACTGGGTACCTCCCACGTTCTCAGATGTTTGAGGATCTAGCTTTCTGGTTTATTTCATGGGGCCGACACACACTTGCTAGCTTAGACTAATAGAGGTAGATTCTGTCATAGCAAAGGCCAGAGATCAAAACCCAGATGTTGGCAGAGATGCTTCTGTGTCTTTTGGATCACAGATGTTTCCATATTCACCTGGAACAGTCCCCGTGTGTCTGTTGTCACTTCTCTACTTTGAAAGACATTTGTCATTATTGGATTAGGTCTCACCTGGGTCTGTCATGCCTTTGTCTAAATTTGATTACATCTGCACGGACCCTCTTTTCAATAAGGCCATATTTGTAGGCTTGAGGTGTTAGGATGTTGATGCCTTTTGGGGAGCATGCAATTCAAGGGTAACACTTTCCCTTTGCTTCCTCCTTTAGACAATAGTCCTGAGACACGGGCTAAAGTGAAGTTTGTTCAAGACACTTCCAAGTATTGGTACAAGCCTGAGATCTCCAGAGAGCAGGGTGAGTTGGGGACAGCATTATTGGTTTGGTGGCCCATTGGAAGACATCATGGACTCCCACGCACCATGTCTGCCTTGGGCAAGAACTCATTCCTCCATTCAGGAGGTGGTGGTCACAGAGAGGAGGCTGGGCTCAGAGTCAGAAAGGAAAAAAAGCACTTCCCATGGAAAGGGGTGGGGCTGTTAGAAGCAGATCCTTGGAGTGGTCAAGCAAAGTCTCGGCTTTCCCTGGCAAAGTAAAATGCCAGTCAAGGCATCTGAAACTATGATATGGAGGATATTATTATTATAATTATTATTACTATCATAATCATCATTATTATACAGAAAGAAAAACCAAAAAGCCAAGTTTGGTATGTAGGCCCGAGGGTGAAGCCCACCTCAGGGTCACAAGGAAAGTCCATCATGGTAGAAGGAAGGTCAGCAGGGAGGGCCTACAGACCCTCTCTTTTTCTGGAAAGAGATTACAGAGCCCACATTTCCCAGTCACACACTGTCTGCTTCCTGTCATGGGGCTGTGCTGAGTAGCCGCTACAGATGGCACTGGCTCTCTCTGGCCATCAGCAGAAGACATTTGCCTTGCTTGGGACAGGAGGGCCCTCTGGAGTGCTTGCTTATACCCTGGCATTGAAGAATGTCATCTCAAGAGAAGAGAGTCCTCTCAAGCCAAGCCAGTGCCACTGGTTTCTTGATGACTCCTTTGCCACCTCTCATTTCAGCCATTGCACTCCTGAAGGATCAGGAGCCAGGGGCCTTCATCATCCGTGACAGTCACTCCTTCCGAGGGGCCTATGGGCTGGCCATGAAGGTGTCCTCGCCCCCTCCAACCATCACGCAGCAGGGCAAGAAAGGTAGTGTCTTCTCCCCGCCAGGCTGGGGCTTCTTGCTTTCTTCAGAGCCTTGGGTACTGAGCAGGGTCCTCACCCACCAGGGATGGTCCTTAGAAGATGGAAGACAGTGAGGGGTGGTTTGGGGACAGCAGTCATTGGAACTTGGTGTATGTGGGCTGTTTCCTGGAGGGATGGAAGAGAGTGTCGCAGGCTTTCTTTTGGGACAACAACCAGTTCCCAAATAAAGACACAGAGACTTAATATCAGTTATGAATGCTCAGCCTTAGCTCATGCTTGTCCCACTAGCTCTCACAACTTAATTCACCTGTTTCTCTTCATCAATGTTTTGATGTGGGGTTTTTTAGTTTTTTTTCCTTCTGTTGTCTTACTCCATGTCTGGCTGTCTGGCATCTCTCTCTCTCTTTCTCCCTAGTTCTCACTTCTCTTTTTTCTCTTCTCTGTTCTCTTGAGCCTAGATTTCTTCTCCTACTTATTTTGTCACCAGCCCCACCTATCCCGGTACTGCCTAGCTATTGGCCATTCATCTTTTCATTAGACCAATCAGGTGCTTTAGGCAGGCAAGGTAGAACAGCAACACATCTTTACATAATTAAACAAAGCACATGTAACACACTTTCACATAGTTACAGTACTATTCTGCAACATAAACAAATGTAACAAACACATCTTTACATAAAGTAATATTCCACAATATAAACAATTGTAACAAAAACATCTTTACATAAAGTACTATTTCACAACATAAACAAATGTAACACATCTTTACATAGTTAAAGTACTATTCCACACAGAGGAATGAATGGTGATCCTCATCCACAGGACTCTGGCCACCTTGCCTCAGTAACCTTCTCTCCCATCTCACCCTATACACTGCAGAGGCCATGAGACAGTATTTTGGGGGGGGGTGCTTTGACAATGAGTGACCAATTCTGTTTCCTCTTTTCCCTTCCAGGAGACATGACCCATGAGCTGGTGAGGCACTTCCTGATAGAGACAGGTCCCAGAGGAGTCAAGCTCAAGGGCTGTCCCAATGAGCCAAACTTTGGTGAGCATCTTGGCTTGTCATTCTGATCTCTATTCTGGTCCTCAGAAGGTCTGGCTCAACTTATACCTATCTTACCGCTGCCAGTCCCCCTGGGCATGGCTTGGGCAGAAGGAAGGAACTGGGGCTGTTTTTATAAAGTTTTATTGAAACCTGGCCACACCTCCTGGTTACATACTGTGCACCGTGGCTCCTCCACTCTGCCGGGTCTTGCTCAGTTGAGGCCGACTGTCAGTACATTAAAATAACCGCAGTAAGGACGGCTGTCCTTGGCTGCCAATATGTGAAAGTCACTATCTAGCTGTCATGTCACTCTGGTGACACAGCAATCCTGCACGGGAGCTGTCATTCTCCCTTTTTTGCACATGAAGAATGTGTAAGTGCCACTTAAGTCCTCTAGATAAATGACAGAGCTGGGATCTTATGTCACCGTTCTGATGGGGACATAGGGAGCATGGCTATCAAGGAAAGCAGTTAGGTCCCCTGGGAATTCTCAGTGTAGTGGGCAGGTTTTCAGTTTCAGTGGGAGTGGTGATGAGGAAGCTGGGGGCTGGGATGTGGCTCAGGAACATGCGACAGATACTGGGAAGGTGTGGATGGATGGGGTGGGGTTCCCTGTGTCCCTTTTCCAGTCTCTCTTCGTCACTGTCTTGGTGTGCTGTCTCTCCCTGCAGGCTCCCTGTCTGCTCTGGTCTATCAGCACTCCGTCATCCCACTGGCCCTGCCCTGCAAACTGGTCATTCCAAGCCGAGGTAGGAAATACTCCCTCATGCTGTCTGCCCAGAATGGAGCCAGGACGGAAGCAATACAGGGCACCCCTCCCCCATCTCTTACTTTTTTTTTTTAAGGAGGAAATTAATTGCCCATTAATTACCAGATTATTCTCAAAAGTACTCTGGCTGTTTAAGAAATTTCACACTGAATTCTCAGAACGAGGACAGTCACACGAGGATTATATCCTGGTACATGAGAGAACTTCTAGTGTCAGGTGACCATTTCTGTTCATCCAGTTTGACACACTGAATTATTAATTACCATTGGCCAACATTATTAGCTTAAAGGTTCAAATGCAACTTCAATAACATTAGTAACCACACAATTTAGACACTAATTCAATTATATTTGTATGGAATTTACAAAATCGTTTGATATTTATATCAGATAAACCAGCAGCTCTCAGAGCACAGTGCTTAGAGTTGCCGCAGCCATCCTGGGAACTTGCTAAAATACAACTATTTTCAAATTTGTAAGAAATTCTGGGTCAGATACAGGCCTGGGGCTGCTTGCAGATCTCTGGCCTTAGCAATACAGGAGGCTGAGCCAGGCGGATCACAGGTTTATGACCTGCTCTGGCTGCAGAGTGAGTTTAGTCCCATTGGGCAACACAGAGAGCTCAGAATAAAAAGAAAAAAAAGAAGCGGGGTGGTGGTGGTGCACACCTTTAATCCCAGCACTCGGGAGGCAGAGGCAGGCAGATCTCTGTGAGTTCTAGGCCAGCCTGGTCTACAGAGTGAGTTCCAGGACAGGCTCCAAAGCCACAGAGAAACCCTGTCTCAAAACAAAATAAAACAACAACATAAAAGGAAAGAAAAGGAATAAAGATGTAGCCCCACGACAGAGCACCCCCTGTACATGTGAGATCCAAGGTGCGGGCTCCAGTGTCAGCACAGGGATGCAGGGATGCAGCACACCTGTGGACTATGCCCACCGTCTGTATCCTAGCACAGCTGTGTACCAGCATATATGAGCACTGACACAAATATCACTCAACTCTTCTTCCTCCTATTTTTCCTCCTCCTCTTCCTTCTGATATTCTTTTTAAGAGTTAGGGTTTTTTTTGTTTTTGTTTTGTTCTGTTTATTGATTGATTTTTGCTATGTAGACCAAGTAGTCCTTGAACTCACAATTCTCCTGCCTCAGTTTCTGAAGTGCTGGATTATAGGCACACACCACATTCCTATTTCTGACCGCATACTGACGTGGGTGCCACCATTGTCGTCACCACCATCCGTTTTTAGGAACTTAGCAGGTGCTGCAGTGGGGATCAAAGCCCAGTTCTTCTGGACTGTAGCACCTCGCAGCAGTGTGCTGGGATGGGGAGTCATTTTATATATGCAGCGCTGACTGCCAAGACCCGCTGTGAGAAGAGTATCCATTGCAGAAAAGCATGTGCTTGCCTTTGGCCCAGCCAGACTCGTTTTGATTATTGTAGGGCTTTAATCTCTAATTGAATTTTTGTCTCAGACCCCACAGATGAATCAAAAGATAGCTCAGGCCCTGCCAACTCAACCACCGACCTGCTGAAGCAAGGAGCAGGTAAGTGTCACCCAAGATGGAACCGATGCCCAGGCCTGCTTTCCCACCTCCTGCCCGGTCCCCTCCTGCAGGTGCAGGCTGGAATTTTCTCCCAGATTTCGTTTTTGTGTGCAATGGTTTTGGCTCAAGGCTTGCCTGAAGTTTGTTATCCACCTACCTCTGCCCAGTGGCACTGAGGGATTGCCTGCCACATACCAGTCCCCGTGGCTCCTGAGGGATTGCCCACCGCATACTCTAGCCCCCGTGACTCCTCCTTGGTTCCATTTCTTCCAGCTTGCAATGTGCTCTTCATTAATTCTGTGGATATGGAGTCACTCACCGGGCCACAGGCCATTTCCAAAGCCACGTCTGAGACTTTGGCTGCTGACCCCACACCAGCTGCCACCATTGTTCACTTCAAGGTCTCTGCCCAAGGAATCACACTGACTGATAATCAGAGAAAGTAAGCCTGCCTGCCCATCTTTTCCTCCAACCCTCATTTATCCACGTTCACATGCTCTGACGATCCCTGTACCTATTGCCTGTTTGTGCGCTGTGCATCCAAAGTGAATCCATCCATCCATCCATCCATCCATCCATCCATCCTCCACCCATCCACCCACTTGTTCATCCATCTACCCACCCACCTAACCAACCATCCACCTATCCATTCACCCACCAACTTATCTACTCTTGCATCCATCCATGTATACATCTGTTCATTCACCAAACCATCCATACATTGTGAAAGCATGTATGCATCCCTCTATCCAACGTCATCCACTCATCTATCCATACTTCTAAAGAAGTGGCCTGCTTTGAGCATGTAGAATACTGATGAAGAAAGGTCCTTGATTTGAAGAGTAGAGGCTTTCACACTGTGAGCTCTGTTCTCAGCCCACTTCCTTCCTCTTCCACAGTTCCCCATTTATCATTTCTCAGTTCCAGTTATATGGCGCATCTGTCTGTCCCTGTGTGGGGCTTAAGTCCTGGTATGACACTCTCAGGCCATCTTATTCATAAGGAGAGGCTTATGAACCCATGATAGGCACAGTGATGGGAAGGTGGCCTGCCCTGCAGGTGGTGGCAGGTGTGAATAAGCAGTTACTCCCATACTCACTCTGGCCCTCTGATTTCTTTGCCGCAGGCTCTTCTTTAGACGGCACTACCCCCTCAATACTGTCACCTTCTGTGACCTGGATCCACAAGAAAGAAAGTAAGTATCTTTTTTTTTTCAGAATGAGGTTGGATATTTATTTAGTGGGTTTTGGAGGGGGAAAGGAGAAAGGAAGAAGAGCAGGGATGCAGGGGGAGGGGAGAGAGAGACAGGAGCTGCCTCTCCAAGAGGGAGATGGAAAGGGAGAATGAAGGTAAGTATCTTATAGGCTTCTCCTTCCTCTCCCCTGAAGTATGTGTGTGTTGTGTGCTGGTGTATTCTTGTCTCAGCCACAGCGATGGTTTGTCCTGTGCACTGAGAACCATTATGTTGACAACCACTCTAGTCTCCTCCCCAGACCTGCGGACTTTCCACAGACTTCATTCTGCTGTGTCTCCTCCCTACATGGGAGGTGGGCTGCAGCATCCTCTCCATTTGGATTATCCTGTGTGTGATCTTAGGGATGTGTCTTCTGGAATGGGGTCTCCTCTGCCTTCCCTTGGCAGAGCTCCTGAAACAGACACATTGGCTTACCGCAAGCATTTTTTCCACAGGTGGATGAAGACAGAGGGAGGCGCCCCTGCTAAGTAAGTGTGGCTTCCCCTGCACTGAGCTGGTTGACCCTTGAACTCTGTGGGGAAGTCAGGGACAGGGACCAGGGACGGGGACAGGCTTTAGGCCAGGGTCTGATGAGGGCCTGTATACCAAGGTCTCTGAGATCAGGAGAAAGGGAATATGGCCCACATCTTGTTGCTAACAGAGACATGTGTCTAGGCATGGAGTTGGCTTTATGGAAAGAAAGAATACTTAAAAATGGGCTTAAGTGACAGGTGCATTTTGGCTAGATAGAAATGGGTTTAGGGGTAGGGGAGGCAACCTCAGAGGAAGGGGTTGTGTGACTCTCAGACTGCAGGCTCCCAAGGACAGGGTGGGTCTGTCAGTTGCTAACAGTTGCTGAAGGAAGAAATGGAGGCCACAAGTGTCTGGAGTGGGCCAAAGAGAGAGCACCTTGCTTGGGAATCTTAATCTGTATCAACAGGGGACTCCAGAGGGGCTGTGTAGGAGGGAGGATGCCTCGGCCTTATGTAACCTTCATAGGATCAAAAGGCACCTCACATTCTTGTGCCTCCCTATGCCACTGAATCTCTTCACGCTACTGCCAGACATCAGACAAACCAGAGTTTGCTGGCGTATCAGATGGCAACGTTCAGAGCAGGCCCAGTTGGCTGGGCCTCTGTCCTAGCGACACAGGGAGGGAGATAGGCCTGTGTGTTTCTATTCTGGGCACTCAGAGATGTCCTTTAGCCTGCCTTGGTCACACATGCCATTCCACAGACACAGTCAACCTGGAAAGGGAAGTACCCTGACTCATCCGGTCATTATCGCGGGCCTTCAGGTCCTACCACAGAGTAGAGAGAGTCAAGCTGTTTGACAAACAGGGCTCTGTGTGTGTGTGTGTGTGTGTGTGTGTGTGGTTTCTTCATCATGTGTGTGCTATGTGGATATACAGTTACTGTGTGTCTCTTGCGTAGGTGTGAAGAGGGCGTGTTTGTGTATGCGTGCACAGACACACATGGGCAGGCAGAGGCCAGCCTGGCTAATTTTAGCTGTGGGTGCCATGCATACCCGGCCGAGGGGTTTCCATCGGCATTTCCAGCTGTCCCGATTTCCCCATCTCGCTCTAATTAGCAACACGCCGGCTGGGAGGGGCTCTGAGCTCACATTCTGTTCCCTGCTCTCATACTTTTAACCCTGTTTTGCAGAGGGCGAGAGAATGCTGGGTCAGTCCCATTGGTGTCGGGGGAGCAGGGGATAGGTGTGGGGTTCCTTACCCCTCCTATTTTCAGGGCTTCCCAGCTCCCAGAGCTAGCTAGGAGAGAGAGAGAGGGGGGGAGGGGTAGAGGTAGAGTAGGGGAGATGGGGACCTGCTTATGTTTGTCCCTGACCACCTGGGAGATGTATCCCGTAGAAACCCTCAGACTGGGGTGGGGCTGAGAAAGAACCCAGGAAGCTTGGCTTGGTTTCTTCCTTACACCCTTTCTAACCATCTTGTCACTTGTACCCAGCTCAGCTCCCGCCCCCTCTCCCTAGGGGAATGCCACCTTCCCTGAAACAAAGCAAACACTGTCCCAGGACTTGGCTTTAAGAGCTAGCCCCAGTTCTAGATGCTTGGAGAGGCATGGGGGGTGGGGAAGCCAGGCTGGCCCGAAGCAGGCTTTCCAGCCTGGGTTGCCCTCCAGAGCCTGGACTCCTTACCTAGGCCCCCTCTCCTGCCCCCTCTAGGCTCTTTGGCTTTGTGGCCCGGAAGCAGGGCAGCACCACGGACAACGCTTGCCACCTCTTCGCAGAGCTTGACCCCAACCAGCCTGCTTCTGCCATCGTCAACTTCGTCTCCAAGGTCATGCTAAGTGCTGGCCAGAAGAGATGAATCCTGGAGTCCTTGACCAAGGCTGGGGCACTGGGGATGGGGCGTGTTGGAGAAGGGACCTGTGAATCCTGACCACCATAAATCCAGAAAGAGGACTTTTGGGTTGACTGTGGAGAAGGGCAAGAAGGAAGTGCAACATGGGGGAGAGGGACGTGAATGGTGGAGGGGAGGGAAAAGGGAGGAGGAGAAAGCAAGGATGGAAGAAAAAAACTCAGAATCCCCTGTACAGATGGAAGCCACGCCTCCCAAAGCCTCTCCAGCTAGCTGGGGGCCCGGTCTCCCCTCTTCCTCTGAGAGAATTGAGCCCCCACAGGGAACACACAGGCCTCTTTTGGTGGTGGCGGGGGACCAGATTTCACAGAGCAGTGACAAAGCCTGTTCTCCCTACCCTCCTGCCTTGAGAGAAGAAGCTGAACCTACTTCTCTGGAGGTAAGGTTGCTAAACCCAGTGACCAGCGTGTGACATCAAGCGGTGACACTTTTTTATATTTTGCTCACCTGAGGCACCCATGGTCTGTGCTTGCTCTGACTTCTTGTTGCAGGGTGTAAAATGCTCCCCCTCTCCCCGTGCACTGATCACTGATCGATACCTGCCTCTATCCACTCGAATTACAAACAGCTCTGCTTGTCTGTGACCCTTGTGATACACACTGACCAAAGAAGGCTAGGGATATGAGGTGGCATGGCGCCAGGGCAGAGACAAGCTGTCTCCTGAAGGAGCATAGCCGAGTCCACTCTCTGTTCCTACGACTGCCCTCTAGTGGCCCTGGGGCCCTCCAGCCTGTCCCCGGTAGCGACCCTGGTACAGAGGGCAAAGTTCGCCTGCTGCATTAGCCTTGCTCTGTCTCCTAGACTGAAGCTGGGCTGGAGGAAGAAGCGATGCCCATGGTTTTGGGAAAGATAGCCGTTGGGGAAGGGTGGCGTCTTTCCTTGGCTTGCGGAGAGTTGGACATGCGCACTGATAGTGTCCAGTGTTGGTTGGGCATGCGCACTGATGGTATCCAAAACTCTGCCTTATTCCCTTCTCGCAGCCTGATTCCTGGGCCGGGAGTGCCAGCACTAGCTTTGTCCTTGCTCACCTGCTTGAGGCCCACTGGGGAACGGGAGCTGTGCCTTTCTGACCTACCCTGTCCTACATAGTCTTTATGTTGGCTTATCCCAGGAGCCTGCTCCCCAAAATCCTGCCCAGGGCACCTGGGGAGGTCTGGAGCCCGTTTTCCTCTCTGTGTTTTGGGATCTGACGGTTGCGGATCCCTTTCTGGCTGGGCTGCCCAGGGTGACATCGGAGCACCTCTGGGGATGCTGCTGGGGAACCACGTGGTCCTCCTACAATGCCAAAGCTTCCCTGTTCCCCTTCTGCCTCAGTCTCCCCAGCAGAACCATGTTGCCTGTGGGACAGAGGACAGAATGTATGAATTTAGGCCAAAGGTCCTATGGTCCATTTGTGGGGTTGGGAAGGCCCCTCTCACCACTCAGACCTCCATATAAACCCAAGGAGGTCCCTAGGGGTGGTATTGTACTGATATATAAATATATATAATATATACATGAGACATACTGATAGAATCTGTAAGCTAATAAAAATATAAGAAAAGGTTAAAAAAAGAATAGGTAAATTGACAAGAAATATTTATTGTTTTTTTCCCATATTGCTTTATTGCCCCTGGCCACAACCTGTTTCCTTTTCTTTCCTAATCTGTAAGTAGAGCCTGAACTGCAGGTGTCTTTATCCCAAACAGCTCAGGTCTGGCCTTGACCTTGGCCTTGGTCTTGGCCTCCCTATGCTCAGTCTGGGACTTAGAGGATAACACGCTCTGGCTGTTTAGTTTTGGCAAGCAGTAGCCCAGCTGCCCACATCCTGGATGTGAGGATGGCTGCATCCATCGCCCAGGTCTGAGCCAGCATGTGTTTGGGACGCAGGTGTATGGCCGTGGTTGTGTGCATTTCTCGGATTTTTCCCCCTCTGGGGAGCTTTGACTGTGTGGGCGTTGTTTAGAGGAGCTGGAGAGAAGAGTGGGGATCATGAGTAGAGGCCCCTTTGGGTCCCTCTTCCCAAAGAATAAATGGGCTTAGTGATCAAGGTCCTTCTAAAGTGTCCTTCCCTCTGAGATAGTCAACGCTAATGTCTCGATTACCACTTTCTTCATTCCTCAAATGAACCCCACTTCTTCCCAGGTTAGAAGAAAAATTCCCTCATCCCCTTCTTTGTAAATACCCCCATCCCGCCGCACAGCCCGAGGAGGCTTCTCCCGGCTGGAATGTTCACGCGAGCCTTTGAGGAACATCAGAGCCTCTGCACCCTGCCTTAGGCCATCCCCCAGTCAGCCTCGAGTCTGGGGTCAACCTTCACACGAGGTGTCACCTTCTCAAGCCATGTGTGAGTCATGTGAAGAACCGAGGTGGATGCTGGGAAGTGGGTGCCTCCTTCCCAGCATGCCTGTAGAAGGAATGAACACCTGAGTTTGGCTTTTTTGGAAGGACGTCGGAGAAGGGGCCTCAGTTCTTACACTGGGAACCGCACTGTAGTCTGCCCTCTTCCTCACTGTGATTCTCACAGGTGGGTCTTGCACATTCATGCACGCACACACAGGTGCACACACGTGCACACACACAGAGACCACACGCACTCTCACCCCTCCATATGCAATCTATTCTTGCCAAAGATTTCCTTTAAACACGAATGCTTCTCTACCCATCGTTTTCTGTGTGTGATCTGTTTTGTTCTGTGTAGTTGAGTCTGTATGTGAGCAGGGAGAGTGCTGTCTGCTTTTAACCGTGAGTGAAGGAGGGGTAAGGAAGACGAACATGGCAGCCTGTGATGCCATCAGTGAGACCCCTCAGCTACAGCCCAGGTCCATACTGCCTCTGGCAACTCAGAAGATTGCTGAGGTTGGCCTGTGGCCTCAACCTCCCGGATTATCTGGAGGTGAGCTGACAGAGAGGGACACCTATTGAACCAGGTTTGGGGAAAGGGAAGGCCCCCATAGTTCCAGGGGGTAGGGGTGAAGAGCTGGGCTAGAATACAGTAGACAGGCGGCCCCTAAGGGAAGGCTGGGAAAAACTAATAATTGGATACTGAAATCTCTATTGTGCTACTGTGGACCCCTGGCTCCCTTGTCCAGCTTTGTCTGAGGAACGAATTCACATTTGAGGTTTGGAACGTACGTTTCCTGGCAGCTTAGATAGTTTTGGACACGATTGTCAGAATTTCTGGTACACCCTGGCTTTGGAGAGTCCCTGGAGATACCTGTCTTGTAGTGTAGAGAGGACACTGTGGCTGTGCGCCCCTCTAGAAAGGGGCTGTCAGGAGAGGGAGAGACCCTGCACCAGGCCTGAATAGGGATGAAACAGGTTCCTTGTGCTGTCTGGGAAATGCAGGAGAGACAAGTCAGTAAACAACATCCGTCCTGCTTTGGATTTCTTCTCCGTCCTACCTCCCGGGGTTTCTGGCTCTCTTTCCCCAGCTTCAGATCTTGGGGAGATCCATCCAAGGGAACCAGCCCTCTCTTGCCTCTATGCCTTGGTCCTTAAAGAGCTTGGACCCAAAGCTAGGGCCACCTCTGCACATAGGCCTTGGCAGAAGATCTTGAGATCGGTGTTTCCATGGTCAGTGGTGACAGGATGTATGTGCGTGTGTGTGTGTGCAAGTGTGGGTGTGTGTGCATGGTTTGCTCTCTGTAGGGAGCTTCGAGTGGAAGGTGGAGGCGGTAGATGGAGGGATGTCAAGTTCAGTGCAACCCAGTAGTGAGAAGAACCAGGAGGTGAGGCCTGATGGTCCACGGATTAAGTAGTGTTTTAGTGCTGGCAATGGAGGAGATAGCCACACGGGATAAGGCTCTGCAGGCCTCTTCCTTGCTGTCTCCTGTCTCCTCAAAGGGCTGAAAAGTTGGAGGATCTCAGTTGGTTTCCATGCCTGGGCCCCTCACGGCAGCAAGGCCATGGAAGTGCGACACACTCATGTGTCTCCTCGTCAGTGTTCACAACCCAGTCCTCCCTGTGAGCCCACATCTGGCTCGTATGTGTGTGGGCACGTTGGGGTGTGCATATGGTATCTCCCCCATTTTCTTTCTTCCCTTCTTTCATTCAAAACAAATGTAAGAAGTTCCTTATATACTGTTATCTCAACCCTGCCTCCCAGGCCCTCTTCTGGGAGACCCATACCTAGAGTCCATCTTCTGCCCCCCACCCCAGCCCTCTGCTCCCCACCCCCTGCCCCCCAGCCCTCTGCTGTGTATTTATAGATGGAAATATACTTTATATTTTGTATCATTGTGCCTATAGCCTCCGCCACCTTGTATAAACCCTGTTGTATGGCAAGTGTTCCGGATATGAATGTATTACACAGAAGCTACCCCCTCTGTACAGCCGCTTGTCTCTTACAATCATTGTATGGCTTTATAAATGATACCGTGAAACACGAACCAGGGCTGTGGTCTAGCTGTGTTTGGGCTCAACTGTGTCTTCACTGGGCAAGAGGGGTTTTTCCTGAGCACCAGAGGTGAGGGTCTTCGGTGATGCTTCTGGGAGCCCAAGCAGTGGCCCCCACCCCTCATCCTGTTCATCCGAACTGTTATTCGTCTGGACTCCCAGCTGAAAAGAAGTTCAAAGAATAAAACAAGGAGTGGATTGACCGCAGTGGCTGTGGAGCACAGGCAGAGCTGGGTCCGGGAGCTCAAATGGCCAAAACAGGAACTTTGTCCCCATCTGTCCAGGTGTGAGGCCCCTCCAGGCTTTCATCCGCCAGCTTGACCGTTCCCCTGAGAAGGGAGCTTCTCAGGATGCTCTAAGCCAGAACCTACACAAATCCTCATTGGCTCTGAGAGAGCCGGCTTGAGCTTGGAACTCTGGGCGACACAAATGCCTTAGGGGCCTTCTGAAACCACAGGATGGCGGATGGGCCATCCTGGAGGGCTGTGGCTTCTGAGAGGAGTGCGCAGAAGCCACCAGGCGGGACACCTGTGGCCACTGGTACTGTGTGAGCTCACTGAAGTCAGGAATTGTGGGTGGTGCACTGTGGGCATGGAGAGCTTCTTGGAGGAGAAAAATTTCCTGGCACCCAGCTCTCTGCTCCACGGAGCTGTCTGCAGTCAGCTGATCAGAGCAAGCATGGCCACCTTCAGTGCAGCCCAGCGGTGGGGCTTTGGGGGCAGCCTCGACACACTTGTGGGTGCTGAAACTTCTTGACACTCTTCAACATGATTGAGGACCCCAGAGAGCTTTTGTACAGACTCATTATACCTTTTGATTTTTACACAGTAGAAGTTAAAACAGAACACTTCAGAAACACAGATCCACGCATATAACAATACTAAAATGACACACTGAGTGTGGAAATGAAGGACATTTTCTAAAGTAAGCATTAGGTAGTGTTGTTTGGCATGGTTTGAAGGCTCTGGCCTCTGCTGTTTTCTGTCACTCCTTCTGCTGTGACAGGTCCTTGGAAGAGACTGTCTCTTTGGGAAGAAAAAAAAAAAGAACAAAAAGACCAATAGTGGCCTAACAACATGGTGAAATGGTTCTGACCTCCCAGTTCCTGAGGAGGGTTTCAGGGACCCCAGGCTCCCTGACCATTCTCTGAACACCACTTATCTACAAGAGACCCAGCCCTCCGGAGAGGCAGCGCCTAGCTGGTGGGGACATAGTGCGCCTGTATTCCTGTTGCCTGCCAGGTGTCCTGTCCCACATCCTGAGGGATACACCAGGAAACCAGGGCTCTGGGAGTTACCTTGTCTTCTCTGAAAGGGTTGGAGCCTGAACCAGCAGGCACAGAAGGGAATTTTCTCAGTCAAGCAGGTGTACCTGTCTTCATGCCCATCCCACAGATGAAAAGACTGAGGCTCACGGGGTGAGCCAGGCTGTAGACCTTCCCTCTAGGTCCTTCCTAGCACAGGCCTCTCTAGGAGATACTAGCTCTGGTGAGTAATGGGCACAGCTCAGGTCGTCCTGGTGTGACAGGCAGGCGGTCGGGGTGGCTTCCCAGGGAGAAAACAGGGCTCTTGGGCTTGGAATGGAGGAGGTCAAAAGGCCGTCCTGTGTTGCCACCCAGAAGCCCAGGAATGTGATGACCCTGAGGTCCGAGACTTCCTTGGGGTCCAGGAACTCTGACTACGGGGCAGGGGTTGGTCAGAGGCTAGTTCTGGAAGCCACCAAGAAGGCCACCAAAGAGAGGGCAGAGGGTAAAGGGGTGGGACTGGGCACAGAGGCAAAGAGTGCATCCCTCCTCTCTCCTCATGCCCAGTTTTCAGATTAACTGAATCCTGATGGGGTCCCACCCTAGGGTCCTATGTGGTCAGTCTCAAGTGGTCATGGACAGTGTATCCTATCTCTGGCTGGATTCTTCGAAGAATGGGATGGATAGGTAACAAGGGGAAGAGAAGGAGGTCCATGTGCCGTGCAGAAATAACAATTTAAGTGGGAAGCTAGAAATCGAGGAAGCAGGACACTGTCAACTGAGAGAGGCTGGAGCATCCAAGCTCTGAGACTTCAGCGGGCTTTGGGGTGCCCAGCGGAGAGGATGCCCTGTGCTTTTGATAGATGGGCTTTGGGGTGTCCCTGAGATGGCCAGCAAGCATTATAGCTTGAAAACTCTCAGAAGGCCTCGCAATGCCAGGCCGGAGCAGTCCCATGCATTCCGTGTGTTTGTTCTGCACGGATATGCTACCCAGGGGCCAGCAAGAATGGCAGATCTCCAGGCTGGGGTTACAGATCTCTGGAATAGGTCTTGGATGTTAGAAACAGTTGCAGGGATGAAGGAATTCCTTTCTGTAGCCAAAGTACAGAGTCTTGGGGTCCTGAGGCAGGAAAGAGGCCCCCTGCAGCCCCTGGTCTAGTCTTGGGGGCTTCTTTGAAGGAGCCCCTTCTGAAGCCAGAAGAGGAGGGAGGGCAGGATGAGAACCCAGAAGAAGACTGGAGAAACTTTCCACTGACCACTCACAGCCTGGGGACAAGCCTGGGTATTAGGATTGTTTTCCATATATCTCCTCTACACAGAGTCCAGGAACTCTGAAGACCTTTGCTCTGGGGAGGGGGGTAGGGAGTGCAGCAAGTAGGGTCCCCTTGCACTGCTGTGTCAGACAAATGTCTATGTTCTGTCAATTATATTTTAAATAAACTCTGGTTGGCCAGTAGCCAGGCAGGAAGTAGAGGTGGGTCAATGAGAACAGGAGAATTCTGGGAAAAAGGAAGCTCCTTACGCAGTTGTGAGCCTGACACAGAAGAAGCATGATGTGATTGCCCCGTTGAAAAAGGTACCAAGCCATATGGCTAGCATAGACAAGATTAATGAGCTAATATAAGTTATAAGAGTTAATAAGAAGCCTGAGCTAATGGGCCAATCAGATTATAGTTAATATAGATCTCTGTGTGATTTCTTTGGGACTTAATGATTATGGGAACTGGGAAGGACAGAAACTCTGACAAGTATGCCCTCAGTCAACCCTGCTGAACCCTGACAGTCCACCCTCTGATGTGGGAGTGTCATATCAATCTGTTGATTTCATTGGTTGAGCAATAAAGAAACTGCTTGGCTGGCCCTGATAGGTTAAAGCATAGGTGGGAGGAGTAAACAGAATAGAATTCTGGGAGGAAGAGGAAGTGAGCTCAGACCCGATAGCTCTGCTCTCTGGAGCAGAGACGCCATGCTCAGCTCTCCCGGGTAGACCCGACAGCTCTGCTCTCTGGAGCAGAGACGCCAGGCTCCCCTCTCCCAGGAATCTCCGACCCAGGATGGACAGAGGCTAGAATCTTCCTGGTAAGCGCACCTTGGGGTGCTTACACAGATGATTAGAAATGGGCTAAATTAATATATGAGAATTAGCCTAGAAGAGGCTAGATAGAAATGGGTCAAGCAGTATTTAAATGAACACAGTTTGTGTGTTGTTTTTTCGGGCCTAAGCTAGCCAAGCGGCCGGGGTGCTGGGGACGCAGCCCCGCCGCTCCTATTTCTACTCCTCACCCCTTCAGTGGACATGATGCTAGGATTCTTGACACATTCCAGACATGGAAGGGACCCCAGTGCCTCTCCTGAATCCCTTGGGCCAAGTTCCACAAGAAAGGAGGAACTGGCACCATGGGTTAGGGGTAGGGCTCTTGGTACCTACCCTCTAGTCCTGAGACCACGATTGCAGGGCAAGGCTTCCATACTCCTCCTGCAGGATATGTGGAATTGATCCTCATGACCAGTGAAACCAAACACTGTCTTCTTACTGCACTTCATTTATCCACCACCTGTCTGTCTGTCCATCATCTACCTATCTATCATCTATCTATCTATCTATCTATCTATCTATCTATCTATCTATCTATCTATCTATCTATCTATCTCTAATGAGTCGAGGTCTCATGTAGTCAAGGTCAGCCTTGGACTTGCTATGTAGCTAAGTCTGACCTTGAATTTGCTGTATAGCTAAGTCTGACCTTGAACTTGCTATGTAGCTAAGTCTGACCTTGAACTTGTGATTTTCTTGCCTCCATCTTCCAAGTGCTAAGATTGCAGGTGGATTCATTTTCACCCTTTCTTTTCTCCAAAGGAATATTTTCAGTAGTCCTCAGTTTCTGACAGTCCAGAAAACAGCATGGCCCATTCGTAACAACATTGGTGAGGCATGGAACCAACTGTGTAGTGTGTGCCTGTGCATATGCACCCCACAGATAATGAACACCCAGACAATAGCACACATGCTCCCACACAAATATGGGCACAGACATTTACATCCATAGAAGATGCACATACAGACTCACATACATGACTACACAGACATATACAGACATGCACATATTTGCACAAAACATATTCAGACCCATAGACACTCATAGACACACAGCACATACAGTGCACACATCAGAAGTACATACAGGTGATACAGCCCCATGTGTGCTGTGTCTCCACATAGACATACACTTTCCTGTCCCTTCCCATCAGTTGTCCTAGGATCCATTCTTCCGTCACCCTAAGAGTTCCAGGGCTTCTGCCATGGATGCTGGGGATGGGCTGGTTAGCAGGGCGGTGCTGTGAAAGGGCTTGGAGGTCAGGGCATGGTGCACAGATGTGTGGGGACGGGCAAGCCCATATGCCGATGGGTTTTGTGTCAACTTGACACAAACTAGAGTTGTCTATGAAGAGGGAGCATTAGTTGAGGAACTTCCGCCAGCAGACTGGCCTGTGGCAAGTCTTTGCGGGCATTTTCTTGCTTTATGATTGGTGGGGAGGAGCACAGACCATTGTGGGTGGTCCTGCCCCTGAGCATGTGTGCATGTCTGTATGTGTCTGTGTAGTCATGTATGTGAGTCCTGGGTTGCATAAAAAGCCAAGCTAAGGAGTCAGGGAAAGCAAAGCAGTATGCAGCACTCCTCCTTGGCCCCAGCTTCAGTTCCTGCCTCCAGGTTCCTCCTGTGAGTTCCTGCTGTGACTTCCCTCCAGGACAGACTACAGACCAAAATCTGAAATTAACCCTTTCCTCCCCAGGTTGCCGTTTCATCACGACCGTAGGAAGCAAGCCAAGACAGCTGAGGTTCTGTGGAAGAGGGCAGAGCCCTGAGCTGAAGTGGGGGTTGGAAGGAGGAAAATCAGCCCACTCTGAACTCCACGCACGCTCTCTGGTAGTGGTTCTCAACCCATGGGTCGAGACCACTAGAAAACACGCATTTACGATGCTTTTATGAACCCCAACCACAATTTATTTTTGTTGCTACTTTGAAACTGTAAACTTGGTGCTGAGTGATGTCTTCATTCCTAAGGCCGTGGGAAATATGGTTTCTGATGGTCGCGACCCACAGGTTGAGAACGGGAACTTCAAGGGAGGCCAGGCTGGAGATGGGCTGGGGAACTCCAACCCCTGGCACTGGGTCAGAGGCTGAATGAAGCCCTTTGGAGGTGTGGTCCCTCTATGACTTTGGGCACAGCTGTGGGAGTTGTCAGGTCTAGCAGAAGCTGGATGCAGACTGGATATTACCAAAGTGATGGGACAGAGCGTGGACCCTGCCAGCCCTAATGAGGCGGGCTCAGCCCCCTGTCCTCATTGGCAATTTAAAAAAAGGTGCAGTGCAGGGGTCACAGGTCCAACTTCAGAGTCATGATATGAGGCTCAGGCTGAAACAGGTGCACACAGCTAAGCAGTGTGAATAAGGTGTCGTGAGACCCTGTGAAATCTCTTAGCCAGAGACAAGCTCCGCCTCCAGCTGCCTCCAGATTCCAGCCCAGCCTGAGACTCTTGGGGTTCTCAGGATTTGGTTTCAGCTTTGCTAGGCTCTCAAGAGGGTGAAAGCCCACTTCCTTTCCTGGGCCTCAGTTTCCTCATCTGCAGAATGGGTATGTTTTGCCAGGATGGTCAGCCCATAGACTGAAACCCCATACCATGAGTGTGATCTGCCACTTACTATGGCTCTGTACACCCCAAGAAACACATGCTACTGGGTCTTGCTGGGCCTCTGCTCCCTCCAATTTCCTCCACCAGCTTGGGGTCCTTCAGGAAGACTTGGCAGTTAAAGAGGCTGTGCAGACTACTTACCAGTGAATGATATTGATCTGAGTGGTTCTTGGACTCCAGCCCATAGGTTAGGGGGTGGGGCACAGCCGCTTCTGTGGCTCCAGCTTTTATGGGGCCTGGAAGACCATCTCTTGGCCATCAGGACAGGATGTCCGGGCTCCCTCAGCCTCTGCCCTCTCTTCCCCCTGCTGCCCTCTTGCTCCCTCCCTCCTAGTTTCCCAGGCCCTGCTCCCCTACATCCTGCACTTGGAGTAATGAACTTGGCTCAGGGGACCTGGCTGATTTGGGTCAGCTGGAGCAGGGCCTATGTAGGGGCCCTTAGTCAGGGAAAGGGCAGGCAGGGTCCAGGTCCTTAAGGTGGGCCAGAGAGGGGTGGAGGAAGCCCGAGGCCCTAAAGATTCAGAGGAGGAGACCTCAGAGTCATCTTGGGGTAAGTCAACCAAAATACTCTTTCAATTCAGTGGATGTTAAATGAGCACCTACTGTGTGCAGGTGCTGAGTTTGGCAGCAAGCGGCAGGTGACTTGTCCCTGCTGTGACAGGTTGGGTCCAACAGAAGGCTCCGACCTTTTGACACAACACGGCATTGTCATCTACAAAGTTCACACTTGAGAACCCTGCAATCGAATGCAACCACTAAAAACAAAACAGCAGAAGCCCCTACAGGGTAGATTGGCCACACCTGGAAGAGCAGCCGCTGGATCAGGACAATGCCTAAGCACCCCGAGGACGGTGCTTAGAGTTTGCAAGTGGGTCAGGCTGGTCTGGGGAGCGCAACAGTGGACCCAAGGACATAGCATGTCCCACAGTGAGAGTCCAAAGAGTGACCAAGAATTGTCTGGGTGAAGTGGGGGGGAGGGTTGGTTCAGGTGGACGGAGTAGCAAGTGCTGGGGGCATGGTTAGCAGCCTTTATAATGGAACTTGATGTTCACTTGCAGACAAGACAGGACAGTGGCTATGGTTGTCTGAATAGGAATGACCCCTTAGATTCGTGTGTTGGAATGCTTGACCCACAGGGAGTGGCACTGTTAGGAGGTGTGGCTTTGTTGGAGGAAGTGTGTCACTGTGGGGGCAGCCTTTGAGGTCTCTTAGGCCTAAGCTGCATCCAGTGTGGCTCTTACGCTCCTTCTGCTACCTGTGGATCAAGATGTCAAACTCTCAGCTGCATGGCTGCCTGCGTACCATCGCGCTTCTCTGAAACTGTAACTCAGGCTTGAGGAGACAGCTCAGTGCGTAAGAACCCTTGCTGAGTAAGCACGAGGACCTGAGTTCAAATTCCAAGCCCTACCTAAAAAGTTGAGCCAGTCCGCGTGTGCATATAACCCCAGCATCAAGGGGTGGAGACAGGAGGATCCTGGGAGCTTACCAACCAGTCAGCCTAGTCATAGTAGTGGGTTTTTTGTTCAGTGAAAGACTGTGTTAAAGGAATAGGGAGAGAGCACCATCTGACATCCTGGCTTCTCCATGTGCTCAGGGGCAAACATGCTGGGACACACATGTTCGTGCAGCATACACACGTACCTTACGTGTTTAAGAGTAGTAATTAAAAAACTCTAACTGTTATCTATGCTTGTTATTTTGTTAATTGACCTTTTTTCTTTCTCCTCCTTAGACTCTAAGCCCCTGAGCACACAGACCGAGGTGTGATTCTGAAGCCCTGGTGCAGCCTGGCAGATGGGATACCCTATCTCCTATACTCCTTCCACAGGGAGTACAGGGAATGGATGTCTACCATGGCTGCACCGCATGAGTCTGGAAAGCTAAAGAGAGGACAGGCCCATGTACAGAGAAGTTGGGGCCGGGCAGGCTGTGCTGGCCGCGATGGAGGCCACCAACCACCATGACAACTGGGACCCTCAGCGCATTCATTGTGCACAGCACACGGAAACATGTTAGCTAGTCTTGGGAGGCGGTCCCTGTGGGCGAGCAGTCTCTGACTGGAGATTTTAGAAGGAAGCTGCACGTGCTGGTCCTTTGCACAGACTGCTCAGCTGTGTGTGAACCCTCATGAGTGGGCCAGAGGGAGGCTTTGCCAGCTGTCCATGGGTTTAAGACGCTGGTCCCCAACATCGCCATGCATCGTCAACCACGCACGCTCACTCAGGACTTTATCTGCTCTTTACACATTCACTTAGGGTTTCTTCGGCTCCCCACAAACACCTTCAAGATTAGTGCAGGCAAGGGCTTTGGGGGGGAGGAGGAGGCTTGGGTGACGTGTCAAGAGTGAGCATTTACAGTAAGAGCAGTGGGTATGGTCGAGAGGGTGAGGTACCTAAGATACAGGGCCAACGACATCTTAAAATGATTGTGTTATTTTAGTGGGTTTTTTTTTTGTTGTTGTTTTCCTGTGTTACTGCTAGAGAGGCCTTGAGCATGACAGGCAAGCCCTCTATTACTGAGTTATATTTCTAACCCTTTTAACCCCCCCCCCTTTTTTTAGAGACAGGGTGTGGTGCCAGGTGGTGGTGGCACCCCTTTAATCCCAGTACTTAGGAGGCAGGGGCAGGTGTTTCTCTGGGGCCAGCCTAGTCTACAGAATGAGTTCCATGACAGCCAGGGCTACAGAGAAACCCTGTCTTGAAAAAACAAAAAGGGACAGGGGGTGGGAGGAGAATCCAGGAATACGGATACATGCATATTGGTCACCCCGGAGTAGAGGGTGAGTGGCACCATTGCTGAGGTTCCAGGCTGGGAGACCATTGGGGGGGGGGCAGCACTGTGACTACAAATGAGGGTCCAGTCTGGAGGAGAGACTGACCCCACTTGGAGGTGGCCTTGTTTGTGGAAAGACCTAACTTGGAGGCCCCGGAGGCTGTGCCCCTGCTCAGGGATAGCCTGGTGACTCCCTCTGGGCGGAGCACTGAGGTTCAAGGACAATTATCAGACTGAAGTTAGAGCTACAGGGGAAGAGTCCTGGGTCGGCATCAGGGCCACCATTGCCACACAGGCCACCAAACCCGTGAAGGACACGAACACCAGCCATGCTCCAGTGTTCCAGGGGTGATCTAAGAGCTGCCGAGTGGCCTAACTCACAGGCCCACACCTCACAAATGACATCTGGGGATTAGAAACCAGAGGACTAGGTGTGCCTGTCTCAAAAGCTGTGGCTCCATTTATGCCCCAGGGTGACCAGGTTCTTACTGACTCAGTGGGGAGAGCTAGTTTTTGTGGAAAAGAAACTGAATGACAAAAACATGGTTGGGCAATCCATTTGTGGTGGTTCACACTTATGATACTAGCACACAGGATACTGAAGCAGGAGGATTGCTGTGAGTTACAGGCCAGCCCGAGGGTACATAATGGGACCTTGTCCCAAAACACCAAAAAGGAAAAAGGGAGGGAAGGAAAGAAGGATGAAGGAAGAAAAGAACGGAAAGAAAGCAGGGCTGTGTATTTGTGGGTTAGTGTGCCCTACTATCCAGGCATTGAAGAGGGGCGGGTAAAAGCCAGAAATTGGGGAACGTGGAGTGTAAGGAGGGTCAAGAGGGTTCTGGGAAGGGAGCAGAGGCCTTAGGGAGGAGGGGTTAGGAATAGAGTGGGTGGGGAAGGGGAATCTGAGGAGTTTCTCTATAGAAGACAATGCCCCAGGCCCTACCTGTGGTGGAACTGAATGCACTCTGTGGGGAGGTCCTTGAATCTTGGCCTCACAGACGCCATCTAAGTCCTCTTTGGAGACAGAGTGACGATGGGGTGGAGGAGCAGTGGGTGGAGTTGCTCATCTTGCTCACAGAACCTGGGGACCGGCTGAGGTGTGTGTGTGTGTGGAGGGGGCAGAGTTCCATCGCTTATCAGAGTGTTTTTGAACAGCATGTCCCTTTGCGTCCAGTTGATCAGCTGGAGCATCAGTGGGAAGGAGGGTAGTGGTGGGGGTGAGAGGTTTTGCCTTGGAGATCCACTCTGGGGGGCTGTCCTTGGCCTGGATCTTTTCTTGTTGCTGTGGCATCAGCAGGGGCCAGGAAGGGCAGGCTGTGCTCCCCAGAGCCAGCCCCAAAGCGAGAAACAGCTAAGCTCTGTTGCTACAGAGATAAGGGAAGTAAGCAGGTACAGCCTTGCCACCGTGGGTGGGACTGAGGACGGCGTATTCCAGGTGGCCTCGGGCTTTGTGTGTGCTTGATGGTGACACTGCCGCCAGACTGTCCTTCCTCTTCTCTGGTTCCTCCCTGCCTCCCCTAGTCCAGAATCCTGGTAGGAAGGGCTGGCACGTTCCCGCTCCCATTTCTGCTTCCCCCTGCCTTCCCACGCCAGCACCTCTATCTTTCACTTCCTGTCTGCGTCTCCTACGTTGCTCTCTGAATCGGAATCCATGTTTCCCAATGTTACTTTTCCTGGGTCTCCAGGCAACCTTCCTCCGTCTGCATTGGAACACGACCTGCTCTTTGCTACAGTGGCGGAGAGTGGAGGGTGGAGACCACAGGGCCATCCCTCTCCAGGAATCTTCAGGGATGGGAAGGGGTGGCTTTTAGGGTGTGGAGAACCACAAGAGGACTCTGGAGTGTTCAGGCAGGGTTCGGAGTCTGAGGTCCTTCTCGCCTCCGGCGCTTTAAGGTCACAACGCTAACATTTTACAGCATTTTCATGACCTTCTGGCGCCCTCCAGTGGCCAGCTAGGAAATTGTGGCTCTTCCAAGAGGAAGTGGGCCGATGCTGAGCCAGCCATCACCGCCCCTACCCCCGCCCCTCCCCGCTATCATTAATTACATGCTGGAGGCTGAAAGTAATTGGGTACTTAGATGTAGGTTGTTCATTAAAAGCTCATGGGAGCCGCAAGGACCCAGTGGTCTCACTTCCTACTCCCAGTCGCACCAGAGCTCATTCAGCCTAGATGGTCAACCTGTGTGGGGCAGGACTGAAGTCCAGCTGGGTGGTAGGAGCCAGTGAGGAGCCCCGAATGTGCTCAGTGGGAGGAGCCCTGGGTAGGCAGTCGGTGACTAGGACACATATGTCCTCTTTACCGCCATTCTCTGGGTTGGTTGGCATCCCTGGTGCTCCCTTCTGACCCATCACTTCCTGGACCCACAGGTCTGTCTGTCCATCCTCCCACAGTAAGCCTAGTATTGCGCCTCTATTTCAAGCTGGCAGGGCAGACAGCAACTCTTCCATGGCAAACCGTGCAGTGTTGGGTTTCACATAATTCGCCACTCCCAGGCTCTACTCCTCCTCCCCTCCCGCCTCCTCCTTGGGCACCCTGGTGGAGTCCGGAGTAGAGGGGTCTTTAGGCTGCTTTACTCTCGCACTTCAAGGAAGAAGCGGCAATGATCTTCCACTCCTCTTGCTCTCTTGCCCCCGCAACTGTCCAAATCCCTACAAAAGTGAGGCAGAATCTGACGGAAAAATAGCAATTTACAAAAGCCAAACCGCAGCGCGGCAGGGTTCTCTCTCACAGGTAGTGGCCGTAAACACAAGCACAGATCCAAGTGGCCATCACTCTGCTTCACCCTGCAGTGACACCCTCCTGTGCCTGTTCTGTCCCCAGGCTCAGCTCTGTCCTCACTTAGACACTCCCAGGTGGCTCACTGTTCAGGTCTGTAAAATGGGTTAGTCATAATGAGTGAACCAAGCTCTGAGATGTGAGGTAAATGGCTTGCCTGGGTTTGTATGTGCCATGCAGGGAAATGGGCTTTTTATTGAGTTCATACAATGTGTCAGGCTCTACCTGACATGCATAGGATCTCATAACATACATATATGTATATCTATATCTATATATCTATGACCTCCCTAAATTGGCCATTCTACTCCTGGTTCACAAAAAAGGCCTACAGATAAATGACAGTTCTGTTAAAGGACTGCAGAGGGATTTTGAAGGCGTAAGTCACGAACAATGCCACACCAGTTTGGAATTATGATTAATAGAGTGGTATTTATTTAAAGAGGAAAAAACTTACAGATCACCGTCCCAGACAACAGCTCTCTGCGCAACCAGAAAGGGAATCTAGTTGTCGGTGGAGCAGGAAGTGAAGAGAGCGAGCCGGGGTAAGTAGCCGTTTTTTTTTTTTTAAAGGGAGAGAAACCACGCCCCAATGGGCTGGTATCTCAGCAGCTATTGGTTGGAGGGGCGGAAGGACCTCCCACAACAGGATTTGAGTTCAGATCGGAATATATCCAAACACTTTAGGCATATCTGCAACATCATAGATCGAACGGAGGCAGAACATGCTGAAGGTTGGGAGTTGAGAAGGCATTAAATCCTATGACTCAGAAGTCTGTGGATGGGAGAGAGGGGCCAGGCAGCAAGGACAAAGCTCAGAGAGACTTGGGGCTTGCGAGGTCTTTGTAACCTTGTTTCCCTGTAAAGCAGGGTTTCCGACTGAAGCCTTGGCTGGGCCACAGATCGGGGAAAGGAATCCCAGAACGGCCATCAGGAGGCTGTCAGGGCTGGTCACCCTCTCCGGGGCCTGGGCTTGAGCTTTACAAGAAAACAGGACCCTGAAAGCAGAAGCTGGAGGAACCCCGAAGATGGTACTGGGGAGTCAGCATGCCACTTCACGGGCCTCGGGAGGGTCTGGCGATGCTCTGGGTTCGGTGGGCAGGCAACAGGTCACACGGGGAGGAGAAGCTAGGGAGGCAGGTCCTGCAAGTTAGATCCTGAGTCTGCCAGCTCCCTGCTGGTGGCTTACAAAGCAGGATTCCCTCCTTCTGAAAAAGCGGAATGAGCCTTGTGCCTCTTCCTTACTGGCACCTAGAATAAGACAGGAAGGAACCAGTTTTTCAGAACTGTAGACATGGGAAAGAGGACAGTGTCCTCTAGTGGCAATAGCCTGGTACTGCAACTCAGAAGCCATAAGATCCAATAAACCCCAGATGGTAGCCACAGGTTGTCCGTCCACTCCTCCCTCCTTCTTCTGTGTTTGTATCCTTCCTCCCTAAGTAAAACCCTCCTGTTTTGTCCATTTCCCCCTTCATATCACCTGTAACCTGCTCGTCCCCTCTCTGTTGCCGCCCTCACCTCCCGCAATGGTCCCGTTTTACTTTCCCAATTTCTGAAGTTATTGAAGAAATCAAAATGGGCCAAGAAACACCTAAAACATGTTCAACTAGGGGAATGCGCATCAAAACAACTTCGAGATTTCATCTTACCCCAGTAAGAATGGCAAAGACTGTTAAAACAACTGGCGGCAAATGATGGAGGGGGTGTGGGGAAGGGGAACGCTTATTCGCCACTTGGATTGCAAACTGGCCCAGCCACTCTGGAAATCAGTGTGGAGAATCTTCACAAAGCTAAAGATCAACCCACCCTCTGAGCCACCTCTGCACCAGGGCCTGATTCTGTGACCACACTCCACGGGTTCTGTTCAGCCACGCTCATTGCCCACCGTTGCTAGGAAGTGGGAACAGCCTACATGTCCTTCAACTGACCAACGGATAATGAAAATGAGGTACGGCTTCACTAAGGAATACTACTTAACTGTAAAAAAGGCACAAAACCATAACATTTTCATGGAGTAATTAGATGGATTTAGATGCAATTAGCAAAGATTTTTTTTGGGGTGAGGTAACTCGGACCCAGAAAGACAGATGCTACATGTACTCTCTTATCTGAGGGTTCTAGCTCCACCCAAATCTTCAGATGTGAGCATGCAACCTGGAGTAGCTTGAGAAACCAGGAGAGTAACAATTTAAAAGCAATGTATTTAATTTCATGTGTGTGAATGTTTTGCCTGCATGCATGTGTGTGTTCCATGTATGTGCCTGGTGTCAATGGAAGTGAGAAGAGGGCTGCAGAACCCCCAGATCTGGAGTTAGGGGTGGCTGTGGGGCACCATGTGGGTGCTGAGCATGGAATCTAGGCTCTCTGCAAGAGCAGCAAACGCTCTTAACTGCTGAGCTGTCTGTCCAGTCCTGAAGATATCTTTCTGCAGGGTTCCCTTCAGGGACTCTGACCCTGCCACACATTATCTGGTTTTGTGGGCTTTTCTTAAACATCCCAGTGGACGCCTCCACGACTCGGTATCTCCTTCATTCCGCATGTCTGTAAAATGTAGATGATGTCAAGTTCTGTCACCAGCTCAAGCAGTAGCTGGGCCTCCTTGGAGCATTGCTCCAGTGACTTTTGAGTGCCTGGACAGCGGAACCTGGGAAGCTCAATCCTGGGTGGCCTTGTGTGAGCAGAAGACCACATGGTCTTTTTGTTGTTAAAGAAAGTATCTTCAGAATTATTGTTTAAATTTTTCTTAATTTTTTTGGGGGGGGGGGATTGTAGAGATGGTTCAGTGGCTAAAAGTGCTGGCTGCTCTTCCAGGGGAGCAGGATTCAATTTGCAGTACCCAGGGACACATCTCACCACCGTCTAGTTCCAGGAAATCAGGCGCCCTCTTCTGGCCTCTTTAGGTAAATGGATGGAATTAGAAAATACATTGAGTGAGGTAACCCAGGCCCGGAATGATGAACGTCGCTTGGTGTACAGGCAAAACACCCATACACATAAAAAAGAAATTATGACCTTAAATTTTTGTTTTTTTAAATTAAAATATGACTGCATCATTTTCCCTTCCCCTTTCCTCTGTACACCCTCCTGTGGACT
The DNA here is from genome assembly GCF_014885135.2 of Alexandromys fortis. Lineage (NCBI taxonomy): Eukaryota > Metazoa > Chordata > Mammalia > Rodentia > Cricetidae > Alexandromys > Alexandromys fortis. The sequence continues at coordinate 2,017,865 of NW_026068099.1, read as the reverse complement.
TTCCTCTCTCTCTCTCTCTCTCTCTCTCTCTCTCTCTCTCTCTCTCTCTCTCTCTCTCTCTCTCTCTCATTCCATAGCCTCTGAACTCTTTCTTATTTAATTGCTGTAACACATGTATTCCTAAACATATAAATATTTATATATTATTATATTATATATAATATAATGCTGCTTGTATGTCTATGATTTCGGGGTGACCGCTGGCATTGGATAACCAGTTGAGGGGCTCTTCCCTGAGAGTTTCTCCTGCTCTCTGAGTTCTTCACCTAGGGTTGGAGACTTCCCCCTTCCATGTTAGCACGCGGTGCCCAGAGCGAATGCCACTCACCTGCTTTCAGGTTTTGTTGCTTGTGATTCCCCATTCCTCACGGTCGTCCTGTTTCCTGATGGTTAAAGTTGGAGATTATTTAGTCAGCTTCTGCTCTAATGGATGAGAACCCAATCACTTGCTGTTTTACTTACATTGTCGGCCCCATCATTGAAGAAAGTCAGGGTAGAAGCTCAAGCAGGGCAGGAACCTGGAAGCTATGGAGGGGTGCTGCTTCCTGGCTTGCTCCTACTGACTTTCTTATAGCACACGGGACCAGCTGCCTAGGGATGGCACTGCCCACAGCGAACTGGGTCCTACACCAATCACTACGCAAGAAAATGCACCACAGGCTTGCCCACAAGCCAAATATAGCAGGGGCATTTTCTCAACTGAGGTTCCCTCTTCCAAAATGATTCTAGTTTTGTTGAAGTGATATAAAACTAGCCAGCACAACGTTCTGTTGATACGATTACTTTCCTTTTCCCCCCTCGTTTGTGGTATAGCTGCATATAAAGGATATTTGTAATTGGATTTTTCTTTGGGCCACCAGCTCACAAATAATGCCATGGAGACTTATTATTACTTATGAAAGCATGGCCTTAGCTTAGGCTTATTCCTAACTAGTTCTTATAACTTAATTAACCCATATTATTTAATCTAAGTTCTGCCTCGTGGTTCTTTACCTCATCTCTGTTCCACCCATCCTGCTTCCTCCATGTGTCTCGTTGGTGACTATGCCTTTTTTCTTCCCAGAGTTCTCTTTGTCCCGAAGTCCTGCTTACACCTCCTGCCTAACTATTGGACATTCAGCTTTTTATTAGACCAACCACAGCAATGCATCTTCACACAGTGTACACCCCCACAGCCAATCACAGCAATGCATCTTCACACAGTGCACATACACCCCACAACAGCCTTGTCTTGTTCCTGATTTTAGTGGAACCTCAATATCTATCTCTGGGTTTTTATTATTCATGCTACATTTGGCACCCAACATTTGGGGTATGAATTCACGAGGAAGTCATTTACCTGTGGCTTTACAGCTACCAGCATAGGCCACAGCTGCATGTGGCTGGGGTCACTGCTCTATCAGCTAGAAGAAAGCTTTCTTCTTTCCTGGAGGGCTCTCCCTGAACCCCTTTCTTGGGCTGCTGCAAAACTAGGTAGCTGCCTTCAAATCCAGTCAGACTTTTATTGTTCTTTGCAACAGCAATAAGCCTCACATCTTCACCAACATTGTCAGCCGATTTGGTAGGACAATTGGGAATTCTTAAAGGGAGGGAATTGTTTAACCCCCCCTCCCCCACATTAAAGAATGGGGAAAACCATGACAAGGCATATCACAATAACTGGAACCCTACATTCTATACTGATGCAAATAAATCAGGAAAGGCAGGTTATAAATCAGAAAATGTAAGTAAAATGGATCAAAGCCCTTATGATTCTGTCTAAAAAGTCAGAGTTATATGCTATTCTCATGGCATTAAGGGATTTTAAAGAAACTCTCAATACAGGTATCAATTTGCAATATGCAGAAAGAGTTGTTTTACATGTTGAAACCACTGAATTTATATCAGATGATACAGAATTAAATTTATTATTTATTCAGTTACATGATATAATCAGGAATAATCCCATACACATAGCACACATCTGATCTCATACAGGTCCGCCAGGTTGTCTAGCACAAGGTAATGCAGAAATCCATCAATTATTGATTGGAAATGTGTTGAAAGCCTCATAATTTCATGGAAAAAAAATCATGTCAATAGCGAAGGTTTTTAAAAAGACTTTTCCATCACATGACAGCAAACTAAAAAAGTTATGATGAACTGTCCTACCTGTTCTTTATACAACCAAAATTTAATACCTGCAGGAAGTAGCACAAAGGGTGCCCAAAGAAATAAAATCTGGCAGATGGATGTGTTCCATTTTGTATAATTTGTAAAACTAAAATATGTACTCAACATCATTGATACCTATTCAGATTTTCAGTGGGCAACTGCTTTGAGTTCAGAAAAGGCTGATTTGATAATCACACATTTGCTATAAGTTATTGCCATCATGGGTATATCTGTACAGATAAAGGCAGACAATACTCCAGCATATGTCTCTAAGAAAATTAAACAGCTTTTTGTTTATTAGCATATAAAGCATATTACAGGTATGCCACACAATCCTACAGGCCAGCAGTTACAGAAAGAGCAAATTGAACTCTAAAGGATTTTTTTAAATAAACAGAAATTGATGAAAAATACCTTCAGATATAGACTGCATAATGCTTTATTAACCCTGAACTTCCTAAGTGCTAATGAGAAAGGAACAACAACTGCGGAGAGACATTGGATAGTAGAAAAAAAATGTGGAATAAAATCAGCCGATGTACTTTAAAGATGCACTGACCTCAGAATGGGAACCAGGACGTGTGTTACATTGGGGAAGGGACATTGCTTTCGCTTCCATAGGAGAAGAAAAGCTATGGTTACCATCAAAATTGCTAAAGATTCAATTTGAGCAAGAAACACCTTTAGAAGAGATAATAGTTCATCAAACAACATGGCCATTTCATCTAAACTAACCTATAAAAATCACAAATGCTTTTCACTTGGTCAGATATAACTTGCCAAAAAGAGAATCTTCCCCCAAATTAGGTTTGGGGAAGTGTTTTGTTTCCGTCTTTTAAGGTGAATGAAGACATTCAGCTAAGGAATCTGAACTGGACAAATGAGACATCTGAAGAAAAAGCACAAATGACCAGAAAATGTGTCTCAAGGAAAAGAGTAAATTGGCCTATCGCTATATCACATTTCCATCAGGATAAAATTTCATAGATCTTCCCAAATGTTTGTTTCTGCTCTTTTCTTCAGACACATAATGCAAATGGTTTTTTTGTAGTCTCAGTCCAATTAAAGACTAAAGCTGGCTTTGGAGCTGGAGTGTGACTTTCTTCTTCACTAAACCCAAGCATGTGTATTAAAGTGAAATCCAAAATCTCTGTCTCATGTCAGAAGAGTCACCTGATATGGGACAGAAGAAAAACAAAAATTTAAGGACTATTTTATTGCTACTAATCTCATAATCCTTCAGTTTTATATTGACTCTTTAACAGTTTTCTTAAGGTATAAAATTTATATGATTAACATGTACATATAAATCTTATGTAATATAATAATATATTATATATGTAATATAATAATTTACATTTTATATTATATATAATATATATTAACCTTTTGTCATGATATTAATGGTCATATAGAGTACTTACTAATTCTAGAAAAAAGTTTCATCTGCCTTCCTATACATGATTTTGGGTTTGAGTCTCTATCAGTTTTCTGCCTTGAACCATGAGCACTCCAAGCAGTGACCTTTGTAGCCTCCAAAAGGAGGATGGGGTCCCACAATGATGATTCCTCCAGGACTATGATAACATCACAAAGCTGAAAACACTACCTAAAGATCAACTTTTGGACTACACACTGTTCAGAACAATTTCAAGGTGGTTTGCTGAGGCAACCCAGCCTAATAGACTGCTCTGGCCAGGACTTGAGACAAACCCTGCACTTTCCCATTACACTTAGACTTGACAACAGTGATACAGATAATTCTCCCAGGACTTGAAAATTAGTCCAAATTTTTCTTTTCAGGATCTCCTAAAGATACCATCACCCCCAGACAGCAGGAAGAAAATTTAAGAAAATGATGCCCACATTCCCAAGAGGTGGGATGGGTGATTTTTGCTCATTCAACGGATCATGAATATTTATCATTGTTTGGGGGGTGTTGGTTATAATTTGTTATTGGTTACAGCCAGGAGAAAAGTTGAACAAAGGAGATTAGATTCAGAGTTCTTTTTTTTGAAAAGAAAAAAAGGGAATATAAATATGATATGATGAAAGGGTGGATTATTAAATTGACTCTGAAAAGATAAAAGGAAGGATATAGATATGATAAGATAAAAAGGTCAATTATTTAATCTACTTTTTAAAAAGCAACACTAATTTAAAATATTTTATATTGGATTGGACTTTTGTATATTGTATATACATTTTGTATATTGATACAAATTTAAGATTAATTTTGTTAGAACATATTATACATACATTTCTACTCTTGTTCAAAGTATTGTACCTATCCAATTTATTTAATTATGTAATGCAAATTTCTAGTTCTTGACAATTATTATTGCCAACTGTTTAGAATAATAAGGCATTGCAGGTTAGTAGTTAATCACCTATTACTATCAAATTTGTAGACATATTAGGTATGTTTTCAAGGTCAAACAAAGATATAGTTTAGATAGCTAGGTCATCTTCAGGTACTTCAGATATGTACAGAATATAACATTTAAGATGTTTAATAACATAGGCTCTTTTTTATGACAATGAAACAATCTGCTTCTGGTAACATCAATCTACTTTAAAGAAGATGATGGGCATATGGAAATGCATTCTTTCTCTTTCCTAAGACTGAGGGGGATGTGCTCCATTCTCAAAGGCAACACATACATTATCTTTAAGCTCCATTACTCTGACTTTAAGAACACAGTAAAACCTAATGAAAAGCCCAGTCCGCACTGTATCAGAGTGCCTCTTACGGTCGTTTATGGCAAAAGTGACTGGTGGTTGGTTTGCTAATTGGACATCCTTGGTTATTTTATCCCCCAAACAAAGCATTTAAAGAAACCCAAAAGACAATTCCAGACCCATTAAAGGCATGCCCAAGCCTTGGCCAATGACTGAGATCCAACATTAAATCCTAAACTTGCATGAAAAAAAAAAAAAAGATGATGGGCACCGAAGAAACTCCACTTGGAGTTTACTTTCTTTGTGGCAAATGTAATCCACTGGCTAAGAAAATGCCCTTGCCTCGACTGCTGACAGTATGCTGTCCAAACTGGACAAACAGGACACAAAAGAAAGTGACTGCCAAACATTGTCAAGACAAGGTGAGACAGCCCTTCAGAAATCCTGCTTCACAGAAAAGTCTGTCAGATATGCTAGACCTGTAAGCCAAAGATGGATGCCCCAATTTTGCAGAAGAACTTTGGGTGACTGTCCAGGCTGTTTCTACCATTTCTCACAGTTTTTGGAAGTCAGTTGCTTGCATTACCTGCTTATTCAATTAATATTATTTCCTTTTTGGGTTTCTGAAGGAGTTTAAGACTAGATAGTTATAGTTTTCCTTGCTTACCAGATGCAGGAAGCAAGTTATGATAGAAAGTAAACTAGGTACAAGATTTTGGACTCACCAAGATAGGATAGGTAATAAAATATTTTCTCTGAATTTGTCAAATGAAAACAGACAAGACATTGTTGATGTATTTGTTGCCTGTATATATTATATATAGTTATTGTACTTATTGTATATAGTTTTTCTCATATTATAGCCTTCCTTAATTTTAGACAAAAAGGGGAAATATCTTATTTATGTCTTAATAAATAAGGCTTGCCTGAACATCAGAGGGCAAAGCAGCCATATTAGTCAGTCATACAGGCCAGGAGTGGTGGCACACACCTTTAATTCTAGGACTCAGGAGACAGAGGCAGATGGATCTCTGTACTACACAAGATTGATCTAGAAACAGGTTCAGGTGGTGGTGTTTCATATCTTTAACTGCAGTGTTTGGGTGTAACACACTTTTAATCCCAGGAGTAAGGAGAAGGAGAAAGGAGCAATATGACTTTGCTGAGAGAAATATAAAGGGGAAGAGACAGGAAGTCATTGGAATGTGGAGTCGGAGGTTTTGTGGAGACAGGATCTCGCCTTTTTAATCTTAAGATTTGGTAGAGGATGGCACTTCTCTAGTGGTTGGCACTTTGCTTTTCTGATCTTCAGTTTGAACCCAGTATCTATCTCTGGGTTTTTATTATTCATACTACAGAGTTCTTTGCCCATCAGCTGAGTCAGAGGAATGCAGACCAAGGTTTGAAGAACCATTGAGGTTTTACTGGGAAACATCTTAGCCATTTATATCCCTCTGTTACTGGGCTCACTTATTTTTGACTGTAAGGAAAACAGCACCATAGGTCAATCTCCAGTCCTGAGCAAATGTTATGTCCTGCAAATGGCACCCCACTCTCAGAAGGTACAGACTTCATATTTGTGGGAGGAGTTTTTCTGTCCTGCTAATGCTCCCAAATGGCCACTCAGAAACTTCATATTAATTGTAAATGCTCAGCTGATAGCTCAGGCTTGTTCCTAGTTCAGTATTCTATTCTACTAACCCATATTTCTTATCTACCTTCTGCCATGTGGCTCATGATTTGGTACTTCATTTTCTACACGTCCTGTTTCCTCTGTGTCTTCTGCCGTCTTCTCTGACTTTGCCTTTCTTCACCCCAGTATTCTTAGTTTTGTTGTCCCATCTATACTTCCTGCCTGGCTATTGGCCAGTCAAGAGTTTTATTTAAACTAATTTGAGTGGCAAATCTTTATAGTGTACAAAACGATTATTCCACAGCACGGATTAGAGCTGTAGTGATATCTTCAACAGGTCAATTCACTGTTCTCTCACTTTACCTGCCTTGTGGTGGTGAGATCTGGGCTAAGACCAGTGTGCCCTGTGGAAATGAACCAGCCATCTCCTTATCCATTTATGTCCATCAGCTTTCCTGGACCAGTCTAGAGGGCTAAGGAAGGCGCAAGTGAAGAGTTCAGAAAGTTCACAGATGCTGCTGCTGGTGGCTGAACTACAGCAGACAGACAAGTCCACAGCTCTGGCAGGGTCTGGTCCAGCAAGGGCACACTGCTTTCTTGTCTGTGATGGGAGGTATTTAACAGTGGAGCTACGGAAATGAGCGTGCTGAACTGGTCTCTGATCCTGAGTACTCAGTGAGGGTGAAGCAGGATCACGCTCTCTGAAGGGAAATCCCCCCATTTCTGCTATTGGAGCCACTTTGTTCAATAGCCATTCGAGCAGGGATTTTATCTGATGTGCTGCTTAGTTTTAGATGCCAAATGGACCCAATCTAGACTCATCTGGGGAGAGTCTTAATGAGAAATTATCAAGATCGCATTGACTTGTGGGCATGTCTGTAGGTGGTTGTCTTGACTGTTAATTGATTCAGAAATATTCAGTCCATAATGGGTGGCACCCTTCACTACGCAGGGGACCCTGAACATTATAATTGAGGAGAAAGCTAGTTGAGAGTAAACAAGTTAGCAAGTAGACCTGCATGAATTTATTTCAGCATATTCTTTTTATTTCTTTCTTTCTTTATTTCTTTATTTCTTTATTTATTTATTTATTTTTCAGTATATTCTTGACTACAGATCTGATGTGACTAACAGCTCGAGAACCTGCATTGACTTCCCTGCAGGGATGGATTGTAACCTGGAATTATAAGATGAATAAACCCCTTTGCCCTGTGGTGATTTGTAAGAAAATAGCTCCAAAGGGAGTGGCACTGTAAGGAGGTGTGGCTTTGTTGGAGTGGGCATGGCCTCGTTGGAGGAAGTGTGTCTTTTTGGGGGTGGGCTTTGAGGTCTCATATATGCTAAAGCCATAACCAATGTCCCAGATCACTTCCGGTTGCCTGAAAGAGATAGGACTCTCAGCTACTTCTCGAGCACCGTTTCTGCCTGCACAGTGCCATGTCCCACCACGATGATAATGGACTGAACCTCTGAACTGTAAGTGAGCCACCCCAATCAAATGCTTTCATTTGTAGGAGTTGCATGGTCATGGTGTCTCTTCACCGCAGTAGAAACCCTAACTAGGACACTCCCCTAAGTCACTTTTTTGTCAATGTGTTTTACCACAGCAATGGATGTGACAAACACCAGATAACTAGGTAAAGATGCCAACTGAAGTCTGTAGGGGTGGGTCATCTTGTTTACCTGGCTATCTGTTTTGTATTTAGTAAGTGTGGTAAATGGCAAACTGTCCACCTCTAAAGGTGCCCATGTCCTGATCTTTGGGAACTTCACATGAATTACATGACAAAGCCAAGGGGACTCTGCGTACATGGACTCATGCATCCTCTACATGGACAAAGTCCAAAGGGACTCAGCAGTGTTCCTTATCCTGCCAAGAGGAAGGCTCCATGTGGTTCTAGCATTCCTGAAGGAGGCAGAGAAGACAGAGTCAGAGACATGATGTTTGAAACAGAGGTTGAAGACAGGCAACGGCTGGCTTTGAAGATGGAGGATAGCCATGAGTCAAGAAACACAGTACCTAGGAGCTGAGAAGGAGAAAGTGAGAGTCCTCTCAGGGAAGTCTCCTGGAAGTACAGCCCAGCTAGCACCCGGCTTTAGTTCACTGTGATCCAAGGCCCACTTGGGCTCATAGACCTGAAATTGAATCTGCATGTTCAAGACAACAGATTTAGGGCATTTTCAGATACCCTTTGTCAGTTTTTTTTTTTTTTTTTTTTTTTTTGTCCAGTATCTGTCTCCTCTCCATCTGGAACTTACGACTGAAATTACGCATGCCTATGCTTCCTCCCCCCTCTTCCTTCTTCTGCTTTGTTTACTTCATTGCTGTTCTTTCCTCTGTCACGTCTGGAATAAAACCAATCAGAGAACTTTTAAGTTTCAGATAACAAACATTTCAAACTGAATTTCTTTTTTGGTTAATTTTAATTTTTATTTCTCTCATTGATTTGATATCGTCATTTATTTTGAACAGGTTTCTACTGACCCAACTGAGTGTCATGGTAATGGCTGCTCTGGGGTGTCTGTTTGATGTTTCTGACATCTGTTTCTTCCCAGGACTGAGCTCTCTAGAGAACAGATTACATTTTTTCCTGATTTTTCTAACATCAGTTAATTTTGAATTATATCTCAGGCATTTGCATGCTATATTTCGGAGGTTCTGGATTTTGCTGTATTGCTCTAATTGGTGGTGATGGCTTGTTCTATCAAGTCACTAGCTTGGAAAAGTCCTGTCTCCTCGTCTGCCTGCCAGTGGGAGTGGCATTTGCAATCTCAGCTCACATTGTTCTACTCTACTTTGTTTCTAGGAAGCCAGAGCCGGGGCAGAGCATGCATCCAGGTTCTGACTCTCTCTCTCTTCCTTCCTTCCTTCCTTCCTTCCTTCCTTCCTTCCTTCCTTCCTTCCTTCCTTCCTTCCTTCCTCCCTCCCTCCCTCCCTCCCTCCCTTCCTTCCTTCCTTCCTTCTTTTCTTCCTTCCTTCTTTCTTTTCCTCCTTCCTTCCTCCCTTCTCTCCTTTCTCTACTGTCTTCCTCAGTATGGCATTTCTAGAGTCTTTTGTCTCCTTCATTTCTTTCAATGAGAACTATGACGTTCTTCTCTGTCAGGGCTTGCTGTTTGGTGCCACCATGACCGTTGCTAATACTCCCAGAGAGAAGTCCCCAGACTTGAAACTCATCGCATGCTGTGCCTGCCTCTGTCTGCATCTTCGCCTTGGGGGTCACCAGAAGTTACGATTCATTTATGCTTATGAAGTTCTTGAATTTTTTTCCTCTAGCATTTATAGTTGTAATTTTTTTGCTTGTTTTCTGAGATAGATTTTCCCAGTAGATATGGAACCAGTCCTGGAACTCCCTCTGTAGACCAGACTGCCCCCAAACTCATAGAGATCCACCTGCCTCTGCCTCCCAAGTGCTGGGATTAAAGGCATAAGCCACCACTTATAGTGGTGTTATAAATCTTTTTAATAGAAGGGTTGATTGGTCATGTGCTTTACTGCTGACCCCTAGCATGAATGGTGCTGTATTTTTTTTTCCTTTTTGACATACGGTCTCTCCACATAGCTTTGGCAGTCCTGGAATTCACTAGTGTTTTATTTTGAGTATGTTTATCACGTTTTCTAAATTTCCATTGCAGTTTTGTCACATACACACACAGTTGGGACTGACAGAAAAGTGTGTGTGTTGTATATTTCTTCCCAGGATTTAACATTAATCATATACATACTTTGTAAAAATAATTAGGAAGTCTTCTTATGTTAAAATAGTAATTATCTGTCTTTGAATAGAGTGTATCTGTAAGTCTCTCTAGACTATGACTTTTTGGATTTAATTTTAAATTTACTTTAAATTATATGTTTCTTTGTGTCTCTATGTAGGCATAAGTATGTACATATATAAGTATAGTCCCCATGGAGGCCAGAAGAAGGTGTTGGATCCCTTGGTGCTGGAATCACAGGCAGTAGTGAGCTGCCCAATGTAGGTTCTGGGACCCAAACTCCGGACCTCTGGAAGAGAAGCAAGTACTCTTAACTGCTGAGCCATCTCTCCAGTCCCTGATCTATAATTTTTAAAAGAGCCAATTTCATGAAAAGTAAGGAAAGACTGTAATTGCTACAGACTGAACGAGAGACATGAGACACGATGCCCAAGACCCAGGTGAGTTTCCAGACTGTAACATTTTATAATAAGAGACCTTGTCAAAAGGAACTGAAATGTATCTGCAGGAAAGATGGCAGTAACACAGAAACACACTTGGTTAAGTAGGAGAACATATTTGTTACAGACAGTATACACTATACACAGAAGTCTTTGGTGGGCAAAGAGCCCCTTGTGAGAAATTTACTCTGGAATAATTTAGAGAGAGCCAGGAGTGATGTATACTGTAACCCCAGTTCTCTTAAAGCTGAGGCAGGAGGATCCCAACTGACTGACTGACTGTGTAGGGGCTCCAGGCCAGTCCAGGCTGCATAAAATAATAAAACATCAATAATAACTATTATTATTTAAAGAAAAAAGATTTACTTCATTTGTAACTTGCTCAAGAATTAGAAGTTGTTTCTAAAATTAAAAATGTACTATAATATGAAAATATGAGAAAATATAACCTATATTTAGGAGAAACAAATCAGTGTAAACAAGTCAGAGATGGGAATTAGCAAATAAGGATTTAAAGATCAGTTTCTAAAGTTGATTAGCAACAGTAGCCCACAGTTACAGAGGGGTTGTGAGTCCTAATCAGGACAAATCAGAGAAAATCACAGCCAGCTGCTTGAAAGACAAACTCCTAACAACTAAAATTATGAGAAAACATTATTTTAAAAAGTCAAATGCACACACACATTTTATACAAAAGGAAAAATGAAATTCAGGAGATTTTTAAAAAAATTTATTTTTATTTATTGTTTTTATTGAGCTCTACATTTTTCCCACTCCCCTTCTTTCCTCTCCCCTCCCCTTCAACCCTCCCCCAATGACCCCAATGCTTCCAATTTACTCAGGACATTTTGTCTTTTTCTACTTCCCATGTAGATTCGATTCATGTATGTCTCTCTTAGGGTCTTCTTTGTTGTCTAGGTTCTCTAGGATTACAAATTGTAGGCTGTTTTTTCTTTGCTTTATGTCTAGGAGCCATTTATGAGTGAGTACATATGATAATTGTCTTTCTGGGTCTGGGTTACCTCACTCAATATGATGTTTTCTAGATTCATCCATTAGCCTGCAAATTTTGAGATGTCATTATTTTTTACTGCTATGTAGTACTCCATTATGTAAATGTATCACATTTTCCTTATCCATTCTTTGATCAACAGGCATTTAGGTTGTTTCCAGGTTCTGGCTATGACAAACAATGTTGCAGTGAACATAGCTGAGCACATGCCCTTGTGGTATGATTGAGCGTTCAGGAGACTTCTTACTATAAAAATTTTGGAGAAATTATTCTATATAATTATTATACAAAAAGAATTATTAATTAATGAAATGATAGTTTTAATTAGTTTGTATAAAAGCCACAATGTTACATTTGTCATTTCAACAGAAAAAAGTTGAGAAGATAGTTAAAGATATGCATGCACATGTGTATGTGTGTGTGTCTTGTCTGTCTGTGGTCACGTATGTGTGAATTTGTGGGGAGGTCAGAGGTCAATGCTGGATCTTTTCCTTAATCACTATCTTGAGACCAGGTGTGTTACTGAGGTTGGTGATCACTGATTTGTCGACACTGACTGACAGGACCCCCCACCCCCACCCCTGCCTCCATCTCCCTGGTCTTGGAATTGCAGGAACACAGTCATGTCTAGCTTTTTATATAGGTGCTGAGGATCCAAGTATAGGCAATCATAGTTGCCTGGCAAGTATTGTACCAACTGAGCTATTTCTCCAGTCCCAGAAGACATTTCTAATGATGGAAACATATTAGCAACTGAGGTACTTTGAATGCAATTGGCTCCCATAATCTTATAGGGAGTGGCACTATTAGGAGGTGTGGCTTTGTTGGAGTGAATATGTCCTTGTTGGAGGAAGCCTGTCATTGTGGGATTTGAGGTTTCCTATGCTCAGGATACTGCCCAGTGCCTCAGTCAACTTCTTGTTGCCTGCAAGATGTATAACTCTCAGCTACCTCTCCAGAACCATGTCTGCCCGCATGCTACCTCACTCCCTGCCATGATGACAATGGACTGAACCTCTGAAACTGTAAGAGAGTCACTTCAGTTAAATTGTTTTCTTTTATAAGAGTTGCCGTGTTCCTGGTGTCTCTTCACAGCAATAGAAACCCTAACTAGCCTGAACTGGCCCTATCCTATAGCCACTCAGATGAATATCTTGTATATCACTATAGAACCTTCATCTGGTGATGGATGGAGATAGAGACAGAGACCCACATTGGAACACTGGACTGAGCTCCCAATGTTCAAATGAGGAGCAGAAGGAAGGAGAACATGAGCAAGGAAGTCAGGACCACGAGGAGTGTGCCCCCTCACTGAGACGGTGGGGCTGATCTAATGGGAGCTCACCAAGTCCAGCTGGACTGGGACTGATGGAGAATGTGATCAAACTGGACTCTCTGAATGTGGCTGATAATGAGGTCTGACTGAGAAGCCAAGGACAGTGGCACTGGGTTTTGATTCTACTGCACGTACTGGCTTTGTGGGAACCTAGTCTGTTTGGATGTTCACCTTCCTAGACCTGGATGGAGGGGGGAGGACCTTGGACTTTCCACTGGGCAGGGAACCCTGACTGCTCTTTGGACTGGCAAGGGAAGGGGAGGGAGAGTGGGGGGAGGGGGAGGGAAATGAAAGGAGGGGGGGAGGCGGAAATTTTCAATAAAAATAAACAACAAATAAAGAAACCCTAACTAAGACACCAACCCTGGGTTAAATGCACATTGAAGGTGATTTTCAGAACTAAAGATAAATAAAGTGCATTCACTTAAATAAACACAAGTTTTCATAGCATACTCAAACCCCTAGAAAGAAAGTTTTACCAGCTGAAGGGAGATGCAACTAAGCTAAAGTCCAGAGGCACAGGAGGGAGTGAACACAGAGGTGAACTGCATGCTAATTCCTTTATTTTCTTAAATGGTTAAAAGTTAATGACATTTGCTTTCCCATGATTTTTTTTAAGACAGTGTTTCTCTGTGTGACACTAGTTGCCCTGGAACTAACTCTGTAGAGTAGGCTGGCCTTAGATTCAGAGATCCATTTGCCTCTGCCTCCCAAGGGATGGGATTAAAGGTGGGAACCACCACTGTTTGACTTAAAAAACAAGTTAATTAACTTTTAATTGCAAAAGTAGGATTGTAGTTTGTTGGTTATAATTTATGTAGAAATACTGCATAATACACAAGACGAGACCTGAGGAAATGAAGGTTTCAGACGCTTCTAGATTGCCAGTGGGATTATGTCCTAACACATCCATCACAAACTGAAAATATTATTTAACCAAAATACATTTGAAGAACAGAGAGATGGCCCAATGGATAAAGGCACCTGTATCCAGTTCTGACCACGTGCATTTGATCTCTCTCTCTCTCTCTCTCTCTCTCTCTCTCTCTCACACACACACACACACACACACACACACCACTCTCTCACACACACCACTCTCTCACACACACCAAACAACAAATAGATAAATGTAAATATATACATTTAACATAACTTACCTACCGAACATCACAGTTTTGTCTACCTTAAATGCAGTCAGAACACTTACTTTAGTAATAGCATAGCTGGAACTCATCTAACAAAACTTACCTTATTAAAAATATAGTGTTTTGCATAACTTATTGGATACTGTACTAAAAGTGAAAATCGAGATAGCTGCATGTATATTTTGTGCCATGGCAGTTGAAAGACTCTAAACGGAACATTGAAGAATAGGGGTTATTTAAATACTATTTGAAGAACTTCGGAGTCTCTGTGAGCAGCATATTGTCTCAAGAGATGCCATGGTAAGTTAAGGATGCATTCTGAAACTTGTGTGGCACAATTACTAAAGGGACAAAGAAGTGTAATTAAAAGTGAGTTGAGGAACTATAACACTCAGGAGCACTGAGTTAATTTAAGTCAGGAAAGGAGGGACCCAAGAATGAAGAACAGGGAACAGACATAAAAGGAATGATAAGAGAATTAAAGAGAATCATATCAATAATTTTATTAAATAAAAAGACTGAGCATTCCAATTGGAATTCAGGATTTGTTATACTGAATAGAAAAGTAACATTGAGTTGACATGATTTATGAGAAACACTTTTGATTTTTTTTACTTATCTTACTTTACATATGTATTGATTGAAGACAGAGTTATACTGTGTAGCCCAGGCTAGCTCTGAACTCCTGACACTCCAGCTTTAGTCTTTTGAGTCCTGGGATCACAGGTGTGAATTATCACACCTGTAGGTGGAAGGTTTTACCTAGACTGCCATTCAGCTCTGTCCCACCAGTCACTTTACAAATAACCACACTGAGGCTTAATATTAATTATAAATGCTCGGCCAATAGCTCAGACTTGTTACTAGCTAACTCTTACATTTTAAATTCACCCATATTTCTTATCTACACTTTCCCATGTGGCTTGGTACCTTTTCTCAGTATGACATGCCCGTCCTGTTTCTCCCTGAATCTATTAATGACTCCTAGACTTAGCCCTTCTTTCCAGCATCCTTAGTTGGTTCTCCTGCCAAACTCTACCTGCCCAGTTATTGGTCAGTTAGCTTCTTTATTAAACCAATCACAGTGACATATATTCACACAATGTAAACAAATATTTCACATTTTCCCCTTTTTGTCTAAATAAAAAGGAAAGTTTTAACTTTAACATAGCATAACATAACATAGCATAGCAAAAATTATTATCAAGTAAGTATTACATTCATAAAATTCAGTCCATTTGTATTTGGCAAATTTAGAGAAAACACTATATATCTTTGTGAGTCTATATTTAATTTATCTTTTTATCATAACTAAGAAAATCTTTAAGTCTAATTATTTAGTCTCTAACTTCATCAAAGACCCCAGAAGGATGTAATGCTATCCAACAATAGGACAGCTGACTGCCTGGACAGTCACCCAAAGTTCTTCTGTAATGTTGAGCATCCAACTTTGGCCTACAGGCAGGCCTAGTATATCTGACAGACATTTTTGAGAATCAGGTAGTTTTGAAGGACTGTCCTATCTTGTCTTGGCAAAGTTTGGCATTTCTTTCTTTCGCATTCTGATGATCCAGTTTGGACAGTATACTGTCAGCAATTGAGCCCAGTGCAGTTTCTTTGCCCAAATAGTTGGCTTTTGCCATAAAGAAAGCAAGCAAACTCCATATGGAGTTTCTTCGATGTCCATCATCCTCTTTTGAAGTAAATTGGTATTGTCAGGAGCAGACATGTGTTGCTGTCATGAAAAGCCTTAAGCTATTTAACATGTTAAATGACATATTCTGTAGGCCTTTGAAGTGTTTGAAGGCAATCTATATATCTAAATATATCTGTGTATTACTTTGAAAGCATACTTTGCATGACTATTAAGTTTGACTATTATATATGACTATTAATCTGTATTTCTTAATTATGCATTACATTTTCAAATGAACTACATAAAAATACCCAAAAAGAGTTAAGCATACATACCGTATAACAAAATTAACTTTAAATTTGTATCAATAGACCAAAATCCATACCAGTGTAAAATATTTTGAGATTAATAGTTGTTTTTTTTAGATTAAAGTAAATTCATTATTCTACCTTTCCTCTATTATTTTTACATCACATTCCCTGTTTTCCTTTAGAAAGAGAACTTTGAGTTTTTAAGTCTTTTGTTTATTTATTTATTTTGTTTTTGTTTCTCAAGACAGGGTTTCTCAGTGTAATAGTCCTAGTTGTCCAGGAACTAGCTACGTAGACCAGGCTGGCCTTGAACTCATGGAGATCTGCCTGTATCTGCCTCCTAAGAGCTGGGATTAAAGGTGTGTGCTGCCACCACCTGGCTCTTTTATTTAGTTTTTTTTACTATGATCAATAACAATTTGTAATCAACCCCTGCAAATGATAATAAACATCCACAATCCATCTTTTGGAAATATGAGCATTGTTTTTTTTCCTGCTTTCCATTGTCTGGCGGTGCTGGAATCTTTGAGGGAACTTTGAAAAAAATCAAGATAATTGTTAAGACTTTGCTGGAGTAATCCTTGAGGCTGGATCATCTTAGCAGCCTTAAAAGTGTTCCAAATGCCACAAATACTTTCATAATTAAGCAAATACAGGATTAACAAATGTAACAATTCTTAAATTGCTAAACAAATGCAGCAGAAGCAAATGTAACACACCTTTACACAATTAAAGTAATATTCCACAACAGAAGAAAGCTTGTTTTGCCCTCATGCACAGAGGAAAGACCTGGTGAGTGCCCAGCAAAAAGTGGTTATTTGAGACAGGGAGAGAGATTGCACCAGAAATCAACCATATTGGCCCTTGATTTTGGACTACCAGCCTCTAGAATCCCGAGAAAGAAGCTCCTATTGCTGAGCCACCCTGACTGTAATATTATGGCTTACACAGCTGACTGATACTTAAAATAAAGGGATAAATTTGCTAAGAGCAGCTCAAGCCTAAATGTGAATGCACTTGTCTTAGTCATTTTTTTTAGAGTGATAAAACACTCTGACCACAGCAACTTGAGGGAGAAAGCGTTTATCTTGGCTCACAGTGTGAGGTTTGGAGCCCATCATGTTGGGGAAGGAGTGTGAGGCAGCTGGTCACTTCACACTCACCGCCAAGAGGAAGAGCAATGTTGTGCTCCACCAGCTTTTTTCTTTTCACAAAGTTCAGGACTCCAGCTCATAAAATGGAGCTACCTGCTTTTTATGTGTCTTTCCTCCTCAATGGAACTGGATCGACACAGATGCTCACAGTCATGCTGGAGGCTGCACACTCCCCCACAGCTGTGCCCAGAGCCCTGCCAGCCAGGCAGTGCCAGATCTGGTCATGCTCACAGTCAGCACAACCATCACAGCACCTAACAATAGCATTTCAGGATAGGCAAAGGAAAAGAAAAAGACAGATGCAAAAGAAGAGAAGAGAGTTATTTGGATGACTCTGTTTCCCTTCAGTGTGGAACAGTACAGGGTTGAGCATTACTAATAAAAAATCTCTAAATCTAGCCTATTTCAAAACATCGAAACTGAGTATCAGCATGCTACCATACACAGATAACTCCACACTTGACCTTACAGTCAAAATGCAGGCACATTACAAATGTACTTGGGATCTATGGATAATGCAACAGGTATCAAAAACAAACGAATTTCATGTTTAGACTTGAGACCATCCCCAACATGTCTCATGATTGCTATATGCAAACATTAAAACCTCTGAAAAAACCCCAAGTCTTTTGGATAGGAGATGCTCAATCTGTATTCAGAAACCAAAGTTTATGCTATTTGTTATGAAAATATGACTATTTCCAAGCCTTCTCAGTGGGGATAAATATGTGTACTTTCTCTCTCTGCCACTCTATAAAGCATATGGTAACTGTATTTATCTGTTTGACTGCTATATAAGGTACTAGATTCAGTATCTTCAGTAACAGACATTGACTTCTTATAAGCTGGAGGCTGGGAGTCCAAGTTCAAGGTACAGACTCCATGTCCTATGAAAGTTCTCTTCTTGGCTGTCTTCTGTCCTTACATTATTGAACTTGGGAGTTGCAATTTGTGATCCAACTCAAGGCTACCTGTTGCAGGATATCTGATCATATTGTGACCCAGAGATTGATCAATTTACTAGAAAAGCCTGTTTCTAGCTAAAGTATGGCTCAGTCCTAGCACATATCTTTAATCCAAGAGCTTTTTGCTTGAATATTATAAACAATATTAAATAAAGTCAACTATAGGTCAAGAGGCAGAGGAAGAACTCAGTTGATAGAACAAAAAAACATAGTAAGAGGAAGTCAGAAGGACCGAGAGAAAGATGCACAAGAAGCAGAAGGGACGGACATCCAGTTGGAGGATTTTTATTTGAGATATCTACAAGTAAGATCTCTTTCTGGGAAGACAGTGGAGGAGGAAGTAGCTGGGTGCTTTCTCTGCCTCTCTGAGCTAGCTGGTTTTCACCCCAGCATCTGTCTCCTAAGTCTTTATTGATAAAATAGATTGTCGAAGACTTAGTTGAAAACAATATTTGGTTCTCCAGTGTGTGGCACAACCACACAGACAGAGCTGTCATGCCAATAGCAGACAAACTGAGGAGTCATCAGATTTGGTAAGACACCTGGGAAGTCCTTAAGGAGAGAGTTAAGTAAAACTCTTCCCAACATTAAGAATGGGAGATATCATAGTTAAGACCCTGTATAGTGCTACTTTAGATGACTTGAAAATAGAAGCAGAAAATGAAAAGGTAAATGACTTATCTGAGATTGACATAATACCAATTATAATTACTGTCAGTCTGGTAATTCATATTTTATCCTTAATAGTCATAGTGGGTTTTTTGTGCCAAATATGAAAAGTGGACTAATAAGATACAAGTATTAGAAAGACTTATAAATGAAAACAAAATAATTCTCAAACATAGACAGAGAAATTTAGACAAGAACCTACTGTACAACTCCATGATGAAACTGAAGAGGGACAGCCCAAAGTTGTTAGAAAATCAACCTTAGTTTATCCAGTTACTGTACAAGAACTACCAGGAGATGATACACACCTCAAAGGTTATCAAGAAGTTAAATGGAATCTCATAGAAATATTAGATTCGAAGAGATTTAAGGAGGCAGTCATTTCATTGGGTATGCATTCACCCTATGTGAAGCAGATATTAAATTCATGGGCAACTCAGAACAGAATCATTTCCCAAGACTGGAAATATTTGACAACAGCATTATTGGAAGCTGTTCCTCTTTTACAATAGAGAACACATTGGAAAGAGGAAACTTGGATCATAGAACAATGAAGCAGGGCTAGAGGTATTAACATTTCCCAAGAACAGTTTCTAGGTTAAGGTCAATATGCTAAATTGCAAAGGCAACTTAAATTTGATAATCACAACTTGGCAATATTTGGTTTAGCGGCTTTAAATTCTTGAGAAAATGTTGAAGAATCAGGAACAAGGTCTGAGTCTTTTGTTAAAAATATACAAGGCCCCCAAAGACTTCACTAATTTTTGCCACAAAGATTGGCTACAGCTGTAAATAGAATTATATCAGATCCAGAAGTCAGTCAAATATTAATTGAATATTTGGCTTTTGAAAATGCTAATTCAAAATGCTAATACAAAAGGGTGATTAGGGCCGGGCGGTGGTGACACGCGCCTTTAATCCCAGCACTCGGGAGGCAGAGACAGGCAGATCTCTGTGAGTTTGAGACCAGCCTGGTCTACAAGAGCTAATAGCAGGACAGGCTCCAAAGCCACAGAGAAACTCTGTCTCAAAAAACAAAACAAACAAACAAACAAAAGGGTGATTAGGGCTTTAAAGGCAAGATCAGCACCCATAGATGAATGGATTAGGAATATGACCGATACTGGAGCTAATATTTATGATGCTGCTCTGATAGGAGAAGTAATTTCTAAAAGTTTTAATAAAAATCAAAACATCAGATGTTTTAATTGTGGCAAACAAGGTCATTTGAAAAGAAATTGTAGGCAAGGCATTCCTAGAGACAATGTTTTTTTTTTTTTCTAGAAATAATCCAAACAAAAGGCCCCAGCCTTCGTTAGTAAGTGAAAAGTGTGACAAAACCAGCATCAAACTAATGAATGCAGACCAACAAGGGATAGGCAAGGCAACCCTTTGCTACTGGGAAACATACTCTGGGGCCTCCTGCAGGCCCCAATATTAAATTAAATTAAATCATTTCATGTCAATATCAAATTCAATTCAATTATATCCCTGAGGAGTAACACATCCAAAGACCAACTGAAAGATGTAGTGCCTGTTTTTGAAAGCAACACTGCTCTGAATGTCATTAGGACAGAACAGCTTCAGTAGATGAAACAAAACATTCAGGAGAGACAGAAAACACGTATTTAGGCAAACTGCTATAAATGGTCAGAGATCAAAGTTAAAAACACAAATAAATGGCATTGAAATTGTAGGCTTATTAGACATAGGACAGATGTAACAATAACTTCACCAAAATGTTGGCATTCAAGATTCTTCTTCAGGAGGAAAATATTTACCTTTTAAGGATTGGAACTTTATCTCAGGAAAAACAAAGTACACGATGGGCTACGTGTGTAGGGCCAGAAGGATAAATAGAAAAATTAAACCATATGTGACTAATATATCCACGAATTTGTGGGGACTTGATTTGTTGCATCAACGAAAAACACAGATTAACATTCCTTCAATCTCAGAAACAAACCATAAAATAAAGAATGCTTCTGAGAAAAAATATTAAAAGGCATTACCTAAGAATAGTCACAGTCACAGACCATTCAGGTTGTACTTAAGCAGGACACAAAGGCACTAACAGCTTTAGAATGGTTAGCTGACAAACTGTGTGAGTAGACCAATGGTCTTTGTCATTAGAACAATTACAGGTGCCAGAAAAGCTGGGACAGTAGCAGGTAAATGCTCAGCATATTGAAGAATTAACCAGTCCTTGGAAACCTTCTATATTTGTCATAAAAACATCTGGAAAATGGAGATCGTTAACAAATTTAAAAGTCATAAATAAGGCGATTAAGCCAATGGGCTCTTTACAGCCTGGAATTTCCTTTGCCTTCTTTATTGCCTAAGAGATGGTCTAATAAAGTGAATGATTTAAAATACTGCTTATTTAACCTATACCTTTTTAAGAAAAGGATAAATAAAAATTTGTATTCACAGTGACTACTTACAATAATGCTCAACCTGTTAAAAGGAATCAGTGGACAATTCTTCCACAAGAAATGTTAAACAGCCCCACCTTGTGTCAGTGTTGTGTACAACAGCAGTTAGAATAATTCATAAACGTTTCCTCAATCTAAAATCCACCATTATATGTCTTACTGCCTGATTCAGAGGCAGATACCTTAGAAAAAAATGTTTGATGAAGTAAAGAAAAATTTGCCTTGTTGGGGATTGCAAATTGATCCTGAAAAAAAAAAAAGAGTAGATTCTATCAATTATCTAGGATATAAGATAGGTTAACAGTGAATTCAACTGCATAAAGTACAAATCAGGAGAGATAAATTGCAAACTCTTAATGATTTTCAAGAATTGCTGGGAGATATTAACTGGCAATGCCCCACCATTGAATTAACTGTTCAAAAGCTAAGTAGCTCATTTCAAACCTTATGAGGTGATACAGGCTTAAATAGTTCAAGAAAATTTTCAGTTGGGGCTGAGAGAATTGGCTCTGGTAGAAAAGAAATTATAGGACACACATGTGAATGAATCTCTTGGATCCAGTGCTTGATTGTAGTTTAGCTATTTTGCCTTTGACTCATTCTCCAACAGAAATTCTTACAAAGGTAGAAGATGATATCTGAGAATGGATATTTGATCACATGAACAGAGTAAAAAAACTAAACACTTATGTGAAAAAGTTTTTGAATTGATTCTGAAAGGAAAATTGAGACTTTGTCAATCAGCAGGAGTAGATCCAGCAGAAATTGTGATACCTTTTTACCAATGCTGAAATTGCCCCATTATGGGCAGAAAATGAACACTGGCAAAGAGCTTGCAGTAATTTTTTTTTTTTGGGAATGATTAGTCATGAATATCCCCAAAGCAATAAGCTTCAGTTTGTAAAAAGAACTAATTGGATTCTCCTTCATATAGTAAAAGGGACACCAATTTCTGGAGCCCCTACGTTCTATACTGACAGAAATAACTCAGGAAAAAAATAAGTAAAGTGGCTCAAAGCCCATATGATTCATTTTCAAAATCAGAGCTATTTGCCATTATTATGGTATTATTTGATTTTCCTGACTCTCTTAATTTAGTTATTGACTCTCACCATGCAAAAAGAGTTGTTTTATATATTGAAACTACTGAACTTATTCTGGATAATTCAGAATTAGCCTTGCTATTTATTCACCTACAAGTAATAAGAAATAGAATTCATCCATTGTATATAACAAATATCAGATCCAATACAGAACCATCAGGTCCTACAGCATAAGATGATGATTAAACCGATCAGTTATTAATAGAAATGTGATAGATGCTTCAGAATTTCATAAAAAACACCATGTTAGCAGAAAAGATTTAAAGAAAGATTTCTCTGTCACTTCACAACAAGTAATGGAAATTATAAAGAAAGGTCCTACTTGTTCTTTGTATAACCAAACTCCATTACCTGCTGGAAGTAACCCAAAAAGTACTCAAAGAAATAAAATTTGGCAAATGAATGTGTTTCATTTTGCAGAGTTTGGAAAATTATTGTATGTGTACTATACTATAAATATTCATTCAGGATTTCAACTAGAAACTACTTTAAGTTCTTAAAAGGCTGATTCTATAATTACTTATTTGTTACAAGTTATGGTTATTATGATGATACCTGTACCAATTAAGACTGACAATGTTCCAGCATATGTCTTTAGTAAAATGAAATAGTTTTTGTATATTACAACATAAAACATATTACAGGTATAACAAAAAATTACTACAAGGCGAACAGTTATAGAAAGATCTAATTGAACTTTGAAATATATGCTTAATAAGCAGAAATAAAAATAAAGACCCACAAAGATAGATTGCAAAGTGCTTTAAATTTTTTAAAATTCTAATGAAAAAGGAACAACAGCTATGGAGAGCCATTGAATAGTAGAAAAAAACTGCTAAATTAAATCAGACTGTATATTTTAAAGATGTGTTGTCCTCAGAAT
Organism: Alexandromys fortis; assembly: GCF_014885135.2. Lineage (NCBI taxonomy): Eukaryota > Metazoa > Chordata > Mammalia > Rodentia > Cricetidae > Alexandromys > Alexandromys fortis. The sequence continues at coordinate 1,994,590 of NW_026068099.1, read as the reverse complement.
GGAAACTGGGATATGTGTTATGTTGAAGAAGAGGGTTTGCTTTTGTTTCCACAGGAGAAGAAAAGCTGTGGATAATATCAAGATTAATAAAGATCATCAGACAGCTTGGTCATTCAGTTCAAAATAACTTATAAAGACTAATAAATGTCTTTTATTTGATCGGGTATGAAAAAATAAGAATAGAAGATAATTTTTTTTTTTGGTTTTTCGAGACAGGGTTTCTCTGTAGCTTTGGTGGCGGTCCCGGAACTAGCTCTTGTAGACCAGGCTGGCCTCGAACTCCCAGAGATCCGCCTGCCTCTGCCTCCCGAGTGCTGGGATTAAAGGCGTGCGCCACCACCGCCCAGCTCAGAAAATAATATTTTTGAATGATAATTTACCAAAGGCACACTTACCTTACTGGCATGAAAGGAAAAATGGGTTTTCTTAAGCCACAAGTCTTAATTCCATGTTAGAAAGTTAGAATGTAGATTTGAAAAACTGAACATTTACCCTCAACACTAAAAAATAAGGGGAAATGAAGAACCAGTTTAAAGCAGTACACCCCTATGAGAATAACTACTATAAGAAACCCATAACCAGGTGGTGGTTCCAACTTTTTATCCCAACACTTGGGAACAGAGACAGGTACATAAGACTTACACTGATTTAAACTTAAAAACTGTTTGCAAAAGGCAGGCTGGAATTCAAAGTCGATGCCCTTTGTGACCTAAACATAAAAACATTTTAACCTTGAATTTATATTTAAAGAGAAAGGGAATATAGATATATTTGTTCACACATCCTAAAGTACATTAGTTTCAAAATTTCAAAGAAATTTTTTAAAATTGAAAGATAATACTTTTTCCATTGCCAAAAAAAATATTTGCCCTAGAGAAAAGGACCTTCCATCGAGATAGGGTTGGGGCAGGTTTTGCTTTTATCTTTCTGGGAGAATAAAAGCATCCAGCTAAGGAATCTGGAGACCACTGGACAAATGAAACATCCAAAGTTAAGGACAGCTCATCAAGAGAAAATGTCCCAATTGGTCTAATGATATCACCCACCTCCATCAGGGTAGTATTCCCCAAATCTTCCAAACACTTGTTTCTGCTGTCCTCTACAGATGCAAGTGGAAAATGGTCCTTGTGGTTCCAATTCAATTAGAAATTTAAGCTGACTTGGGGTTGGAGTGAGGCTCTCTCCTTTAAAACTACATGCTTGTTAAAGGAAAATTCAAAAATCTCTGTCTCATATCAGAAGAGTTACCTGGTATGGCACGGAGAAAAACAAAAAATAAGGGACTATTCTATTGCCACGAATCTCATAATCCTTTGGTTTCCATTTGACTCTAGTTTTTTAAGGTGTAAATATTATCTCAAAAATCTATGAGAGTATAATGTATATATGTTGTGATATTAGTGGCCATACAGAATACTAACCAATTCTAGAAGTAAGCTTCATCTAGCTTCCTGTTTGTGTTTTGGGTTTGAGTCTGAAGCAGATAACTAGGAATTAAGTTTGTGAACGCTGGATGTATTTAATAGATTATGGTCCTCTAACCTTTCAGAGATCTGTTGAATATTATATTTAAAATGTTTAAGTTTTCTACAATAAACTGTGACCATTCCCAACAGTAACCTTTGAGGTCGCCAAGAAGATCATGGGGCCCTGCAAAGAAGTATCCCCCTGGAATGTGGTAACACCACTAAGCTGACAAACACCACCCAAAGATCAGCTTCAGGCTACACACTGCTCAAGACATTCAAATTGTTGAGTTCATGAGATGGGCACAAACATTTTTACAGAACTTTGAACTCAAAAATACTTAATCCTAAGAATGCCAAATACAACTGGACATTGCAGCAGAAATAGCTTCATTATTGTAAATAGTTTTACTGTGTTAGAGTTAAAACTCTTACTTTTTATTTAGACAAAAAGAGGGAAATGTTGCAAGATATTTGATCACACTATGAACCCCGAGATTGTGTTATTTACTGGAAAAACCTGCTGCTAACTGTGGTAAGGCTCAGCCCTAATTCAAGAGCTTTCTGTTTGACTATTATAAACATGACTAAACAAAATCAACCATAGGTCAGGAGATTGAGAAAACAATCAGGGAAAAAAATTGAGAGTAAGAGAAAGTCAGGAGAGAGGGAGAGCACAGGAAGTAGAAGGGAGGGACATCTGGTTGGAGGATTTTTGTTTGAGATAGCTAGGAGTAATCTCTCTCTCTCTCTCTCTCTCTCTCTCTCTCTCTCTCTCTCTCTCTC
>NW_026068099.1:1984718-1985429 GCF_014885135.2 Alexandromys fortis | reverse complement strand
CTCTCTCTCTCTCTCTCTCTCTCTCTCTCTCTCTCTCTCTCTTTCTCTCACGGATGATAGGAGCTTGGGAAGCAGCTGGGTGCTTTCTCTGCCTTTCTGAGCTAGCAGGTTTTCACCCCAGCATCTGGCTCCTGAGGCTTTATTGACAAAATGGAACGATAGAGTCTTTGTTAAAAACAGCAGCTACCTGTCATCAATTAGCCAATTAAAAAAGCCTAATTAAAAGCAGAAAGCAGAAAAAGAATGTGGCCACTCTGGGCAGAGATCCAAGCAAACCCCTCAAGTGGTCTGGTCCTGAAGTGAGAGCGAGGTTTCAATAGGGGGTGGAGGGTGTGCACATCTAAGCAGTCCTGGTCCAGGTGTGGTCCTGCCCACCTCTATCTGGGCTTCAGTCTAATCATGTAGAGTGGCTGGCAAGTTAGAATGGTGTGAAATCTCTTTCCAGAGATGAGTTCACCCTTTTGACTGGTGTTCTTTTGACCTCCTCACCAATGAAATTCCTGGAGAAATTTCCATTTCTTTGGGGTCCATTGCTTCAGTAGTCTGATAGACTGAGAGACACCTGTGTCTATTTAGAATATCTTCATTTCTTTCAGGCCAGCTACATTAACATGAGGGAGAAATCAAGTTACAATTTCTTCTTCTTCTTCTTCTTCTTCTTCTTCTTCTTCTTCTTCTTCTTCTTCTTCTTCTTCTTCTTCTTCTTCTTCT
>NW_026068099.1:1925979-1984668 GCF_014885135.2 Alexandromys fortis | reverse complement strand
CTCCTCCTCCTCCTCCTCCTCCTCCTCCTCCTCCTCCTCCTCCTTCTTCTTCTTCTTCTTCTTCTTCTTCTTCTTTTTTCTTCTTCTTCTTCGTCACTAATGCCATCATGGGGGCCATCCCCTTACTATCTCATTAAACCCCAGTGCCTTTCGAAGCCCAGCTCCTAACGCTATCCTATTGGAGCTAGAGTTTCAGTGAATGACCTTTGGACTAGCACAAGCAAACAGGCCATAATATTCACACGCATACACATACTTATGTTTGTATTTGTTCTTATATCTCTATATATTGAAAAGTGAGTCCATACCAATATCCCTCACTACACAGGACGTTTTTGTTCTGTATCCTGTATTTTCTATTGCCATCTCCCCGGGAGACACTGGGCTCCCCATCTTTAATTTGTTGCTCATTTGATGTGCACCTCACTCTGCGGCAATCTCCATTTTCGCAGTATCTGTTCCCTGCTCATTTTGCGTTGACCCTACTTTGCTATAGATTATTCACTGCTAATCATAAATCCCAGTTTAACAGGGTCACTCATATTTTCATTTGCTAAATTCTAAGGGCCTTAACTACCACCTCCAACCCCCAGGCCTCAGTCCCAGTTTTCCAGAAACAGGTGTTGATTTCTAGAAAGTTCCCCAGTCAGCTTCCATCCAATTGGTCATCTGCATCCATCTCTGTTGCCTTCCCAGACTGCCAGCTTGCAACGCCAAGCCTCTGTTTCATTCTTTTCCTCTTTATAAGATCCCGCAGACCCTCACCCACATCACGGAATCCCAGTCCCACAGCAGCTTCCATCCTGGGGCTTCTTTGAGGAGGACCAAACTTGAATTCAGGTTGCCAGGACTTGAAAGCCTGCACAGGGCACCCACGCCCACCAGGGGGCAGTGTCCACACGTGCGAAGCGGTCCCCGGAGGCCCACATAGTGGCCAGTCCTTGTTAGGCAGTGCAGACGTGCACATGGGCACGTGCTGGCCTCAGACCAGGCCAGGAACGTGCAGGACCCCGTGTGCGCTCAGGTGTGGCCTCAGGTGCCAGACACTCAGCAAGTCACCCTGACGCCCGGACCTGTTTGATGATGTCCCTGGCAGTCTGTGATCCTTTGTCCAGGACTGGAAGCTTAGTGGTTTGTTAGGGATGTTAAGGATCTCAGCCCATCAATGTGAGTTGCGGAGCGGATTGGGAAGGGAATAGTGGCGGATGGAGTCTTGTTTGCCTTCTGCTTCTCGAAGCAATGCTTTGATATCTAAACGTTTGTGTTAACAGTTTGTGGAAGTTTTACTTCAAAAGAGTCTGATTCTTAGGCACTAACGCGTGCTTTGTCGCAATCTCTTCCATCTAGGAGAAGTCCGCAAAGGAAGTACCAGCCGCTTTACAGGGTCTTCCACGGGGGACAAGTGCCACCACCCAGGGTCAGAGATCACGTAGATTTCTGTAGCGGTTACCTGCAGGGTGTTTTCTGGCACCACCAGGGAGATTGCCCTCTGGCCTGGCCTGCTTCTCCCCACTCTCTGGAGAAGTAGCTGGATTCAGGGTTGGTCTACAGCTCTCTGGAAACCTCAGACAGAGTGTTTAGGACTAGGTGGACACCAGCTGTAACCTGGGCTGAGGGCTGGTGTGTGGCTAGTGGTTTGCTCTGTGAGGAAGATTCTCTTCGATTGGATGTTATGGGGAAATGGGGGTGAGGAGAGAGGATGCTGTTTATTATTTCCCCGCCAGAGTCATATGACCCCGAGGATCAGGCCATACGGGCGAATTCCCAGTCAGGGAGGGAAGAACCGGTAGAACACGGCATTCACGGCACGTGGCATGGCATGTCCTTGTCATAACCTCAGCTCTTCGGCTGCCCTATGACTCAGGTTCCAGGTCAGGTTTGCCCCAGGTTCACATGGGGACCATAATAATGGTGCACGTGCTGAGGCTGCCCCAGGGGAAAGGTCTGGGCCTTGGCCCTGTGGGGCCTGCCGGCTGCCCGTACCCACAGTTCTGTTTTCCACCCCATATGTTCTTCCCAGAGTGCATGCCAGCAGCTTGCGGAGGCTGTGGTTCTACAGGAAAGCCAGGGCCTGGGCCAGGAAAGTTGATTTTCTTCGCCTGAGACCAGAATCTGCTGAGGGTTGGCAACCGACTGGGAAACCTTTAGCTCCTCTGTGATTGTGGACCCCGGCAGCAGCCTCTGGGGAGGAGAGAAGTCCTTGCAGAGGGTAATCAGACTCAGCATGTGGACGAGACCAAGTAAAGCAGGCAGGTTGCAGGGGAGGACGGAGCTGGGTCTTCCACAGTAATGCAAGGGATCACTGGAGATGCTCACTCAGAAAGAGGAGGCCGTGGCCCAGGGTGGGAAGGCGGTGATAGTGGCAGAATTGATGGAATCTGGATGGGGGCAGAGTAGCCCTTCTTCTGGATGAAAAGCCCAGTTGGTATAGGAACTGAGTTTTAAAGGGGAAATGGTGGTTCATGCGCCGAGGTCTAAGATGATGGCCCAGAAGGGCAGATTCCATCTGGTGGGTGCAGAGGGCTCAGGACAAGCCAGGGGATGCTGTCCATGGTTTCACTTCATCTTGAGGGAGAGGGGCTTTGCTGGAATGGAACCCATGAGGACAGAGCTTCCTTTCAATTCAGTATCTGAAATAGAGGTCAGCAGATTACTCTTAAAAATAAAAAAAGGCTTGATTAATAACTTAGGTGCAAGAATATAAAACGTCTTAGTGACAGGAGCTCTAACTTCCTTCTTTATCTACTCTGGGGTCCTGAAAATGCTTGATGATGGGGAACAGTTTTAGAGGAATACTTTGGGTCATCTCAAGCAAGGATCAAACTGAGGGGGCGGGGCCTCTGCCCGGGAAAGAAGGATGAATACTGAAGGTTCCTGTGCCGGCCATGCTGTCCCAGGGTAATACAGACTGTGCTGGCCATCCTGTGACTCCAGACGATGATCCAGGTGACACAAGCAGGACCAGGCTGGGCCCATCCCATCTGAAACTCCAGAGAAGGTGGCCCTTGTGAATGCAGGAGGTCTAGGATGTTTTGGCCTCAGAGCAAAAGGAGGAACAATAGCAAGACAAGGACTCTTGTTCAAAACGGTTCCGAAGATGAGGGCTCAAGATGGGTCCAAGACAGCAGGAGTCAGTCGCTGGCCCTGGGCATGGCCTGAGTGTCCCAGGGCTAGGGTGGAGGAGCTGTGGCTGGAGGTGAGCTTTGGACTTTGAGTTTCAAGCTAGGACAGGACACGGTGAGCTCCTGGAGGTCAAAGGGCACAGAGGTGGGAGCAGGAGAGCCTCTGACATGGGGACGCAAACAGGGCTATAAGACCAGCATGGTGTTGGCGGACACAGGGTGGACAGTCTCTGAATGAAGGTTAAACTTAGCTTTTCATGTTGGCTTGGAAGAAGCGTCAACCTCTCCAGGGAAGAACCGGATTTCCTGTGTGACAGAGGGCACAGAGGAGCTGGAAGTCACCTGACAGGACTGAAGAAACCAATATGGAACACTGAGGGCTGGCGGGAGCATGTGGGTAAGCAGACAAGAATGGTGGGGTAGTCCCCCTAAGTGACAGTCATCTCCCCTGGCCACGGGCAAGCTGGCTGGATGACTTCTAACAACATTTGGTGATGGTAATTCTGTGTGACACCAAAGGCCGGATCCTAGAAAGCACTGGCACCATCTTGAACCATCTTGGATCATGCACTATGGGGGAGTCAGCTGCCATGTCACAAGAAGGGTGTGTGGCAAGAGCTAGGTGTCTCCAACATTTCATTCAATTGAGTAAAGACAGTCACATGAGAAGGGGATCCTGTGACTCGTGAAGCCATCGGATGACAGCCCTGCATGCATCCCGACTCAATCTCATGATAGAACTTCTTGAGCCCGGAGTTCCAGCCAAGCTGTTTCTGGGTTTCTGACCCTGAGAAACAGTGAGATGCTATTTGTTGTTTCTGAGCAGCTAAGTTTTTTTTGGGGGGGGGGCGGGGGGTTGGGGAGTTGTTGTCCAGCAACAGATAGTGGATACAGATACCTAGGGGCTGGAATTAAAATTTGGAAGTTGACAGCCTTTTGATAGCAAGTGACCGTGTAGGAGGACATGAGGAGAAAAGAAGCCACAGCAGGCTTCAAGGTCTGTCCCTGGCTGCAGAGGATGACACTTTCAAATGGCATTGGCTGTGGTCCTGTGGAGAGACGTCAGAGAATGGATGGATGGAAAAGCGGTGTGCAGCCGACTCTGTCAGGTTCTACGCAGACTCCGTAGGAGTGGCATACTCACTCTGCTCCTAGCTCAGGGCTGACGAAGATCCTTTCGTGGGGAAAACAAAGCTCTGCTTCGATAATCCGAATATTCTCCTATTTTTGTCTTCTGCTAAGAAACTGTAGTTCATACAGACGCCCCAAAGGCAGGTAGCCTCAGACTTGGGTCTCCCCAGCCATAGTCTAGTTCATAGCACTGGATCTCTTCGCCTCCTGTATCCCCTAGATGGGAGTGAACCTGGGAATGGGGTGCTATGTAGTACTCGGGATGGGATTCCCGCCATTGGCATTCTGCAAATCCTTCCCCACACTACCTATCAGGCACATGCTGGGGACAATAACTCTCCTGGGCAGGGTTGTAAGAGGCTGGAGGAACACTCCAGGGTCTGCTAGGCCTGTGGTCAACCAACAGGGGCAGTTTCTCTGAGCCTCAGTTTCCTCAGATGTGGAGGGGGGACAAGGATTTCTCACCCGCCTGCTCTGTGGTTCTAGTGAGGGCCTGTGCTGTGCTTATACAGATGGAGCAAGGGAGAGAAGAACTGAAAACCTTCAGGCTACCCAGGGTGGAGTCAGGCCCTGGAGATCCAGAAAAGCCTGAACAAAATGAATCGTCTTCTCTGAGCGAATCCAAGGCAGCTGCTCCAAGCACTGGGGCTGCCAAACACAAGATCCTGGGCTCGCTGCCAGTCAGGATGTCCCCCTGGGTCTGATTTGCAGTGCAAATTGATGCTTAGTGCTTCCAAATTCTCGTAGCTCTCAAGTGCCCATTCTCCAGGCCCCAGCTCTGACCCCTGTTCTGGAAGCCCCTCCCTCATAATCTGTCTAATCTGACTTTACAAGAAAGGGATGTTTGGGAACCAGAGAGTTGGGTGCAGAGAGCCTGAGCTAGCCCTGGAAGGTGATCTGTGACCTCTCCCAGCCATTTCCCTTCACAGAATCTCTAGGATGTTGCGCATAGTTGGAGACCTCCTCCCCCTTAGTTGGTTTGCCTGGGTCCTTTGGGCCCTCCAAAATTTCTTCTCCTCTGACCCTCCTGTTGCCTTTTAAAAAAATATTCTGCTCATATGGTCATTGGTAGGCTAATTCCCATAATGCATTTGGCCATGAACCCTATCTTCTACTGTGGTCTGTGATCCCAGGCTTCTCCCCCTCCAGCTGGTAGACCCCTTCCATATATACATCCCACCCTCAGTCCTTCGAGGGTGGACAAAGGGCTCTCAGAAGAGGACTCGGCAAGCCCCCAGCTCTGGCCTATCCTGACCCTACACCGGGCTCCGTCCCATGCCATTGGCCCCTCCAGCTGCGGACTTGTTCTGAGGTTTGGAAGCGGTAGAGAGTTTCCCCTTGACCCTGTACTTTCTTCTCCCACTTCTCTTTACTTGAACCCTTTTGTAAGCAAAATACCATTTGGGGTGTTGTGTTTATTTTTTCCTTGTTCCACTGGAAATTACTCGGAATGTATAAGTATGTGTTTTCCTTAGAAAATAGATTCCTTTACATTTTGGGTTTGTGGTTCCTAGGGCAAGCAGGTCTTCAGAGATGGAGGTTGACAAGAGAACTCATATCCGGAGGCCCTTCAGCTTCAGAATGGCGCTCTTCTTTGGGACTCGCCATCCCCTGGGAACCTCTGAGCTTCTTGAAACCCCAAGACTGCAGCCTGGGCTAGCCAGACATCTCTCAACATATTTTCCCTGGTTTTCCAAGCTCCTGACATGTCTTGACATATATTCCCGGGTTCTCAAAGCTCCATGTGGGGAGACAAGGGCATTGGAAGATTCTTGCTGGTCCAGAAGGGCTGTCCGAGGTTCTTTAGAAAGGTCTGAGGACCTGTGATCCCATTCAGCCTTGGCCTCTTGGTATCTGGAGATAAACGTACAGACTCCACAAGCTCTCGGTGCAGAGGGCTGCCATGAAGTTTGAGGAGCTTCACACACGCCAGAAGTAAGCATGCATGCCGGGTGCTGGTGGTTCATGTCTTCAATCCCAGCACTAGGGAGGCAGATGCAGGTGGATCTTTGAATTCAAGGCCCGTCTGATCCACAGGATGAGTTCCAGGACAGCCAGGGTTACACAGAGAAACCCTGTCTTGAAAAACCAAACCAAACAAGTAGAAGTAAGCACGGCAGACCTTCCTTCTGGTCTACTCATTTCAGCCACTTCCTCTTAGTGCACAAAGGCAGAGAGAGACAGGAGTGGACACTGGCTTTCTATCTCATCCATCAGAGAGAAGTATCTGGCGGGGCCCTTGAGCCCCTCTCCCCATCTCACGCATCCCTCTCTGACTAAACACCCATTCACAGCAGAATCGTCCACAAGAATCAGGAGGTGACAGACATCAGACAGCTGCAAATACAACTGTCATATTTCCAAATAAGTGGCATAGTCTTCAGCCTTCAAAAGGATGGACATGCATTGCCTCATGAACGAATAAGCCTTGAACACAGTATGCTGAATGAAGTAAACCCAAACATGAAGGGATGAATGTTTGTTGCCACATTCGATACCTAGAGCAGTCAAATCCAGAGGTGGAACATAGTATGGTGATTGCCAGGGGCTGAGGGGACTCTGGGAGGACGGAGACTGTTTAATGGGTGGAGTACGTCAGTTTCGAAAGTATAGCAAGTTCTACAGATGGAAGGCAGTGGTGATGTTTGCAGAGGTATTCGGACCACCTTAATCTCAGTTAAAAATGATGACAATGATAATTTTCATGACACATTTATATTGTAATATTGTAATCACTAGAAAAAGGTAGATCTATGTGAAACACATCCATGGTAACAATGGATCTACAAGCACCATACTCATATTAAAGGGCTTACCCAAGGTGCCTGAAGGGATGATCGGTTCCCAGGGGTTACCCCAGGAGTAGAAGCAGCTCGTGGAAGCCCTGGGAGTCCATGGAAAGAAGGGTAGTGAGCTGGGCTTTGAAGGATGAGTAAGAGTTTGCTGTTCAGAATCATGGACAGGTCAAGTCAAGGCTCAGAAAGTCGAGGCACTCCAGTTCCTCCACTGTGGCTGATGCTGTAATTTCCAACAAGTCGGCAGCCCCTAGGCTGTCTGCATTCATGCAGAATGCTTAGTCACTCCACCAGTTAGCAAGGCCGCGCATGCGCCATCAGCATTCAGGCAAATTGCGCTTGTGCCGTGTAGCCACGTAACCTGTTTGTATGCATGGTGTGGCTGTATGCCACTATACGCATGCGCTGAACTACCTTTAAAAGAACAAATGTTTTTCAAAACTACAGAGAAACCCTGTCTAGAGAGAAAAGAAAGCAGACTTGCCTGTCCCACGGTCTATTTCACCACGTTTCTCCCAACAGGCCCCGTGTACCCCCTTCTTTTCCTTGTGGTGCTCTTTATTAATAAAGCCCTTACAGTGGGTTTTGTTGTATATCTCGTCCATTCTCACGCATGATAGTATCAGCTGAGCCGCAAGAACCCGGGCCCAGCAGTAGGGGTGATTTGGGAAAGGAAGACCTTGCGGGTGATGTCGCCAAGCCTCTGGGGCCCACGCCGAAGGTCTCAAGACTGTGGACCACTTCTCCTGCTTCATCATATCCAAGAACACTATCACTCTGGGCTGAAAGGGTTGTGTTTTCTTAAAGTGGGACAATTTCAGGTTCCAGGATCAGGTATTGTGATGTTTGGGAGAGGGGTCATCCAAGTCCTTATTCTTTCATATCCTTAAGGTGGTCATGAGTTCCAATTGCCTTGCAGCTGGAGGCCTTTGCCCTTCTGGGTCCTGTAGTATCCTGTTCTGCTTTTGCTAGGTCTCTCAGGACCGCCTCTTCCAGGAAGTCCTCCTGGCTTAAGCTCAGGCCATTCAGGGGGCCACTCACCTGCCACGTGCTAAGCCCTCTTCCTCATAGGGAAGGAGACCATGGTGACGGCAGGACTATACTATGGGACCAGACTAGCTGCCTTGCTCAAACCCCAGCTCTACTACTTAGCAATTATGAGAGCCTGGATGCAGAGTGGGCCATCTGTGCCTCAGTTTCCTCATCTGCAAAGTGGGGGAATACTGCTCCTAGCTGACAACGACTCCTGCCCTCTGTTGCGCTTTGTGCTTACACAGCTATGTCTGGCCACTGGAGGGACTTGTGCAGACCAGGTCCTGGGTGACGTCAGGGACAGCTAATGAGTTCTGAGCTCACTCATGTGCAGGCCACGTAGGAGGCGCCGTGCAGGTCAGTGTGGCTAGGGGAAGGATGTGTGATTGGCTCTGGAATGGAGCTTGCCTGGAAACTCCTGATTGGCCTTCTTATTGCTTGAAGGAGTCTTCATCTGGAAGCCTTCCTGGGGAAGCTGTACACTTACAGAGGCCACGGTGGGCAGGAGCAGCTTCCATGTTCCAGAGACGCATAACAGCTTCACATCCTGACCATCTTGAAGGCAAAACTCTTATTTCCTGTATCAATGTGGATGTACGGTTGGGGGTTTGGATCACCCATGTTGCCTGAAAGACCTTGGGTCATTTGAGTGCTTCTAGGGTGGAGGGCAGGCAGCAAAAGGCCCTGCTCACTTGAGACCCCTTCCTGCAGCTTCAGTGGCCTCTACATGGGGCTAGGCAGCGCTGGTTGGTAGAAGTCCTCCTTGACCCATGGCTTTCAGAGTAAAGAAGTGAGGGGCCATTTAGTTACTGGGGACAAAGCTCGGAGCTCCAGGGCCTTTGTACAATGAGTGCTTCAGCTATTGGGGTCCCAGGTGCTTAAAACTACAGGTAGACCAGCTGTCACGCTGGCGCCTGGGGGGTTGTTGTGGGGAAGCCATGGTGCCATTCTTATTCCTGACCCCTCCCTTCTGTTTTCACTTGTTGTGTGTCCTACTAAAATTTCCTTCCCAGGCAAAGTTTCCATCTCTGGGCTTGGCCCCAAAGTGAAATTCTTTGGAAACTCTCAGCTGTGTTCACTTAGCTATTGTTGAGGGGGGAGAAGGTGGATGGGGTGGGTGGGTGGGATTTGGTTTCTGCTTCTGTTTGGTACCTGAAATGTAAATCTAGGGAGACCCAAAACTTTCTCCTTGCCTGCTCGGGTACTCAGCTGGGGTAAGGTAGGCAGGTGATACCGTGGGAACAGCTGAAGGCTGGTGACTGGTACCCCATCAGATCCTAGTCATGACTGGGTTGAGTCCCGCGGCCAACTTCCTTATCTCCGCGGAACCTGCATGCTTGCTTTTTTGGAGAAACAAACCCTTTCAAGTTCTGTATGTGCACCCCACGGGCTGACTGGTTGCTGCCTTGCCGGCAGGATGTGACTTTCATTTGAAACAAGCGTAGCTTTCCTACGTGTGTGGCAGTCATTAGAAGGTTCTAGCTTCTACAGATGCCTATTCAGGCTCTTTCAGCCTCCAAATTATAATGGACCACATGGCTGGACCACAGACCTCTCAGTGTGGTGTGATGGAAATCAGGCAGCTGGCCCGGAAGGAATGAGCCTTGCTCTGGTCACCCTTCCACTCTGGACTGCTTGGTTTTGCTTGTGTTCTTCGTCAGGGATGAGCGGTTTGGACGAAGGCTATGATGGTTAAGCCTCACATGTTGTTTGGTTTTGGAAATTAAAAACAAAACATTTCATTGATTTTGGTCCCATCTATTTTTTTTCCCAGGAAGTCAAGTTGTTGGTCTGAATTTAGCTGACCCTTTAAAAAAAAAAGAACATGAAAAAATAAATTAAAAAAGATCTAATAATTAAAAAAAGATTTTCAAACTGATCTGTGTAGTTCCTGTAGAATGACTGTCTGTGGGTTGATACTCTGGGGTGCAAGTTAGCTGAGTGGGGATGACAGGAGAGAAATTGGGATTCCTAGCCCTAGAAAGTCCCATGGCTTGGACACCATTTCTAAGTCACTAAAATATGATGGGTGAGGGCTTTTAAAGTTCTTCCCTAGAGACCCCAAAACAAGAGGGTCCCCAGCAACCTTGGGATTTGCTAGCAGAAAGAAGGCAAAGGTGTGTCAGTGTAAAGGGAAGAAGACCCGATCCGTGTGGCGAGTGCACACCTGGGCTTAGACTGTAGATCCCTCCACTGTGGAGAGGACTGTTGCGGTTTAGCTCTGGTATCCCCACCTGTGCCTTTCTCTCCGTTCTTGCATGGACAGTCAGTTGCTGGGATTATTCCAGGGTCCCTCGCCCAGGGCCTTTTATGCCTTCCAGTCCCTAGGTCCTGTCCAGTTTCTGTTCTCTAGTCTGCCCCCCACCCCGTACTTCATCGTCAATAGTCTTGTTTGCTTGCCAACAAACACAAGTTTTACTTTGATAGCAGAATGACAGATTTGGGGGACAGACCAAGGGCGACTGATATTTTGGGGTGGCAGGTACATCACATCTGTCCAGTGGGTACCTTTTTGGCTGCCCCTCACTGATAACTAAGCAGCCAGTGTGGGCGGGACTCCAGGTAGGGAAACCAAGTGTCAAGGTTTAAATCCATCTTTGGAGAGATGGGAAGTAGTCATTGGAATCGAGTTTGGTCTGTCTTCAAGGCTTGTTCGTGTCTTTCCCAGCTTATTAAGCTATGTCCCATGACTTGTTGCTGTGAGCAGTCTCCATGTCTGCCATGACCTCCCAATGATTTCAGTCGGGCCTTAGGCTCTTTGTCCTAGTGATCCCTTCCTTTGTAGAAAAGAGACACATTAGTTATTTTTTAATTATATTCACAAGTTCTTTTGATTTGGAAAGATATTAAAATAAATAAATATGTATGACTTTTGCATTTTTGAGGGTCCTGAAAACAGTGTGGTCCTTAGGCCGGATATATGTGCTTAATGGCAGAGCCAGCTCCACTTTCTGTATCAGAAGCTCTGAGTCTCTTCTGGAGTCCCCTGTACGCAAAAGTCACAGCCCATGTCCTCCCAACCTCTCAGCTCTGACATTTGGGAGACCAGGTTAGCCACCACCCTTGCTCCTGCCCCCCCCCCCAGCTCTCAGTCTCAATAGGAATTTGGCATTCGAAAGACTTATCCACCCAGATATTATACAGTCACTTTGGGCTCCCTCGCCACCAGATGCAAGCTCTTTGACCCTTCCTGTCTTGGGATTGGCTCTTTAAACTCTGCAGGGACCTGGGTTGCTTGTGCTTTCTCTGGGAGGAGGGTAGAGGCTGCTCTGGCAAGCTGTATGTATGTAATAGTGTGCCTCAGGGTCTAAACTGGGAAGGATTGCCTTCCTCCAAGCTCAGCCTGACACTGGTCAGGTCAGGCCATGGCGGGAGGCTCCCACAGTGTAGAGCTAAGTGCTAAAGGGTTGCTAGTCAAACTTCAACTTGTGGCTCTCTTCTTCCATTGTAGCCATGTAGAAGAATAGCTTCTAATCTGGCCCTCGAGATTATCATAGCTCTCTGTGCTAGAGCAAGGCAAACTGTCCCTTTCCTGGTCACTCCTCTGCTCCTTGCACTTCCAACCCCATTCAGACCTGGAGCTTCCACACCTGCCTGAGGTGCTAGCTCACCCAATAACTCATGAAGCCTCGTGGGTATTCAGGACATGGGGTGTGGTCCAGAAGGGAGAATGAATGTTGGCTGTCATCTTGCCATGGTCCCGGGAAACTCTTGCTCTGTAAAGAGTGAAGAGGCCAAAGGAAGCAGAAAACAGCCCAGTTCAAGGACTCTCTTGTCAGGCTCCAAGGGCCACGCTCTCCTCAGCATCCCCAGAGGACACCTGCTGTTCGTATATTTCAGTTTTCTGACTCTGGTTATAAGGGCTTTATATTTTAAAGAATCGGGCTATTAAAGGCACATGGTTGTGGTGGCCCTCTGTCACATGACTGACTCACAAGTTGGAAGGGAACAGAATGTGCCATCAAAACCATTTGTGAGTAAACTGAAGTTATGTAAAGCAAGCTGGAAAATAGATGGATCCCTGAAGTACAATAAGCTGATAGCGATAGCAGGCAGAAAACATCAATAATTTCCTCTTTGAAATCCCGGGAAGACGTTTGCTGTGCTCTGCTCACCGAAGCCAGGCTCTGTATGACTAACTCAGCGAGTTCCCCACCAGCTCTGTGTGAGTGGAGGGAAATGCCACATGGGCTGAGGCTGAAAGTCGTTAGTTTTTAGTCCAGGCTGGACTGATCCAAGTTGGGGTACTCTCCTTATTGTCATTCTGACACGCCCATCATCAGCTTACAATTTAAGTCCTCTGGCACCTCCCTCAAATGGAGAACACACCAGACATCATGATGGGCCGTTCCCCTGGAGGACCTGCTTTCCAGTCTCCCAAACCAAAGAACTCAGTCCTAATTACTGAGACTCTCCATGCTAGGCACAGGAGTGAGCTGGCAAATCAGACAAGAGTGACTTTTGCAATCATGATGGGTCTAAAACACGTTTTCTTCTTTTAAATTTAAACAGTAAGGAAATAGTCTATGCTGTGTATTGAAAAATCAGGATGTAAGAATGTCTTCTATTTTGGTCCTTCAGATTCTCACGGAGCCCTGCGCTCGGATAGCCTAAGGCTGGAAAACTATCCCCAGTCATCACCAATCCTCCCTCTGCTCCTCATGTCACAGCCCAGCTCACCCCTCTGGAGCCTTGGGACACGTGTATCTGTTTGTGGGATGTCACAGCCCAGCTCAACTGCTGAAGTCTTGGGACACGTGTATCTGTTTGTGGGATGTCACAGCCCAGCTCAACTGCTGAAGTCTTGGGGCATGTGTGTTTGTTTGTGGGATGTCACAGCCCAGCTCACACTGATGAAGTCTTGGGACACGTGTGTCTGTTTGTGGGAGGTTTGCTGCACTCATGGAGGGTTACACACTCAGGGACTTTAAATTTAAACACAATGAAAGCTTTTTGTTTCGCTGTTAGTTTGTTTTGTTTTTAGCCCAGTTCTCTTAGCAGTTCTGATATGGAAGTTTCTAATTCCACTGTATCAAAAGGCAAGTGTCTACAGGGACAAATCCCTTAAGTATCTAAGAGTCTAGGAGCTTCTACGCATCATACCAGGTGAGGGTGGGGAGGGATGGCCACAGACTTGGCTACCAGTGCACCCTGTCCATTGGAAACATCAAAGACAACATGGTTTCCTGACCTCTTGAACAGCAGAGTTGGTCTAGGCAGTCTCCACCCTGAAATTCCATGATGGGCATTTTACAGACAGAAGGTATGAAGTCCAAGCAGACCCCGAGTGACTTCCTGGACTTACCTTGGTCTTTACCTTGAGCTGTCTTTGCATCAGAGGTCTAGCCTCTCTGCCAGCTACTTTCCTTGACTCATCCACATTTCCTGTCATCTTCCAACTGCCTCGGAAGCTGTAACTGGTTCCCAGCTGCTACGGCCTCTGCCACTTTCAAGACCCCTCTGGTTGGAGAACCAAACCCAAGACTCTAGTTTCTCCATCTGCTTCAGCACTCGGCAGGCCACGGGGAACGTCTAGATCCTACCAGATGGATGGACTCATTGCACAAATACGTATGACTGGGCCAGAGCACCACACATCCTTCTGACTTCAGGAGGGAAGATTCCAAGGCCCCTTACTGCATAGAGCTTACATGCAAATGCAGAGGGAGAAGAGAGAAACATACACACATGCACATGTTCACATGTACTCGATGCACACACACCTATGTACTTTGATGCTAGGGATGGTGTAAAAAATATGAAACACGTACGGGCAAGCGCCTGGGCAGAAGAAGAGTTGAAGCTTGGGTAGTTGGAAAGGCTCTTCTAAAGGGAATGACGTCAAACACAGCTCTGCAAACAGCGGGGATATGAGCCCCTTCATCTGGGGAAAACGGACCTACAGAGAAGGAGATGCTAGAGCAAGGGCCCTGAGGGAGGGTGCTGGCAGGGATCCAGGGACAAAAGGACCAGAGCTCCTGGAACAGTGTGAGTGAAGGGGAGAAGGGAAGCTGTAAGGTTGCCAGGGTGCAGAGATCAAACCATGATCAAGACATGTAAGCCCCCACGAGCAAGGAATTTAAGTGTGATGGAAATCTTCGAGAGCATCAAACACGGGGAAAATCCAGTCTGAATACTAGAATTCTCTACTATGCATAGACGAGGCAAACGTAAAGGAAACCAGGGTCCCCTCAGCACTCAGGGACAGTGGTGGGCGAGGCTGATGGTGCAGAAGGTAGAAGTGCTTGGGTCCAGGACCTATGGATGCGGCATGGACCGGGTGTTAGTATCTGAAATGGTTCCTAGCATGGGGCATGGGGGTAAAGGGCAAGAATGTGAACAGAGCTCTGTAAGTAAAGGTGGAGAGCAAAGAGAGCTGGCAAGCCTGGCATCGCTCCAGCAAGGCCACCTCAGAGGTCTGCGTTTTACACCCTTGCTGTGCTTGCCCAGGCTGTCCTCACCATGCGCAGTCCTTTTATGACTTCAATATTGACTCCCACTCCCAAACCTACTCTTGAGGGCAATTCCTTTCTTCTTGGCTCACTACTCACTTTTGGGACTTGTCCCTCCTATCCTGTTGCTGTAACATCTGTCAGCCTCTCTTCACTCCTTAATCTTACTGCCACAGCCATTTCTTTCTTGACCACCCCTGGTCCTTACTTGAGAATGAGTTCTGAGTTCCAGCATCACACCGATAGCTCCTTCTGTGGTGACCTTGGCAGACTGGATTCCAGAGGCTCCCACATCCCTCCAGCCTGGTGTCTGATGAATCCAGAAGTGCCTTATGCACCCCTCATGTAGTATCTCCTCGTTACTTTTCTGCCTTCACGAGGGGTTGGTTTCGCTGTCAAGTGATGCAATCCTTAGCAAGCAAGTGGGGAATAATCCTGCCTTGGGTGAAGGTGTGGACATACTAGAGACAGGAGACAGGAGGGATACAGTAGACAGGTTGTCCCCCTTTTTCTATCGAATGGACTGTTCTCAGAGAACTGTGGGTGATTACGTCAGGGTGTGTGAAGATACCTGGCATGCAAGAGAACCAGGCTGGGCCCTCAGTGAGGCCTTGGGCCACTCCATTGTGCATCCCTGTGCTGGCCTCCCTCAGTTTGAAGTAAGCTGCTTTCCTTATTTCCTCCACTCTCTTTGCCTGGAGACCATTCCTCCCAACAAGCCTTGCCACTTAAGGCGGGGGGGGGGGGCATTGTCATAGGCTGTCTGCTGCTACTTGATGATGCCCTGACAGTTCACCATCTGGTCCTCAGCCATGGAGTTAGGGACACGTCTCAAGCTAGTCCATAGAAACCTTTTCTTGGTATCTTTTTTGATAGAACTAGAGGGAAAAGAAGTTGTTTCCACTTGGTGTTGAGCCTGAAGGTAGGATCCTGAGAGTCCCTGGGTTATTTTCCAAGGGCCATGAGGCGGGGGTGGGGGGGGGGACCTGTCTAGTGGAAGGGCGTTGGCTGCAGGGGGGGGGGGGGGGGGACCTGTCTAGTGGAAGGGCGTTGGCTGCAGAGAGAAGCAGCAATGGGCAATATGGAGTATTCTGGTTTCTCTTGCTCCCGGGATCAGTTGCACCCCTCCTCTGTCTGTATCTTCTTTCTGTGAGGCACTGGACCCCTGGCTGGTTTGAATGGGATGTCTGTTTCTGGCTGGGTTAGTTGAGGTCCACACCAAAGGCAGATATCACTGTTGTGTATGTCATGTGGAGAGTTGAGCACAGGGAGACAGCCAAACAATCCAAATAGGAATGAATGATAAAGAAGCTTCTAACATTCCTACATAGGGCTAGAGGGGCAACCAGGGAGGTGGCATCATTGGCAACCAGGATGGGGACACTTGGCAGAAGTTGAAACCATGGCTGGCCTATGTCCTGGGAGCTACCTGAGGAGCTGCCCAGAGCAAAATGACAGGCAGAAGCAGTGCACTCTCTTTCTTTCAGCTTTCTATCCTATTGCCTACCACTCCGAGTTGTCCTGATGACATATCACAAAGCAGTCTGGGTAATGTAGTCTTCTGCAGCATGAAGCAAGGTGGCCAGGAGCCAGAGAGCACAGAGGACTCAGTCCCATGACTAGCAAAGATTCTGGTTTGTTCTACTGATTCTACTTTTGATTGCAAACCCAGGGAGCCAAGTCCTGGCCATGAACCTCTGAACCCTTATCTGCAGGCCAAGCCTTGAAAGTGCTTCATGGAGGACCAGGACAATAGTGATCATGTTGACTGTTTCCAAGTCCCTGAGAAATCTCTCTCCCTTGTAAGATGAATTGATTCTCTTAGTATGTGTTTTCATGTCATTATACCACTTGGGGAATCCACAGGAAACTGAGTTTATTACTTAGATTCATGGGAACCGCAGAGAGAAGCAGGTACAGCCCCAGACGTTATGTCAATAATCTGATTCCAGATTGCCCTACTAGGGGTCACAGAATTCCAACTGAAAGACCGACCAGAGCCCAGCGCTGACCTCAGACGTGAGTGCTGGGCCAACTGTCTTGACTGTCTAATTCAAATTTGTATTGCCTGGCCACCCTAGGGAGACCTATAACAGGGTGTCCTGTTATCTAGAAGACAATAGGAGACTTTCAAATGAAGGAAGAGCGTTCTCTGAGTTTGAATAGAAAGTGGCCTTGCTGAGTTGTGGTGATGTGGCAGAGGAGGGGCAGGGAGGGCTCATGTGAGGATTGACAGATTCCAGAGTGACCGGGGTGGCTTGCTGGAGTCTGGCCTGGTGGTGGGGTTTGAGGTCCAGCAGAGCAGGGCAAAGAAGTTCCTGGGAACCTAATAGGGACAATTTGGGGTTTTGCAAAATTTTGGCATGAGGATTCTCATACATATGTTGGGACATGCAGCTCTCTATACATCTATATTTTCAAGTAAATCAAAGGTTCTCTGAACAAACCACATGGGATTGGATGGACTCCGGCGCCTATCCCAAAGCCCCCGCTTTCTGGCTCTGTAGGAGCCTGTGGTGACCCCTCTGGCGGGAGGCTGGTTGCTGGATCAGCTTTTGGCTCCTGCCGAGGACTGGTGCTGAGGTAGGCAGGCAGCCTGCTGGGCTGGGGCCTCAGTTTGACTTCCTGTAAAACAGGAGGAGGGCAGGGGTGGTTGGGTGATTCAAGACAAGATGAAATTTTAACATGAAATATTTGTTGAATTGAACCACCATCTCTATATGGCAGGTCTCAAGATGGAAGTCTCTATAGGAATGATCCAGGTGAGACAAAGTTGTTAGGAACTGGTCCTGATTCAGTAGCTGTCCTTATGGAAAAGGGGAAATTCAGGCACACAAACACTTGGAAGATAGGCCAAGTGGAGATGATCTCTCTAAACAAGGAGACAAGGTGGGCACAGATTCTTCCCTTCACAGTTTTGGAACGAACCAACCTTGTGAACCCCTTAAAATGTGCAATTCTTCTGCTTTTGAATGTGTATGTGGTATATGTGTGTGTATGTGTTTGTGTGTGCACATGTATGTGGAAGCCAGAGTCCAATGTCAAGAATCTTCTATTGCTTTCCACCTTATTTGGAACCTAGAACTTGCTGACTGTCTAGACCAGCTGCCCTTCAGTCTCTGCCTCCCCAGCACATGCTGATGTGTCTAGCTTTTGTTTTAAAACATGGACTGAACTCAGGTTCTCATGCTTTCATTCCAAGCTCTTAACCAACTGAGCCATCTTCCTTCTTTGGTTTTTTATTTTTTCTGTCTTCCTGCTTATGGCACACTGATGAAGAGGTTGAAGACAGTGAGCGCTCTTAGTCATCTGACTTTTCTCACTGTGAGGTGTCAGGAGAACCCTGTTCACCTGCTGTGCTCCCACCCCACTCCTGCATCTTAAGGCGTGGCTCTGAGTTTTGCATTGTTCCCACACAACACACTTATTGCCACCCGGTGCCTTCAACTTTTCGAGTTTCTGTCTTGTTCTAGAGAAAAAGGGAAGATGTTCTTGGTGTTAAGGTGAGCCTTGGAAGATACCTCCAAGGCAGGGAGGGAGAGGAAGTGAGGGGGGTGGTCAAGAGAGAGGGATTAAAAAAAACTATTTTTTTTCTCATAAATTTTGCTGGGAAGTGATCCTTGCGAACATGGCTGTTCTATTTGAAGACTGAGCTGATGGGACCGAAACCTGGCTACACTCAATTCCTTGAATAACTGCAATTTTCGTCCCTCTTTTATGTGATTATCCGATGGTGGTAGCCATGGTGGTGGCAGCGGGCTACCCTGTTCTTATAGGTTTTACTTAGATACAATAATGTGAGTAGAATTGAATATCCCAGGATTCCCCTCCCCTCATCATCTTTGGAACTACATTCCTATCACACCTCCTAATCAGAATCTCCATTGGTAAGGTCCAGGAGTCTGTATTCTCTGCTCACTTTCTGGGTGGTTCTCTGCATCCAGAGGAGCAGGGTCACCAGCGGGTGGAGCCCACACAGCTGCTGAGGTCAGTGACAGGCCCTGCTTCATGCTCCAAGCTGTCTGACACTTGGCCTGCCCTTTATTCTAGGGAGTGTGGTGTCCCTGTTGGCCTTCTAGTGCTAGTCTTGGAGATGAGCTGAGGCCAAAGGGAAGCTGGGGCCTGAAGGGGACTCATGACCCAGGGGACCACTTGTGGCTGGAGCTAAGTGAGCATTTGTGGAAAAGGGGAAGGCAGATGGGCGCGAGAGAGGTCTCAGGCAGTGGCTCCCAAGGGAGAGCATGGAAGATATCTTGCTGCTAGATCCAGGGATGAAAGAAGCCCCCTCCCCACTGGCTTCTAAGACAAAACTCACAACTTCTTTCTCACGTCCTTTCTCATTAGTTGTGTTTTTGAGCTCAGCTTCTACTTCCTCAGTTATGATCCAGGCGAACCACCTTGTACCCCATTTTCCATCTTCACAGAATGTACCTACAACCGTCTTTCTAACGCCATGTGATAATGTTGCTACTTGAACAGAATGCAATTAACGCTCATTTGAGAACTCAGAAGCTACATGTCTCATCCTCTGTGTCAAGACTGACTATCACCTTTTGTCACACAATCCTGAGTCCCACCCTTCTGTCCTGGGCCAGAACCAATCATATTATAATTTTACCTCTTCCCGAAGATCCCATTACGGTCTCCTTCAAACTGAACTTACTTGCTTCCAGACTGTGAATGCCAGGAAGACAGGATAAGCATTTCCCCAAAGGCTGAGTCTTTAGTCTCTGTCCCATCCTAGTGCTGGACAAATGCATTTTGCACCAATGAGCTAAGACTCTGGACAGAGGGTAGCCTTCCCCTAACCACAGTGGCCCAGCCCGTGGAGCAGTACTTGGCATGAGCCCAGGTGTGGATGGAGAGGCTCCATATCACCCTGGACCTGCGGGAGACCCTGCCTCTAGCCCAATCCCTCGTATGCAGCATGTCTTCTTCTGTTTCAACCAGCTCCCTAGGGCCAGCCTCCTCCTTCAGCCCAGGCAGTTGTGACTTGAAGGGAGCAGACGTGGGTGCCTGCTTCAGAAGGCAAACATATAATTCAGGTCATGTCCGGTGCCATTTGGAAGGAAGATCAGCTTTCCCTAAGTGGAAACAGTGTGCTCTGAAAGTAATTATGGGTCGAAAAGCATGTTCTGGAGAAAAGCCCGGCATTTTAAAGCAAAGGTTACCCTTCCTGCCTGGTGGACAACCCAGGAAAGACAAAGTCAACCCCATTTCACCCCAGCTGTAGCCTCAGTGGGCTTGCAACCTCCAGGCACGACAGGCCAGATTACTGGCTATGGTGCCCCATACCTTGTCCCAGACCTTGGTTTCCAACTGGCTCCTTAGGTCACACCTTTCCATGCTGAGACCTGAGACAATAGACACAGGTCCCTAGTTAGATAGAGGCTTCAACTATTATTTTACATTTAGTTTCTTTTATACTGTACAGAAGTTGAAATGGATGTTCCCGGACAGTTGCATGTTGAGAAAAAAACAGCAGTATTAAATATCAGTTCTTTGGTAACAAACAAACAAACAAACAAACAGAGAAAACCAAAACAACAAAACAGCCAGGTGTGGTGGCACATACCTTTAATTTCAGCATTTGGGAGGCAAAGGTAGGTGGAGTTTGAGACAGCCTGGTCGGCATAGTACCAGGCCAGCCAGAGCTACATAGTGAGACTCTGGAGACTCTGTCCCATGGCACCACCCCCAGACAGCCCTGCAAAAACCCAACTCCTTATGTGCTCAATAGTTTTATGTCAACCTGACAAAAACTAAAGTTATTGGAGAGGAGGGGACCTCAATGAAGAAAATGCCTCCATAAGAAAGGGTTGTAGGTAAATCTGTATGGTATTTTCTAAGTCAGTGATTGATTGTGGAGGGCATAGCCCATGGTTGGTGGTGCCATTTCTTGGCTAATGTTCCTGGGTCCTATAAGAAAGCAGGCTAAGCAAGCCAACAAGCAATACCCCTCCATGGTGTCTGCATCAGCTCCTGCATCCAGGTTCCTGCTTTCTTTGAGTTCCTGTCCTGACTTCCTTCAACGATTAACAATGATATGAGAGTGTAAGGCAAATAAACCCTTTCTTTTATGACTTGCTTTCTGGTCATGGTCATTTGTTCTCCAAGATCACAGCAATATTAACTGTAAGGAGGACATCTCGCAGCCCACAGTTAGTGTCTATTGATTTCTTTGGTGTGAGTATTTCCACCCTGGCCAGTTCCAAGCTACAGTGTGATGCCACTGAGTACAGGGTTAGGAAGAGGTACACATGCCTTATGTCAAAGAAGCCAGCCCCAACTCATCACTCCTGCTAATGCTGACACCTGTGTTAGCTAGAAGCATCCGATCCGGTGTGTATCAGCTAAGCAGATGACACACTGGGGCATCTGTGCTGTACACGTAGATACCACTTTTACTTGGCTGAGTAATTTTATAGTTTGAAACCCCAATTCCTAAGGTGATTGTGTGAAGAGGTGGCACTTTTTTGGGATGTGGGCACCCTCACCAGATGTCAAATTTGCTCGGTGTCTTGATCTTGAGTTCCCACGCCCTGCAGCTGTGAGCAATAAGTGCCCACAGCTTGTAAGCTGCCCAGTTTGTAGCATTTGTTATAGTAGCCCCAGAGGAATGAGGGTTCTTGGGAAATAGATGAAGGAGGCCTGCCCTTGTCCCGAAGGAATATTGTGGTAAGTTCAGCTCATAAAAAAAATGGAGCATGGCAAATCCAGACAGAAGGAGCTGAGATGCGCATCAGGACCCTGTGTGAGTGATGCTCAGACTTGGAGGTCCACCAAAATGCCCCAAAGCACTGGCTAAAACCCACAGTTCCTGCCGGAATTCTGATTCCATGCATGGTAGAAATGACAGGGGCCCTCAGAGATCCTTCTACAAGTCCCTCGTGCTTTCCTGAGGGAGGGTCAAGTCACCTCAGCACTAGGCATTGTCCTGCAAAGAGTAGGTTTTGGAAGGAGGGAGGTACAACAGTTTTAGCAGGGTGGAGGCTCAGTAAATGCCCACTAAATAAAGAGGTTGACATTTGGGAGGTCGAGGTGGGATGACTGTGAGTTCAAGGTCCATCTGGACTCTATGGAGAGGGTCTGCCTCAGAGACAAACAAAAAAATAGATAAACAAACCAATCACAGAAAGGATAGAGTCCTGGGATCATCAGGGAGAGGTTTTAGGGTTTTCAGGCCGGAAGCTAAACCTCCTGTCTAGTTCTCTGTCTGCCATGTAACTTTCTGGCAGAATTGTAGGGCAGAGGAGCTCATTCTCACTTGCTCAAGTACAAAAGAGGGCTTCCCTACATCTCTATCTCCAATGACCATGGCGGGTGGAGTGAAGAACAGGGTGGGACTTTAGATCTCCTCATCCTGTCATGGGCTCAGAGATGACTTCGGGTCACTGCAGCTTTGGAGGTTCCTTTAGGTCCTTCGGGAGACTCTGCCTATCTGGAAATCCAAGTATGAGGCCATGTCGTAGGGAGGCTCAGAGCCTGGGATGCAGCTGGTTTAAGGACACAGTTTTTTTTTTTAAGCCCTGGCTTTCCTTCAAGGTCTTCGGGGCGAGTGTTCTTAGCCACCTCCATCACCACCTGTTCCCGCATCTCATCTTGGAAAGTCAAGCACTAAATCTCCTTGGATTTGGTTGTCTGGGGCACAGAAATGCCACCTGGGTCAAATGCCTGTTCTCTTCTGTCCAGCTGGAAGCTCAGCTCCCTTCTCAGAACTCCCTAAGCCTTTCATCTGTGTCTCCAACTTCCCGACACATGTTGCAGCCAACCTTGTGACTTGGATGGCTTGCTTCCTCCTGCTGAGTAGGACCTGGTGATTTATCTCCTGCACCTTCAACTTCTGATGCATGTGTAGCATCAGGCTGCCCATGTAGGTATTGCAACCAATGGTGGGGGGGGCAATGCATGGTGAATGGAAGGTAAAGACCCGAGCTCACCTGGCACAGGGTTCTAGTCTTCATACAATGGAGTTTTGTTTATTAGAGACTGAGGTCCAGTCAGCAGGACGTGTCCACAGGTCTCACCGAATGGGAGCCATGGGTGAGCTTGAGAAAGTCAGCTGTTTGCTGAGCTGTGCTGGAAGAGGTACGCGGCAAGGCACATCCTGTTCCTAGCAGATCTCCAGGTGGGAAGGGATCCAGGTCTGACAAAGGGTGGAGGGGAGGATGCAGCAAGAGGAGCCCATGCTGAAACTGGAGTTGCTGCGGGGTCCTGCCATGTGGCCAGCTGAGTTCCAAGCTTGGCATCTGTCAAGTGAGAACAGCAACTAGAAAAACAGAAGAAGGATGTGGAGGATCCCATGGCTTCCCCAGTCTGCCTTGTTGGCTGGCTTGACCTTGAGTCCTCTGATATTTATGGCATTGTTTTTCTTTAGACACCCATCCAGGGAACTTCTCATGGTCCCTTTCCTTGCCATTCTCTATGGTCAAAACTACAATAACAATTGACATCTGTGAGCACTTGCCCTGCCCCACTAAGTTCTTTGTATACCTAACTGTACCTATTCTATAACATGTCAGTGATGTAGACGTTTCTGCCATCTTCACTGACTACGAGAGACATTGAAGCTCAGAGCAGTCCAGAAATCCACCTGGAGTTCCATAGTCAGGACCCTGAAGAGCTGTGCCAACCACAGTCCTTTATGTCACCAAGATCTTGTGATCTTAGTCACAGTCTCTCTACCGGCTCCTGAATTCCATCCCTGTCTTGAGTTCCACAGCCCTAGATCCTGGTTAGTATCTGATTGTTAGGTTTAAACTGCTTCAGAGATGAGGGTCAGGATGCTGGACTGTTTATGTATTTACTTGCATTTTAACCAACCCCTGGGTCTATAAGGACAAAAGTGTGAAATATAGGAATACCCAGCTGGATGTGAAGCTCCCAGGGCTTATTGGTGAGATCAGCCCACACATCTCTTCGATCTCTTAGGCTCAGCCCTGATCCATTTATCTCTTTGTTCCCTCATTATAGATGAACGTAGAGGAACATAGACAGAATAACACTTCCTCTGGCCTTGGGCTCCCAGCACAGGTATCGTATGGAATCTAGTTAAACCGCTTGTTGGGCTCTGGGAACAAAGGACATCCATTCACTTAGGCTTCTAGACCCAACAACTCTTCAGGCATCAGAGCCAGGCTCTTTCTTAGAAGAACAAGTAAAGGCCAACCTCTCTGTGGCTGATAATTTTTGGATGGATGGAACTGGATGCCATGGCTGATTTCAGAGATAAGTTCCCCTGACCTGAGAGAGCCGCTGAAGGTCAGGGTCTCTGCAGACAGTGTTCCCTTCTACTCTGGCTGGTGTGCGCCATGTGAGCAGTATGGTGTCTGCCCACAGCTCTGTCAGAGAAGCATGTCACAGCGCTGGAGTACCAAGCAGGTCTCCTAACTTCACGGTACATGGGCTCGCTCACCTGAAAGGAGGGATCAATGAGTCTTTGCTTCTCACTCCCACGGTGCTGCTGGGAAAATCTCTCTGAGCTAAGAAACACATGCTGACAGGTGAGAACCACTGGAAATATAAACGGGTACCAGTGAGGTCGTCATTGAATATGATCACACATAAGGCTCTGAAGCGGTCCTTTGAGGGTCTGTATGTAGAGGGCAAAGCGAGTTGAATGGGAACCATTGCGGGTCATTCGTGGGGTCATACATAGAGCACAAGGAGCACACAGCTCACTCATGCTTCATATCTGGCCCAGAACACATTTCTGCATCCACTGTGAAGGGTAAACATTTTCGTTTTAGCCTGATTAAGGAATTGTGCCTTGATTAAAGGTGTGCATGTAGAAAGATTGTACAAAATGCGGGTTTGATGCTGTTTGGGTCCCTCTGGAATTCACAGACGTTCATATTTCCTCATGAATGTTGAATGACTCAAATTAATGTATAGGCCCCATGATGACACATGGAGAGAAAATGGAAAAACCCTAAGACATGATGGGACTCTGGTGGCTCCTTGTGGCCCCCCGGATTTTAAGAACTCTGACTTTTTAAAGTATTTCCTTTATTCTAAGAAATCCAACAAATATTAAGGAGTCTGCAGTCTTTCAGATACATACCCATAAATATGTCTTAAAAGCAATTGTGTGTGTTGGAGATCTATTGTTTTCCATCTTTCTTTCCCTCTCTCTATCCCCCCTCCACCCTCTTTTTTATTTTTTTGGGGGAGATGTCTGAGAAAGGGTTTCTCTATGCAACAACCCTTGTTGTCCTGGAACTAGCTCTGTATGTAGACCAGGCTGGCCTTGAACTCAACAGACATCCACCTGCCTCTGCCTCCCAAGCGCTGGGATTAAAGGCATGTGCCACCACTGTTCAGCCCAATGCCCTTTTAAATGTTTCCAATGAGTTGTTTGCTGACACCCGACCCTCAGATCCTTTGTGCAGAATGTCTTTATCTATTGTTACTGAAGATTCCTTGTCACTGTTTCCCAGTGATTTGATAATATGATATGATTTCATGTACCATGTACTTTCATTGGTTGGCATTCATCATGCTTCCTGGATAATCTTAGAAACATTTTAGATGTGTGTGTTGGTTAGTTTTATGTCAACGTGACACAAGCTAAAGTCTGAGAGGAGGGAACTTTACTTAAGAAAATGCCTCCATAATAAGATCTGGCCGTAGGCAAGCCTGTATGGCATTTTTATTTTAAAAATTAGTGATTGATAGGGGAGGGCCCAAAGCATGGTGGGCAGTGCTGTCCCTGGGCTGGTGGTCCTGAGTTCTATAAGCAGGCCATGTAAGCCATGGGGAGCAAGCCGGCATGTAGCACCTCTCCATGGCCTCAGCATCAGCTCTTGCTTCTGGGTTCCTGTCCTGACTTCCTTTGATGATGAACAGTCGCTTAGAAGCACAAACCAAATAAACTCTTTCCTTTCCAAGTTGCCTTGGTCACATCCCAGCAATAATAACCCTAAGACAGTAAGTACTGTTTTAAATCCTTTTCTGCCTCTATTTACCTAATTTGATAAATGACTCCCATCATAGCTGTGGCAGGCTACTGGAAGTTGTCTCAGGTTCAATGATGCTCTGCCTCATTCTAATTTTCTTTTATAATTGCTTTTTCTTTCTGCATTCCATCAGACCATTCTTATTACTATATTTTCATGTGTGACTTGTGTCAGTTGAAATGTTTGATCTATCTCCACTTAATTTTATGCATATGGAGAATACAATTTTAATAACACTTTTAATTTCCTAGTTTGCTGACTGGTTAGTGTGAAGTTGAATTTAAGTGATTGGTCTCCTCTTAGTCATACAGACAGTGTAGAGGTTAGCCACTGCTGGTCCTGGCTGTGGGAACCTGGGAGAGCCTCTGGCTAAAAGGGTCATGAAGTATCATTAAGAGGACTATTAGGTATCTCTAGTCCTCACTATAGGAGCTTTATATGGGTTGGCCCTCCAGATAACACAGATTACCAGGCCATTAATCAATTCTATTCATCAGCTTTTCTGGATGGAAGAAGAGTTTTTTTTTTTTTTTTTCTTCACATTTCCCATTGTAAAGACAGCCCTTAACATTCTTGATTTCTCCGGAGATCTGCGGGCAAGGACCTTTGTGCCATACTCTCAAAATATGATATTATGTAATGACATTCACAGTGCTCTGGCAAAGGAGATCCTACCTCAAACACAATGGGAGGCAAAGACTGACACCTAAGCTCGTCCACTGATTTCCACATATGTGCCTTCACACATGCACACACACACACACACAGACACACAATCTGTATGCATATCATACAACCTATCACATAAGCACTTGCACAGCTATTTCAGGCATTTTCCCCTTAAAAACGTAGAGATACCATTGGGCATAGTGATAAAATGCCTGTAATCCTAATACTTGGGAAACTGAGGCAGTAGCGAAATAGGCCCTGAAACTTAGCACACCTGACACTATATAAGAGACACTGTTCTAATCTTAGAAGCCAGCACATAGGTCCCAACACCTGCCAAGAACGGGAGCAAAGACCTAATCCATCAAAGACATGGGCTATAGTTCCAGGATCTGGAGAAGTCCTTAAATGTACTAACCTTGTTTTTTTGCTTTGTAGTTTTGCTTTTGCTGTTTTCGCTAGCCAAAATGTGTCAACCAGGGTATGGTTTTTGTACCAGATAGGCAAAGAGCAATGAGACCTAGGGCTGCATGATTTGGGCATGCAGTCACTGGTCTGCAGCACAGACTGTTCGGCTGTAAGGGTGTCTGTGCTCTCTGAAGGAGTTATCTTGCAACAGTGAGGTCAAGAGTGGGAGACCATTTTGATGACATGAGTTCAAGGCTAGCCAAGGTACATGGCAAGACACTGTACACACACACACACACACAGAGAGAGAGAGAGAGAGAGAGAGAGAGAGAGAGAGAGAGAGAGAGAGAGAATGTGAGGGAATGAGACATCTCTTTCCTTGTGCCTTCCTGCTTCTACCTCCAAGATTCCGGTGAGGAGATGAGCTGAGATCACTAGTGGACACTCACTTTGTGATTAGGAAACTTGGCATCAGCAGAGGGAAGACACTTCCTGCAGGATTGCTCTGCCCTCCTGTCCGAAAGTCCTGTAGAAGCCATGGCATAAGCTCTCTCTTTGAGGAGAAATCACCAAGATTTAAGACCATTTCTCTCCCCAAGAATCTATAAGGAGGAGAGCCCAATAGGTATCCATCCATCTGTCCATCTGTCTGTTCGTCTGTCCATCCATTCATTCTTCTCTCATCCATAGCATTTATTGAGCTGAACCACACATTCCTGAATGAGGCCCTGCATTTCTTAGGCAGTATATTGCCAGTTTCGTGGACGACTTGTTCCAGTTCCTGGAGAGAGATCTGACATTCTGTTGGGTTTGCTTCAAAGGATACATCTGGAGGACTTGAACTTGTGTCTTTGCAGGATGAGCCCAGGGAGGAGTGGTTCCGTGTCTGAAGCTCCAGAGGAGGCCCATAGCCATGTACCTCCCTGTCATCTCTTAGTTTTTCCTCTGCCTCTGTCTTCCAAAAGAACTGGAGCTACTGGTCAGGAGGAAAGATATGAGCACTGGCTCTCTGGGGGTGGGGTCCAGCAGGGAGTAAGAGGGAAATAAAGAAACCAAAAGTCTAGAACACATAGCCACCATGACACCTTGGAGCTCAGTGTAAGTGGCAAATCTTATCTTGGGGATCCAGGCTCTTAAGAAATAGGTTGGGGGGGGGCAAAGGATGTGGTAGGCATTGGGCATTGGTGGAGTGCACTGTCTGTCTGTCTGGGAGTTTGCTGTTAGGAGCTGAAGAGCTGGAGGGGAGGAAGAGAGGCAGATAAAAGGTAGAGAGAAGGAGGAAGGAAGAGAAGAGGAATGGAAGAGAGGGGAGAGGATGATAGGACAGAAAGAGAGGGTAGACATGGATAATAGATAGATAGATAGATAGATAGATAGATAGATAGATAGATAGATAAATCATGGATGGTAGATGGAGATTTATGAGTGGGATAGAGGAGAAAGAGTAGAGGTGAGAGCAGAGACTGAAGTGAGACAGGAAAGAGGGGAGAGAGAAAAAGGAGGAGGGAGATGAGAAAAGGAGAGACAGAAAGAGAGGCAGAGATGGGCCGGAGATAAGGGAGGGAGAGAAGAGAGAGGCAGGGAGAGGAGAGTGAGAGGAGGAGGAAGGGGAAGAGAATAGGATAGAGATGGGGTGCAGGGAAGGAAAAGTCAAGGGGCAGAGAGGAAGAGAGAAAAGAGAAAGCAAGAAGGAAGGTGAAAGATAGAAGAAGAAGGAGAAGAGGAAGAGGAAGAAGAAGAAGAAGAAGAAGAAGAAGAAGAAGAAGAAGAAGAAGAAGAAGAAGAAGAAGAAGAAGAAGAAGAGTGTGCCTGGGGAACGGGTGGGGAGACTACTGCCGGAGCTGCTGCCTGGGGTTTGAAATTCTAGAGGCACTGCAGATTTGGAGTGTGGTGAAATGGCCTCAGGGTCTCAAGAAGCGGAGGGCAAGATGGTGCCAGGTCATAATAACAGCTCCTCGGTGACTCTGACCCACTCTGGCCGCTCGGCTCCGAGGAACGCTGAATTCACACAAGCGCAAAATGCAGCCCTGCTCAGACCTCGAAGCCTAATAGCTACTGTCGTGTTTGCACAGTGCCCACAAGCATCACGGGCAATTAAGAAAGTTGTCCGTTGCGATCACGGGCTGCCATTTATGGTTGGAGTCTGGAGGCGGTCCAGGCCAACCAGCCTCTCAGAGGAGACACAAATGATCAGGGGAGGAGTGTTGTTTCCTGGGAGGGGACCCCTGCCATTAGCTGGCATATGCTAAAGGAGGGGCACAAAGGCTGCTTTGGGCCCACAGAAGGGGAGGAGGTGATGGGGGAAGGCCAGGCACCCTGCACACATAGGTGGACTGATGCCTGGTGGGCTCAGGAACTCATTGCCATGGGCAGAATGCTTGCCCACACCTGATGTGCCTCTTTGTTGCCCCAACCTGAACACTGATGGTATCCACATGTATGAAGTGTGCTTATGTTTACACTACACATACATAGAAACTCTAGTTTCATGACCAGTTCAGCTAACAAGTATGTATGTTCCTTGTACTTACAGAGGCACTTGTACTGAATTGGGTACTCCAAAGTACCAAGGTTAGTATAGACACCCATGAAAGAAGACTGGACAAACTCAGGCTAGTCGCTCATAGACATGTGGCGTGATGTGTGCATGTGTGTGTGTGTACGTGCACATGTGTATGCCTGAGTGTGGAGGCCAGAAGACAGCCTTGGGCGTTGTTCCTTACATAGTCATCAAACACCTTTTCTTGAGGCTGGGTCTCTCATTGGCCTAAAACTCACATACTAGTTTAGGCTGGCTGGCTAGCCTGTGAGTTCTAGGAATCCTCCTGCCTCCACCTCTCCTGTCTGGGATTGCAAATACAAGCCACAACACCTGGCGGCTGCTTCTTCTTCTTCTTCTTCTTCTTCTTCTTCTTCTTCTTCTTCTTCTTCTTCTTCTTCTTCTTCTTCTTTTTTTTTTTTTGTATATGGAGGTTCTGGGGATCAAACACAGTGAAGTGCAAGGCAAGCACTTTACTGACTGGGCTATCTTCCCTGGCTCCCATGCCCTTCCATTCCTACCCACAGACATAGCTTAAACTTTCAACACCCAGTCTAAAAGCAAAACACATTAAAGACCTTGAACTATGTACCCTCCAGACCTCTACCTTCTGTTGCGATCACAGACTCTTTCTTGAGATTGGGGATGAGGCCTGAGGAATCCATCCAGCAGAAGAAAGAAAGCCTGAGAGAACTGGTCTTTGTTCCGTATTGAGCCCTGCCAAAGACATTTGTGTGGTTGAGAAATAACTGATGGGAGAAGGCGGCATTCCAGGCCCGTGCCTCTGGCTGCTTGACCTCTCCTGTATCCCTGGCAGATGAGTTCTGGGCTTCTAGG
The DNA here is from genome assembly GCF_014885135.2 of Alexandromys fortis. NCBI lineage: Eukaryota > Metazoa > Chordata > Mammalia > Rodentia > Cricetidae > Alexandromys > Alexandromys fortis. The sequence goes on along the minus strand of NW_026068099.1, from coordinate 1,954,725 downwards.
GAGGGGATTTTCAGTCTTCTACAGTCCCCTGAAAGCCCCCTGTGCAAATCGGCTCCCTACGTGTAGCCTGTGGGAGGGGACCAGCTCGGATAGTGCCGTTTATGATCTTGATTTTCTCATTTAAAAATTGAATTTAGAATTGTTTTTTTTTTTCATCCTTTTCTGAGGTTTGGAGTTTTTCCTGTCTCTCTGTCTTCCTCACCCCTATTTCCCCGCACTGTTATTTGGGAAAGAAAATTGGACGCCGAGTCCATTTTGAGACCGGCTCTCAGAATAATTGTGCCGTGACACACACGGAGCGCAAAGGAAAAACAGGAAGCCAGGCTGCGAGGGCTCCTTTCAAACTGGCAGGCTGAAGCATGGCCATTGGCCAGAGAACCTCGGTGATGGCAGCCTTTCCCCACCACACTGCTTCCCGCTGGGCCTGGTTCTGAAGGGTGCTGCCATTGGACTGCTCTGTCTCCTGTGGTGGGGCTGGTGACCTTCCTCTTCAGACCCCAAACCCAAGTTCGGTGAGCTGGGTTGACTCCACGTGGCGACTACCGGAAGCCAGCCTCTGGCTCTTCCCGGGTTCTGGCCGTGGGTCAGTCCTCCATGGGAAGCCCGCTTAACCACATTTGTTTGGGAGACTTTTTTGGGCAGTTCAGATTTGGGTCAGAAAGTGGCGCTAAGGATTAATCGATTTCAGTGTTTTTATGGCGCTCTTAGTGCCCTCCCTCCACCCAGTCTTTCCTTTTCCCTCAATTTTAAATTAAATGTGCTGAAAGAACGGACTTACGGTCAGAGCGCCTTGTGAGCGGACAGGATGTCACGGGAGGATGCTGACACTGGCTCTTTTGATATGGCTCGTGGGCAAGCCCTAAGTGGTGGGAAGTGGTAAAGGCTGCCTGGGTGCGTGACTTTTCCCTGCAAGGAAGGGGCTAGTCCGGATGACTTCCCCAGGAGCCACGCTGGTGCTTAGAGGCAAAGAGAACTACTTTCCTATTTGAAGGGCTGTCCCCAGGCAGGAGGAACTGGAGGGGCCTGGGGTGGGCTGTGTTTCTTTCTTTTTTTTCTGCATAGGTAAATACCCACAAACTTACCGACAACAGCAGTAATCATGCATTTAAGCCTCTGATTCTCACTGAGGGTTGGCAACCTGGAGGGGGCTCGGCTGGGTGGTTTCTACAGCCCTGGTCTGGGGTTCCTTTGCTTGTCTGCAGTCGGTTGCCAGGGTGACTTGGCTTTAGCTGCTCTCAGGTGGCAGAAGCTGGATGGAACCAGTTCTCCTTATTTGTGCACCTTCTTAAGACAGGGTGTGTGTGTGTGTGTGTGTGTGTGTGTGTGTGTGTGTGTGGTGGGGTTGAGCTGAGTGGGGGTAGTTGTTGGGAAGTGGGGTGGGAATGAGCTCTGTGGAGCTTTGCTTCGATAATGATATGACATCACATTTAGTCTAAGCAAGCTGTAACATTAGACCAGAATGTCTAGACTCTGCATAAAGGGCCCGGATACCACGAAGAGTGGAGAAGGGTGGCCCCCTTTGCAGTTTGGTGCCAGGGGTAGAGTTTTGAGCTGATGTCCGGAGCGCTTTGGAAGGAGCGGAACTGTTTAGCACAGGTGCAGAGGGACTTGCCAGTCTCTGATCGGCCCTAGACAAAGAGCAACTTCTTGAGTGAATGAGACCGCTGGCCCCTCAACGCTTTTCTAATCCCCAGTGTTTATTTATTGGGATTTGCTCTCGACAATCCACAGCTGAAAAATTTCATAATCACAGACTCCAGAGAACTGGAGGAGTTTCCTCAGCTCTTCAAGGCAACCGTGTTGACAGAACGCCCCCTTCAGGCCGGGAGGACTTTCCTCAGTTCTTCGCTGCACCAGTGCTGACAGTGCACCTCCATCATGCCCAGACAAGGCTTCCTTTGGTTCCTTTTCATCCATCGTCACCCCTGCTGGGCGGGGCCTTGCCTACTTCTGCCCATCCCAGCTGCTTGCTTGAGTTTAGTGTTTGGTTAGGTGTAGCGAACAGAAGAGAAAGGATAATGTGTGCCCCTAAGGGCGAAGTTTGCAGAGCTTTGATTTATGATATGGTGTCTGAAGAAGACGGCACTGGAGAAGAAAAACCCAGCACGTGCTCAGTTTTCAAAGCAATGCACGCATAGCCAGAGTGGAAAATGACAGAGGCCAGCAACCCAAGCCCGAGTGGGTTCTCTGGGATGGAGACATATACTTGAGCGGTGGAGCTGGAGCCAGGCAGGAAGTGATCTTGGCCTGCATGAGGTGCATACGCTGTCTGGCAAATCGCCCCTTTCCAGGCTCGTCTTCCCAGTTCTCCTCAGCATCCATTGCCTCCTGTCCCTGGGAACAATGCTGTTCTGTGTTGAGACTTTTGTGATGGCCTGAGAGGGGAAGAAAGAGAAAGTTGGTCAGGGTGGCAGTGTGTGAATCACTCTCGTCACATGGCCCTGCCAGCTGCAGTGGCTCCTGGGGCTGCACAGGGACTCAGGAAACCATGGCCTGAGCTGAGCCCGTGCCCGGAAGCTGGTCAGTCAGCTGCAGGATGCCCTGCTCTGAACCACACAGCGGGGAAAGGTCAGGACATGGGAGCATGGGAGAAGGGTCTGTTACCAAGAGGGAGGGTCACAACACTCATGGCACAGGGAACAGGTTCTGGCCTTTGCTTTCTCTTTCCTAGGTTGGTATTTCATGCTTCTGGAAGTGACAGGGTCCCAGGCCTGAGACGCACAAGGCTCATCCCTCAACTCAGGCAGTACGCTTCTCCTTCAGCCTGGGGGGTGTTCTTTAAGAACTGAAAAATGTCCCCAAGTTTAGCTATGCCATCTTATTCTAGTGCAGAGAAGGCTAAATGAGTCAGGCAGGATATCTTGAACGCACTGGGTTCTAGGTACTGGCTTCAGAGTGAGAAACTAGAGGTGTAAAGGCTAGCATATTGCAAAGAGGCCGGCACTGAGGCAGGGGGATTGTTGGTGCTGGACACTGAGGGAAATCTGTGTTGCCAGAAGCCAGACTGGATTGCCGAGGATGGGAGAAGGTGGAGGTAGGGGAAGGAAGGAACCCTGGCTCTGCAGAGCATCCTAGTGTGACTAAATGGCCTCTGGGCCTTCTCTCAGCTACCTGCAGAGGGCAGTGTGGTACTGTGTGTGAAACGGCTGCTTCCTTCGCCTTTCTTTCCACGCCACTGCTTGCCTCCTAATCTTTTAAAACCAAAGCTGCTTAGACACAGCCTTGCCTGTCTGAATGCCATGGATTAGAGTGGTACTCTGGGCCCCTTTGCTGATAGAATGCCCCCCCCCCTGCCTACACAGAGAGCTTCTCAACTCTACCTCTATTCTTTAGGCCCAGCCGCTGACTCAGAGCCTTAGGAGGGTGGGCGAGTGTCAGTGGTTTTCAGGGTACATTCTCCTCTGCTTCTCGAGCGGTTTTGAGAATGGACGGACTGTTCCAGCTTACAAAGGGGCATGAGCCCCCCCCCCCTCCAAGTGACAGGCACCCCGGTGACTGGCAGTCCTTTCTTCCAATCCTCAGGCCAGTGACCATTCCACCTCTACGGTGGCCTTGAGATCCAGGCGACACTACCTGCATTCCCCAAAGTCTCCTAGTACATTATGGTTGGCTTTTCCCAGAGGGATGATGTGGAAGACACCACTCTACTGCATCTCTATGGGGTTCCTGGACTACCTGCACATCCCTGGCAGGCCACGTCTATCCAGAAAGGCATCCTTCATCAGGAAAGCGAGAGTGTTGGGGTCTGATGGTCTGAAAAATGGCCTGGAAGGGCAACCTTTTCCATTTCCATGTTTGGACTCTGTCTCTCTCCAATTACAGGGTAGCTGGTTGGAGAATAAGGCCTTCCAGGGTGACTGTGCTTACTCTACGATTCTAACCAGGAGTATAAGCTACTGTTTGCATTGCAATTGCTTGTCTCTGGGTATTAGATACAGATTCCCCCACCTAAGCTCAGCACAACCAGCTCAAACCATGTGTTAAATGAGACAGAAGACAGTGGGGGAGCAGATGCTGACGACAGCCCCCGTGCGCGTGCTCCACGGGACTTCACAACCCCACCGTCATCTGTCAGATGCTGGGGCTCTGACATGTCTCCCAGGAGTCCTGTTCTTTTATGTAGGTCTCCCCAGCAGTCACTCACACACAGCTCCTCAGTGTGGAGGCAACACAAGCCCCGGCTCTGTCTTCTACAGCCTTAAGAAAGTCCCCCAGGAGAGGCATACCCAGGAACAAACCTATGAGATAGGCTTGTAGTGCCTGGGATGGAAGGGGAGGAACAGACAAGCAAGGCAGAGAGAACCTGACAGCCAGGATCCCCTGGACACATCTAGCCACCATTTTTCTTATGGACTATGTACACAGCATACACAGGGCACTGTCAACTGGGTGAAATGAAGGACATCTCCATCTTATAGCTGGATAAACTGAGGTGTGAAAAATGGAGTCTAAGGTCAGCTCAACAGAGAGAGAGAGCCGGGATTGTGCAATCCCTCTTCCTCGCCGTTCTCAGGTGATTGCTCTCTGGGGTGGATATTTTCTGGTCTCTGTGCAGAACCAAGAGGCTATCTTCTTAGGAGTGGGGTGAGTTTCTGGAGAAGTCGAGGCAGATGTTTTGCTCTCTAGACGTTCCCAGAAAGCAGGGGCGGCATGTCCTTCTGCTGCTCATCTGTCTCTCCCAGCATCCTCCAGGCAGGAAACTGGCTGTGCCCGCACAATCATACTGCCACTTGTTCTGCCAGACGCCCTGCAGCGCTGGTGGTGTCTCCGGAAGTTGAGGGAGCTGACACCTGGCAGAGGCCAGGGACTTGTTCAAGACCCCGCAGCTGTTTTGTGACTAGCCTGGGATAAGAGCCCAGGTCTCTTGCCTTCTGGTTATGGTGTCCTATTCACCATGACAAGGCCCTGGGAATAGACCAGCCTTGGCTTGAGCAGTGGGAGGCTTCCCAGCTAGAGAGGTCTCAGCTTTCTGGAACTTGGAGCTCTGCAGAGCTCCGTGCAAATCAGTGTGCAGGAACCAGGCTCCACCCTTTGCCAGGAACAACCAGGGGCATCCACACCCATGATTTCAGTCCCAGCACAGGTTTGGAGGAGAGGGCTTATAGGATTTGTCATGCACTTAAGGCCAGTGTTGGAGACAGGGGCTTTCCCACTGAAACCACAGCATGGCCCGGGTCAAGGCAGAGAGAGCAGCTGTGAGGCCCAGCTGCCCAGCAAGCCGTGCTGCATCCTGCTGTCCCTAGGGCCAGCTGGAGACAGGGGGAGTTCGGGGCAGAGAACCTTGGGTAGGGCTTAGTGACATTTGTATGGGGTTTCATGTTTTGTGGTTTCTGTGAAACTATTCTACTCTGTCTGATGGTGGGAAGGAGGTTCTTCTGGAGGCAGGGCCTTAGACACAGCAGCTTTGGAGAGTCTTTTTCTTTTTTTTTTTAAACTTAAGTTATTCGTTCTTCTTTTATAGTTTTTTCTGTTTTAAAAAAAATGTTACATGCCCATAATGAGAAATTTTAACAAATTACATTGACAAGAAGGCACCTTCTTAGGTCGCTTCGCTCTTCCTTCTTGCCTTGTCTGTACTTTCCTTGTTTCTGTTTTCTGTTTTTTTTTCTTTTTCTTTCTTTTTGAATGTTATATTGTGTGTGTGTGTGACTTATGATGTGTGTGTGTGTGTGTGTGTGTGCCATGTCATGAGTGCAGAGGTCAGAATACACCTTCGTGGAATCAACTCTCTTTGCACTTTTGCATAGGTTCTGGGACCAGGCTTGCTCAGCAAGTGCATTTCCTGATGAGCGATTCTGCCAGCGCTTGTTTCTGTTTGGCCAACCCCACTGGCCAACTCTATAGCTGTAAATCAGACCTTGCATCAGAGGCTACATCTTCCAGCAGGGATGTCTGTCTAACCTTTTGACATTGTGATATACTGTTGCCACTTAAAAATGTAGTTGAGCAATCTTCATAGCTGTCCTACATGGATATAGCCTTAGGTTTGCAGGTTGACCAGGCTGAAGAGCTCAGGGTTATTAACAGATCTCAGATAGAATCTCAGTCTGCTAGTTCCAATCAAAGGCATTAACTTAGGTAAACTACCCAGTCCTTCTAAGTCTTTATTCCTCTATAAAATGGGAATGTTTATATTTAACTTCTAAAGTGTTATGGAGACCTGATGAGGACCTTTAAGTTCTTAGGAGAATAGAGGGTCTCAGAGTCTTCTGGAAGGATGCCCTTTGGTAAGCGAAGATAATCCGCGGTGTGTTAAGTAGATGAAAATTCTGAGTTTGACTTCAATCACAGGGTGACCGTGTTTTCCACAGTGATGCATACCATTGTGGTTTGGAAGATGTGGCGTTGGCACACAGTGCTCAGTGCCAGTCTTGACGTGTGAGCTGGGCGCACAGCGATGGCAGTAGTGAGGTGAGTAGGCACGGAGGAATCTGAGAAGGTTCCTAGTGTTAAGGATGCCAGGGTAATTCAGAGGGCAGTAGGTTGGTCTGTGATGTGGGCTGATCTGAGAAGGGAACGGAGGTGGTGGCATTGGCATTGTTGGATTAGAGCTAAGGTTTTATGGCTGTTTCAAAGTAGTTCAAATGGGTAAGGGAGCTGAGAAGATGGGGGCTCGGAGTCACCATCAACACGGTCTTCTGATTCAGCTACAAGAGGCCCCAGCAGTGTAGGGGAGCGCATAGGATGATAAAAGCCTACCAGTTTTTTTTTTTTTTATAAATGGGAGCTCATCCACCTCAGAGAGCATCTCAGAGTCTCTTATTTTAATTTTTTCACCACTTTGATGTTTCAGACAGCAGCCCTCAGACCAGCATACCAGACTCCACTCAGCATCCACAAACACTTAGTACCAGATGATCTACGTCTCATGTCTATCCCCGGCTCTGCTCCCAGACAGCCCTGCTGTCCAGGCAGATGGGTCACCGGAAGCCCTGGATGCGAGCACATTGGATTTTCACTGTGGCTGTGGCAAGGGTGGGAGGCCTCCTCTGACCAAATACAGGCACCAGTGTTCCTGCTTCAGCAACATCTGGGAACCATGACCTTCTTGTAGCATCCTGGTGGAAAGCTGTTAGGGAAAAGAAACCAAATAACTGGTGTCTTAGGCGAGCACTTAGTGTCACTGAGTGTTTTTCTAAGTAACTCACCCCAAGCTGTACAGGCCTGGGACAGAGCCTTTCAGGAAGAAACAGACCGAGGTTACTCACGCTTGCTTTGTCTGAAAGGGTTTGGCTGATCATTGCCTCTCAGAAATCCTGTAAGTGTTGGAGTTTGATCCCCTATAGAATCCTTGAACTGTGCCCAGAATTTGCAAGGGACCCTTCTTCATATTGCTAGCTTACTGTCAGCCTTGTAATCTGGCACAGTAGGAGGGAAGCCTAGCATCCCCGCGGTCCCCTGAGTAGCATCTAGCAGTGGTTACATGGAGGGCATGGGTTTGGAATTAGAGGACAGGGAATCAAGTTCTGGCTTTGTCTCAGGGGTCCAAGCTTCAGTTCATTCAACCTTGGGGTGGGAAAGATAATAACATCGACCCAAGGAATGTCTTGTGAGAATATGAAGAAGGCATGTAAAGGAGTGCAAAAGAAAGAGAAGTTTAGAGAACGCCTCTAACATAGCTTCATTTTCCCATGTGGGCTTGGTAGGCTGTTGTTCTTGGGGTTGGGGGCTCTAGTGCTCTAGTGTTTAACAGAGATGTTAGCCAATGAGGAGGGTTGAGCCCCATGTTGGGATCGCGAGGAGACAATCCAGCTTCATCCTCACGCTGTGGAAGTCAACCCCTTAGGAAGTGTGCTGCACCTTTCATTGGGAGCACTGGGCCTTAACAATGGACTTGACAGGTCTACCCAGTGACCCAGGTCCTGCGTCACTCTGGAGAGAATGGAGAATTCTTGGTGCAAAGGCCCAGGAAATTCATTCCAAGTTGGCTTCCAAAGCCTCCTTTCTTTCCCCAGGAAAGTGTTGGTTTTTCCTCATCACTTTTCAGTTTTGGTCCAGTGGATGCGTGATTGACCTCCATCTCTTTCTCGATGCTTCCTCTTTTCAAAACGGATATTGACGGACTCTGATCTTTACTCATAAATGCAATAGAAGCGATGGGATTCTCGTGAAACCTTATTGAAGCGAATAAACCCAGTTATTGAACAAGCCTGGATATAACTAATTAAGATTAGTCCCTATGGCTTGGTCTGACTAAGGGAAGGGATTTGGCATTCTCAGAAGTCCTTTGGAACCCACAGACGATTGATTCTGCTTCCCTCAGAAACCAAAATCAATGGGAGCTCAAGCCCCTGATATCAGATGCTACCGTGTTTGAGTATAGCTCACTTATCTTCTCCTATATAGCTTAAATAATCTCTATCCTACTCCTAAGCCTGCTGCAGTGTGCGGGTTCTACTCATGGTTGGTACACTGTCTTACCAAAGCACTCGTGACAAGAAAAAAAAATGCATCCATTGTCGCATCACTGAGATTTCAACATGTAATTGTTGAATCCACAGGTGTGAGCTCATGGATGTGGGTACTGAGTATATGTCAAAACCAACAAATTATATGTGGTAATTTCATATCTAGGTATATGGCCTAAAGAAATGTCCAAAGAAACACACACAGTTGTGACAACAGGGATCAGAGTACTGTAGAGAACACTACAAGTTGGAAACATGGCACTCTTTCATAATGGCATTTTTCTGAACAGCCGATAGACTATTTACATGATGGTATGACGTATAGCCATTCAGAATAATTACCTAGATTAGTTGATATTGGTCCAATTAAGAATGAAAAAGAATCCCAAAATACATGATTCCATTTTTCTGACATCAGGAGTTATTGGACAACTTATGAAGGGGGAAATCTTTGAAAAGCCTTTTCATCTAATTTCATTTTGATGTTTTACTACAATAAGTAAAAATAGCTTCTTTTCTAATTTTGTACACTTACTTTACAAGTCAGATGTGTGTGTGTGTGTGTGTGTGTGTGTGTGTGTGTGTGTGTGTGAGTGTGCATGTGAAGCTCAGAGGATAACTTGTCTTGGGGATTAAGTGAACGTCATCTGTTTGGAGGCAGCCCCTTACCTGCTGAGTCCCCTTCCTGGCTCATATGGAGCTTACGTAGAATCAAAACCATTTTGAAAGTTAGATGTTAAAAGTATTTAGATAGCTTGGTATGCTGGTTTGTATATGAAATCTCGGCATTCTGAGAAACTGAGGTAAGAGTACTGATTGTACAAGTTTTAGGCCATTCTGGGCTATAGTGAGTTCTAGGCCAACCTAGGGTACAGGGTAAGAGTATGTCTGAAGATGCTAAACAAGATAAAATAAAATGACATAGCACCCACATGGCATCCCCACCACCATCGCATTGTCTCTCTTTCTCTGTCTTTAAACTGAACTTGCCCCAGGAATCTATTTGTGTAAGAACAAACCACGATGATTTAAAGCAACATAGTGGACTATAAATAGTGCCAGTCATATTATTTTCTCCTATTTTTGTTGACAGCGTTTCTACTCATTCTGGGGTTGAAAGAAAGCGTAAGAGAGAGTCTTAGCTGCGTTTTCAGCGTGGCTGTCCTGTCCAGCTGCGGTGTTTGAGAGGAAGTGAACACTGTAACCCCATCAGGGAGGCAGCTGTGTGCGTCCCATTTGTCTGGCTGGAAGAAATCTCTCTTGGAAACCACCTCAGGGACAGGAGCTCTTTTGCTGTTCTCTGGCTCCCTTCCAGCCTGCCACCCCATCTGTGTTTCCCTGGCTCCCTCTGAGCTCAAACCCTGGAGGGCCCTGGGAGTTGAGTTTGGGGGCATCCGTAGCTCTCTCTCCCAAAGGGGGTTTAACTTGTCCCTGAGAAATGAGTCAGCACACAGCCTGGAACACTGAGAAACTTCTCTTCTGAGATCCAGAATCTTCTGGCCAGCCAAGAAAGACTTGTTCTGGCGGGTGAAGGCACAAGGCCAAGGATGGGGCATTTTGGTTTGGGGCTTAGTTAGGCATGTTTAGCGGAGTAGCAGAATTATGTTTTGAAAGCAGGGCGATGCCCCAGTGTGGAGCTTCCAGACTGGAAGGTGGATGGAATGTGTCCTCCAGCTCTCCTGGCCCCACAGCATCATGGGGATCCGCTCTCAGGACACTCATTGCAATTCTAGGCTTTGCTTAGGGCTTGGCTGGGTACTGAGGCCGGGAGTGGGGTGGGGCTGTAGGCTGAGAAGGTAGGGTAAAGAGTTTGAAGGTTCAGGGCAGGTGAGCAGGCAAAATAAAGAAGCAGAAGGTGAGGTAAGAAGGACCAGACTGAGTCTCAGTCCTTCGGAATGCCAAAAATGATTGACGAGGCCCCCGGGAAAGGCTGTCGCTACTTGGCAGGGAAAGTGTCTCGTCTACCTTGGGATCCTCGTGTTGAAGAGAACAGAAAGACACCAGGAAGAAACCCTGGCCTCTAAAAGTCATGAGATTTGTGATTAGTATCTGGTAGAATTTTCAGTCTCATAATTTTGAAAAGCAAAGGCGTGGAAGGGTGAATTAGTTGCAGAGACAGAAGAATTAAGAAAAAGAAAGGGCTGGAGACATGAGCGTTGACGGCTGTCCACCACCCTCATCTCTATTATGCTAAAATTCACCAACACGTGAGCCAACTAGGGGACTCTCAGGGTCAGATTCTGTTATTCTGGATGCTTGCAGCCGGGGTCATGGCCTCTGACTTATTTGTGACTGTCAGCTGCTCCTAGAGGTCTTTGAGTCTCACCAGTGGTGACAAGAAGAATCAGTTGTATAATCCTCACCCTGCTGGGGAGGTCTCCCCGAATACAGGTCTAATGTGAGGCAGGTGCTAACACTGATGGCCCAGGTCAAGTGGGAGCGGGACTGGTATCCTGAGCAGACAGTTTCTCAGACCAGCACTTAGCTTTTCTTCCTTTCAGAGCGAAGTTGTCCAATCTTCCCGTTGGTTCTATGACTTACCCCTCATTCCATTTTATTCCTTTTTTGAGCAAGAAACAACTAAGGATGATCTTTTCTATGGTTTGCAATCAAGAACCATGATTAATATTTTCCCTACACAAAGCTGGATTTGCAACCAAAAATATGTTTACTTTTTTTCTTTCCCTTCCTTCTAGAGATGTTATCACTGGAGGCTCCAATTCTTTTCTGTTCTCCCAACAATAAGCAGGTTCATAAGAGCTCTGCATTATGAGCAATGCCCTTCTCATATAGTTTAAAAATAAAGTGTCTTTCCCCAAAGGTCCATGTGTCAAGAGGCTTGGTCCCTGAAGCAGTGTTCAGAAGTGGGGCTTTGGGAATGGCTGCTGAGGGTTGTGGCTTTGTGAATAGACTCATTCACGGATGGGTTTATTATTTGCTGGCATCGCTGGGAGGTGTCAGCGCATCAGGTGTCGTGGTTGGTTGGAGGAAGTAAGTAACAGGGGATTATGTTCACATCATGGTGGCTCTGAAGGGAGGTAGAGAATCCCGTTACCTACTTCCTCCAACCAATCACAACACCTGATGCACCAACACCTCCCCACCCCGCTAACCATAATGCTCTGCTTCACCACAGCCCAGAAACAAAGGCGTCAGAGGACCCTGGATTGAAACTCTGAAACTGTGAGCTGAAATAAATTATTTATTTATTTGTATGTTTGTTTGTTTCTTTTTCTTTCTTTTTGATTGGTTCTCTCAGGTATTCTGTCATAGAAACAGAATCATGAATGGACTCTGGGAGTTTTCTTGTGGTGAATGGTGTCTTTATGTGGTAGGAATGGGCTCTCTCTAGTTTGTCACCATCTCTGATAGGAATAAACATAGAAGTTGGACATGTCTGGGTAAGGAATCCAGATTGTTCTCCAAAGGTGTAAATTTAGCTTTCCTTCATAGCTTTCCCCTCCTCAGGTAGAACACATGGCGTATGTCATAAAGGTATGGCACCTTCAGCTTCTCAAACCTCTGTTGAGTCTGCTCTACCATCACGTCTAGAAGGAAAGGACATGGAAGAGCAGTTGCCTGCAAGCTTTCCAAGCCTCAGTTATCTCACCCGTGTAGAAGGACATGTTCAAGCTCTGCCCTATGTCTAGCAGGACTTAGACACAGCACCCGCTAAGTTAGAGGGCTGCACAAAGTCATACTTGAAAAAACAAAATGGATACAGTTTCTCATTGAGCACCCTGGCTCCAGGGAGGGGATGGTGCTCCTCATGGATGGCGCTGAGCATAGTGTGGCTCCTACTCACTTCACCTTCTGTCTTTCTTCATTGTAGTCCTACTACGTTCATAAAACTCACTCCCCACTCAGCTGTGCCCTTTTTCATCTTTCACACTGTGGCCCCGACACCTAGAACAATTCTTGACAATTTTTGCTATTGAAAGCATTTTTTCTTTCCTGTGTGTGATGCATGTGTGTGTGCATGTGTGTGATGCATATGTGTGTATGCATATATGACCATGGTCATGCATATGTGTGTAATGTCTGTGCGTGTGCACATGCATGTGTATGTGTATGTGCATGTGTGATGCATGTGTGACCGTGGTCATGCATATGTGTTTGATGTATGTGTGTGATACATGTGTGTGTTTGTATGTATGCGTGACCATGGTTATGCATATGTGTATGGTGTGTGTGTGTGTAGGAATGTGTGACCATAGTCATGTGTATGAAGGTCAGAGGACAGCTTTTAGGAATCAGTTCTCACCTCCTACCTTATGAGAGGCAGGGTCTCATTTCTGCCTTTGCACTGTGTACCTTGGATTAGCTGCCTCATAAACATCCAGGCAGTTCTCCTGTGTCTGCCCCGCCCCCATCTTGCCACAGGGGTGCCAGGAATACCGATGCATGTGACCATATCTGGAATTTGACTTGGGTTCCAGGGATCCGAACTCAGGTCATCAAGATTGCTCAGCAGGGTCTTACCCACTGAGTCCTCTTCCCAGAATCTTTGCCTTCTTTTGCCCCTGGAGCTTCCAATGCACTTGGCCCAGGAGAAGAGGCGCACAGAGGACAACATGGAGAATGTGTAAAAGCAGAATGAGAAAGACCTCAGTTAACAGCCCAGATCTGCTTCCATGGTGTGGGCAAAAGGACTGGATGGTGACAGCTTTTCTTCACTGAGGGACCATAGTGACTTCATCATCAGATGACAGCCCTGAAAGGGATGGCTGAGTCACATGGCTAGGAGTGGGGAGGTGGCGTTCACCCTGGGTGTGCCTGACTCGGGGGAATGGCTTCTCACGAAATTCTCTTCTCAGTCTCTCTGTAGCTTGTTTATGGCAGTCAGGTGTGAAGACGCATCCTCAGTGTTCTGGGAGCACGTCCATACATATGAACCTCATATCTGAGCCCATTCCATGTGCCCTCCCACACAGAGCTACTGAAATCATCATTATTCCACCTTGAGTCTATCAGGGGATGCCAGAGGACTCGAGTCTTTGTAAAATGGCCATGCAACCAGAAACTGGGACACTCGGAACAACAAATCCTACCCTCTGTTTTTTTTTTTTAAGATTTAAAAATTTTTGTTTTGTGTATGAGGATCTTCTGCCTGTTAGTGTGTCTATGCACCACCTGCTGCAGTGCCTGAGGAGGCCGGAAGAGGGGGTTAGATGCCGTGGAACTGGAGTTACAGTTATGACCGACCTACCACGTGGGTCCAGGGCACTGAACCTGGGTCTTCTGTATGAACAGCAAGCACTCTGAACGACTGAGCCATTTCTCGAGCCCCTGCCCCACAATCATCTGGGTCTCCCCACCTTTTCTTTCTTTCACTTGGGTCGGCTCCAGATAACCTGTTTAAAGAATTCAGCTTGATCTCTGGAGCAGTGAGTGGAAGCAGAGCTGAGGTGGAAGGTCAGGGAAAAGGTGTTGTCTAGAGAGAAGCAACAGCGTACAGTGCTGGGCGGCTCGCCAGCTGGGCCAGTCTCTGAGGCTGGGATATGTGCAGCCCTGTCTCTCCCAGATCCCCACAGCAGGAACAAAGCGACCTGACCATGTCTCTCAAGCCCTTCATGCGAGGGATTTCCTTCCATCAAGTTTGAAATACGAGAGCCGCTGCGGAGGCCAAGGCCTTCATGCTTAGCTCTGCGTTGTTGAGATGCTGTGTCCAATCTCTGCAGCAGGTGGATGGGCTCCTCGATTGACAGCCTTGGAAACCGAACTCCTCTGTTTGTTCCACAAGCAGGTATCACCTGTGAGTTGTGAGCCGAGGCAGAACATGATGTTCCAGGCCAACTCTTTGTTTTCCATCAGTTGAGGTGGGCAGGGGAAGGTGAAGAAACAGTTGGACAACCCAGAGAACTATAGCCCAAAGTGAACAATGGTCATGGCAAATGAGCCACCCAGACCCATGTTCCCTTAAGGAGGCTTTTCTAAGGTTAAATGGATCAAAGGCAGTATTGGAATGGTTTCAGTTCTAACTGGTCCATCACTCTGAGGCTATCATCCAAGGATGGAGTTGATGAAAGAGGAGAACTTGTTTACACCCCGTTCAGTTCTTAGGGAACAAAGCAGGAGAGTCCTGCTGATGAGCCCAACCGTTATTCTTCTTTCTAGCCACACATTGGGGAATCTGGTGTGTGAAACTGGTGCTATAATTTCGAGTGCGTTTATCGTACTTCATCCTTAAAGTAAGAACAAAAACAGTAGCAGAGAAGGTGTCTGTGGTTTATCCAGTGTCTAGTCCAGTATCCAGTCCCAGAAGTTCTTACATGTAGACTCATTAATACTCAGATAGTCTTGGGAGGAAGTACTGTTACCTCATGTTATAAATGAAGGGCCAGGATACTGAGTCAGGAGATGTCACCACTTTTTTAAGTTGTCCTTGAGCGTGTCAGGGCTGGGATCTAAGTTCTCTACACTTGGGCAGGCTCTTGCTGTTAGTCTTCGTCTATCCTCGGTTCCACCCACAGATCGTGGATATGTCTAGGCCACTGCTCGCTCAGACTGTGGCTTCTTCATAGCACTTGTCTTAGTTGGGGCCCACTGTCCTGATCTACCACACTGCTGACGGAGGTAATTGAGTCTGTCCCCTAAATCTAGGTGCGGGCGACTGGTAAGAGGAATGAAGGAGGAGGAGGGAAGCCATCTGTGCTGGCTGAGAACCTTGTTTCTAGTCATTTCTCAAGGTGAGATGATATTGACTTTATTTTTTTAATGGTCTCATAGATGGTGAAATCCTGGTCCAAAAAAATCTCTGTAGAATTCAAGACCATAAGTACTAAAAGCTGCCAAAGGCCAAAAGTTCCTATGTTGGGGCTGGAGAGATGGTTCAGATGTTAAGAGAACTGACTGCTTTTCCAGAGGTCCTGTGTTCAATTCCCAGCATCCACATGGTGGCTCACAACCATCTGTAATAGGATCTGATGGCCTCTTCTGGCCCTTAGGGATACATGCAGAGTCCTCCATACATGAAAAAATGTAAATAAGGAAAATAAAAATAATAAAATGCTACTATGTTACAGCAAAGACAGAGGCCAACTACATCCTCTTACTATTTCTGGATTATGAGAAAACCATCTCAGAATGTCTCAGCTGCCTTAACACTGCCAGTGCTGATGTGCCCAAAGAATTTGGGAGTAAATCTCCCCTACCCCTGGGCTCATGGTGAATGGGCAAAGTCAAGGAAGAGATGTGGGTATGTAAAACCTTTGGTCAGGAAAGATATTTTGGACCCAGATCTCAGTTCAGAACTTGGAATCTTAGAGTCAGCTTCATCATGAGAAGACGGTCTCCTCAGAGCTAGCAGCTGCTCACTCCCTCTGCGTCATCCTGCCACACTTTCCCCTACCTGAAGTCTGGGTTGCCCAGTACTTTTGTAGGACTAGTCCGAGGTGACCAGTGACTCCATATTTGTTGTGTGAGATTGTAGGTCCAGGGACAGTGGAGACAGAAACAGTGCTCCCTCAAGTGTGTGTTCTGTACCAGTGGCGATTTTGGTGTTTTGCTTATAAAGATTTTTTTTAGAGAACGCCCTTTTAACCAGGTTTCAAAGAGGCTAAGTGGCTTGTTCAGGGTCATGTAGCTAGTAGCAGAGTTGGAATCCAGATCCAAATCCCCTCGACTCAGGAACCCATGAGAAAGAGGACAAGGCAAATGGGCTTTCTAGTTGTGATGACCAGTGTTGCTTGCTCAATCATTCTTTTCCCTAGCCCATTCTTCAGGCATCCAAGGACCGAGTATTACTGTCCTCATAAGGAAAACTGAACAAGAGAACAGTGGAATGAAATAGTTGCTGCCCTAAAGGGGTCAACAGGTGGATCTGAAGCAGGATGTGTGTGGTCCATCACATGGCTGCAGCTTTGAAAGGACCGCTAGGAGATCCAATTGACTGCATGAAAAATAGAGACTTGGGCAAACACATCAGTCAAATTGATAAAGATGTCAAACACGAAGACCCACCCTTCTCTGTCCTGAGCCAAGGGAACAGAAATGTGGGCGGGTGGGGTCAGGAATGCTAGACAGAGTGACGTACGTGTTCATAGCATCACAGAAACAAGAGCTTCTGGGAACTGATTAGATCAAATATCTGTCCCTGTATCATTCCCCAGAGTGGCAGCTGTGCAGCCCGCTTAGGCGTCTACGGCGTCTGGAAACTCATCATTTCCTGAGGAGGTGATTGCTGTCACTGTACATTCCTGACAACCTGGATATGAGCTTCATAGATATTAGTGTCTTCAGACTGAGCGACTCTGAGTAAAAACAAGGGCATTGTGATCATTAGACATGCTGGTTTGACAAATGGCTCGGCTACATTGGAAAGCAGTTTGGCATTTTCATAGAAAGTCAAACATAACTTGATCATACATGGAAATTCCTTTTCTACTGATTATCCAAGGTCAACATATATCCATGCTGGCATTTGTATTCTTCAATCATAGTCCTCAGATGCTTCATACCTAGAAGCAACTCAAATATTCATCAAGTGGTGAATGGATAAAACTATGCTATATCTATATTGGAGGACACAATTAAACCAAGAAAAAGCCATTGACAGAGACATCGTGGGTACATCTCAAAAGCATTGTCTAAGTGGAAAAAAAAAACAGATTCAGAAGATCAGAAGAATCCATATGGTATTATTTCATTTATATGGCATTCTGGAAGAGACAGGAACTAGAACAGATAGACAGACAGACCAACTGCTCCCTGTTGGAGGCTGCCAGACGCTAAGGACAAAGGGAGGTGTTTTAACTAAAAGGAAGTATGCAAGGATGTTTTAGCAGTGAGGGATGTATTAGACATCTTTGATTCACACTTGTAAGAATTTATTGATCTGTGTAACCAAGCAGTGGTAAACTGTATCGTAGGCAACTATCCTATAATAAGTCTGACGTTTGAAAAATATTTAAAAAAACGTGCAAATGCAAAAGTTGACCATTTCATGACCTGAATCTGTGTGCCTGTGAATTGTGGTCCTGGCGGTACTGAGAAGATTCTCTTCCCAGCTCTGGGAATCTGTGGCTGTTTGGATCCTTGCAGCCATGATAGTGCTTTAGCACTAACTGCTCTCTTCTGGGCTAGTAATCCTGATGTTTCATGGTTTCTTGGCTCTATTTCTGAGTTTGTACTTGATCTGGAGCATCTGCTCCCATTCACGACATCTCCTTACACTCCTCAGATTCTTCCTGTGTTTAAACCCCATGCACTCCAAAGCTGTAAACTGATGTAAGGGGTGGGGAAAAACTGTAATAATACTTAATTTCAGATATTCAGAATAATTTAATTCAAGGGTTAGCCTCAAACCTCCTTTTATGCCATCAAGATGTTTCTGTCTTCTGGAAACTATAATTTGTTGTTGCTCTTTGTTTACACCACACTGAGAAAAGCCTAGTACCTCCTCTGTGTGACAAGCCTGCAACTCTTTGAGGGCAGTGATTATGCCTTTCTGGAATTTTCTAACCAGGTTGCTTTAAGCTAGAATTTTGTGTCTGTTGGGGGGACCACATCTGGAGCCCTGAATTAAGATGCAGGAGAAAGAGAGGGAGAACTGCTCTCAGAAGGTAGCAAGCAGACTCCTGGGCTATACTGGAGGAAGATGTTGCCATCTGCTCTGCACCTGTATTACCCACAAATCACCCGACTGCTATTTCTGTTGACTAAACCTCCCTTTGTCATCAGCCTGTCTGGGGCAACTTTCTTTGTGGAGTTATTGGCACTTTTGAAAAGAGTAGGTTGTTTCTGATTTTTGCCCCCAAAAGTGAATTTTGCATCTCTAAGGAGCTGATACTCAGTTCTAGAGGGAGGAAAAGTCCTGGTTTTCATGGAAGAAACATCTCAGGCACATCGAGTAAAAGACCCAAAGACAAAAACAGAGAAGCGCAAAGTACCTGTCTCTGCTCAGAGTACATGAAAACTGGCACTCTGTGGTTCTGGTGCTCAATCAAGGTTGAAACATAACCCAAACACTGGCAACTCCCAACACTTCTGGAATGGTCTCCCTGAGCCTTAGAAATACATCTCATCCACCAGAATTTCCTGTTATTACCCAGGCTGTTTTCTTCTCTCTTGAGCTTGACAAGACCCATCTCATCCTTAGTACAACTTGTCTTCTGAGGATAGATAGAGATCCCCATGGTTTCCGTTCCAGAACTTTCTTTGTATTGAGCACTGGATTTCTTGGAAAGAAGTATTTTCAGTCACTATGTGTGGAAGGTAACACCCAAAGAAATGCTCAAGCAATGGAAGATGCCTCAGAACAGCATTGTGTGGGACAAGTAGGGAAGCCATGTTGCTCCTGAGAGGCGAGAATGTGGAATGGGAGAATGAAGCAAAGATTATATGAACAACAGAGATTATAAAAAAAAAAACAAAGCCAGGAAGAGATAAGCGATGTGCAGTATACAGAAAGGCTCCAGATGTTACTAATAACAACCAGATGACTGGCGGCAAGAGTCATAGGTGATAGTACCAGAGGAGAGGCTATGCTGTCCCTGCACTTTAATGGGGAATGGAGAGACATGAATGTAGAAACAGGTAGATTTGAACCCAAGTTGTATATGTTTTCTTGTCTATTTCTCCCATTTTACTTGAACTCCTTCTTTTGGAGGCTTGGTTCACTTATCTTTGTATTTCTAGTTTCAAGTATACTTTCCCAAACATGGAAGCCAATATTGTTCAAAGGAAGACCTATTCACACAAATCTTGTAGTTTTTTATGAGTCACACAGCTGAAGAGACATAGAACTGCAAACTAAGTCCTAAGATTGATTTTTCTTTGGTCAAGCTTTTGATTCATTAAATGGAGAAATTTTTTTTTCTTTAAATGTTTGCCTTTCTTATTGGGATAAATGTCACTCCAATGGAGTGGTCCAGCCCAGAATCACCTGCCTCATGTAATCTGCTCTGTGCTCCTAATTGGGTACTGTGGTCCCAGATCTGGAATCAGGGAGAATCAGAACTAAAACGTGACACTGAACACCATTTACACAAAATCTCAACTCTGAAGTTTTTATGTCACCTGACACTTTATTTCATCCCCTTGTTTGTTAAGATATCTCTGATTTACAATGAGGTCTTGTTGCCTGTCATCATAGATAAGTGTTCCACCCAGGAACAAACTTAAATGAAAAGCATGAAGCATTATTGGCATGACATCAGTGCTGGAAAGTTTTACAATGAATAAACCTTACTATTTCAAACCACAGTGCTTCCAGCTAAATAAAAGGCTCTTTGGATTTAGGAAAAAGTGGAGCAGGAGTTGGAGAAAGTCAAATTGGAGCCTTTGTGGTGGGGTGGAGGGTGATATAAGAGGGAGGAGAAGAGGAAAGATAGGAGGAGGTCACACAGATTGAGAAGAGGGGTCACACAGCCAGGGCAATGCCTGGGAGTCAGCGTAGACATTGTCCAGGTCCTGACGTTGGCTTTCCTACCTCCTATAATCCTTGAGTGGAATTTTTGACTGAAGCAGTCAATTTCTATAAGAACTTGTAGAAAGAGAGTCAGACCTTCAATAGGTTGTAGAGTTTTTAGGGATCAGAGGAAGGCCCCAGTGAGAGAAGATATGGCATAAATGATAAAGGCTTCAGGGCTTGTTTATAGGAAAGCCGGGCATGGGCAGACACAAACAGCAAGTTGCTTGCTTACCAACTTTGTCTTCTCTCTGTATGCACGTGTGTGCCTGTCAGTGCTCTCATGCGGGTGTGTGTATATGCCCGAGTATGCAGGGGCCAGAGGAGAGCATCAGATGTCATTTCTCAAGTGCCAGTCACCGTAGTTTCTGTTATTTGTTGGAATGAGGTCACTCACTGACCTGGAACTCATCAAGTGGCCTAGGCTGGCTAGCCAGTGAATTCCAGGGATCTACCTATTTCTGCCCTCCTAGTTATGGGACTGCAGTACATGCCAGCACACTTGGCTTTTTAAAATGTGGGTTATGAAGATCCGGTTCAGGTCCTCACGCTTAGGAGGCTAGAGCTTTACAAACCGAACTGTCACCCATCCTTACCCCAGCTTATTCTTCTTATGGTGGGTCTTCTGGGTTACAGTGTTGCTTTTAGCTTTCTCATATGCCAAGGCAAAGAGAGATTTATGAAGAAGGTATTCATGGTGTTCCTGGGCGGAGCAGGTCTGGCAATAATGCAGAGTAAAAAAGATAACTGAGTGTAGTTCTCTGCCAGGGTATAAGCAATAATCTTTAAATCACCGGAGATCAGATGGCTTTCCTTTATGTTCTATCTACCAACAGATAGAGTTGACACACTGTCAATCACTAAGCCTGTATGGTCTGCATTTTCAGCTACACATGAATGTTTGCTGTCTCCATGGCAGCTGCAAATGTCTGCACTCTGTGGAGCACCGACTTTATCCTCTGTCACAGTCATGGCAGCATCCGACCTCCAAGTGTCCACAAGATCAGCTTCTGCTGTAGACAGGCCTGAGCAGAGGTGATTCAGGAATGGGTATGAGTCTTGCTGTTCTTGTAGCTCAATGCTAGTTGCCCCAGTGGTTTCCACATGTCATTGGCCAACTCGCTGTACAACCACATAAAGGCTCCATCCCCCAGCTTCCACCATCCTGTTGTTGCCTCTGTAGAGACTGCTTTGTCTGAGAACAGACAACCCAGGAAGTAAAAGAACATGGATCCCTGCACTGTGGTTTTTGGTAACTCCATTGGGCACACTGGGGCTAAGGATCAAGCATTGGCAGGAGCCCAGAAAGCAGAAGCTGGAGATAGAGAAAGTCATGGTATCTGTGGTACTGTGAGAGAGAGGTTTCTGGGAAGTTGGCAGTGGGGATCCCAGAACATGGTGCTCTAGGCTGTCCAGCTCTACTGCATACATCATGTGGAAGACCCAGGTACACTGTGTGGAAGGCCCAGGTACACCGTGTGAAAGGCCCAGGTACACCATGTGAAAGGTCCAGGTACATGGTGTGGAAGGCCTAGGTACACCTTGTGGAAGGCCCAGGTACACTGTGTGGAAGGCCCAGGTATACCATGTGAAAGGTCCAGGTACACTGTGTGGAAGGCCCAGGTACACCATGTGAAAGCCCCAGGTACACCATGTGGAAGGCCTAGGTACACTGTGTGGAAGGCCTAGGTACGCCTTGTGGAAGGCCTAGGTACACCTTGTGGAAGGCCTAGGTACATCTTGTGGAAGGCCCAGGTACACCATGTGGAAGGCCTAGGTACACCATGTGGAAGGCCCAGGTACACCGTGTGGAAGGCCTAGGTACACCATGTGGTAGACCTAGGCTATACTCTGGACCAAAGGCTGCTATGGGCCCCTGTTGAGTGGTGCTGACTTCCCTAAGGTCATCACCATGGTAAAGCATCTATCATTGGGATCAACGTACATGTACATTGTATTTTTCTTCAAATTCTTCACTGCCACATTTATGTTCACCTACTGTCTTAGTCTAGGGTTTTATTGCTGTGAAGAGATACCATGAGCACAGCAACTCTTATGAAAAAAACATTTAGTTGGGGTGGCAAGCTTGCAGGTTCAAAGTCCATTATCATCATGACAGGGAACATGGCAGTGAGCAGGCAGATGTGGTGCTGGGGCTGAGAGTGCTACATCTTGAAGGCAACAGGAAGTAGACTGACAGTCACACTGAGGAAAGCTTGAGCAAAAGAGACCTCAAAGCCCACCCTTACAATGACACACTTCCTTCAGCGAGGCCACAGCTCCTAATAGTGTCAATCCCTTTGGGGACCATTTTCTTTCCAACCACCACATCTAGGCCCAGCTCCTCCTTATGTTATGTTTTCTGGTAATTCTTTCCCAGTTCCAAGCCGTTGTTCTACAGTCCCCACACTGTTTCCTGCCCCCTTCTCCCTTTAAAAGAAATTTGCACTGAGTTCCACTGCGGACAAAGTCATGACGTGAACAATGGATGCTGATGGGCTGAGGGTGGGTGTAGAACCCTAGTCACAGGAGGATACAACTTAAGGTCTGCATCGTTCTAGGTGTCTAGAAGCTAGAGGTTCAGCTTTGGTAGCTCAGAGGAGGGACACTGAAGGACGTTTGGGGATCTAGAGTCTACGCTGTGTCAAGTATCTGTTCCTGATTTATTTATTTATTTATTTATTGTTCATTTCTTTTCTGTTAAGAATGAAAGCATCCTGAGGGCAAAACTTTCATTCCATCACTTTATCCTCACTCCAACGGTGTTGTTCTAAACCAGTGTTTGTTGAATGACTAAATAATTTAGAACCTGTGCGTCCTTGTCTGTGTCTTGACAGTGAAGTATAGCTACTGATGGGAAGAAGTAAATTCTAAACGAATGATCTTCATAGAGCAGGAGACTTGAACCAGGTCAGCAGGTATCAGATCCTTGCAGGGACCACAGCACACAAGTCATGCCAAGCCCCAGTTTCTGTATCTATAAAGTCAGGATGTAAATAGGGCAGAAATATTTACCACTTGGAGTTGTTGTTAGTCGGTAACTCATGTAGAGCTAGCAACTATTTCTGGTACTTAGCAAGGACTTGAATTTCCTTAATAATATTAATGCTACAGTAAGAAATCTCATGAAAAAGCACTGAATTCCCTGGCCTCCTCTGCCCTGTGCTGTGAATGGAGTTCTCATTATAGTGATTGACATTTTTGGTAGTTTTTGTTTTTGTTTTGTTTTAGTCTTGGGAGGTTCCCACAGGAATCTTCAGATCTGCCTTCTCAGGACAAATGAACCTTTTGAAACATCCTCAGGGGCAGGGGATGAGGTAGGTGCATCTCTTTCTCTCTCCCAGCTAGTACAGTACAGACATGCTTTAAAGAAATGCTTGAATAAATGCTGGATAAGGAAGACTCGGACCCTGGACACCAATTCAAAACTCATGCAGAATCTGTTAACTCTGTATTGAGAAACCTAGACCTTGAGGCTGCCTTAGAGACTTGCCATACCCAGACATTCATGTTACACTGTGGTGGTTCACGTACTTAAGAGGCGTCTCCTCCCTTCTGATCATGATCTGGCCGTCACCTCTAGGGTGAAAGACATGTCAACCTTTCACTTTGAACCTTTGAGATTTGTCCTAATTAACAGCTGATTAATCTCAGAACCAAAGCTGGGCCTGATTTAACTCCCATCAGCTCCACCAGCAGCACCACGGCCAGTTTTCAGAGTTGAGCTGACAAGACTTATCAAGGGACCTTAGCTGCTATGACACCATGGCTTGGCCTGATGCTGTTGGCCAAAGCTAAGCACTGGGTGGGTATCTTGGCTGTTTCAGAAGCCTGCCTAGCTCACTCTGGCGAGATGTGTCAGGATAGCAGGAATGTGTTGCTTAAGCTAGGAATGTGGCGTCTCTGAGGGCTAGCAGAGGAGGGGGATGGAGGGCGGGAGCTGGTTCTGACGGTGAAGAAGAGAACAGATTGTTCTGAAGGACATGTAAACAGTCCTTGGCTCCTTCATTGCTGTTGTTAGCCCCAAGCTTTGTACATTCAGGATATCTTGGGCATTGTTCTAGGGCATGGAAGGGTGGAACCCAACCCAGATTGGATGACAGGATTCTGTCTCAATCTGGTGTGATAGGTGAAACTTGATCTTGGAATAAGGGTGTGTGTGTGTCTGAGGTTGCTATGACCTTAAGGAAGGCCCATTGGAAAGAGACCCATTCGTCTTAGGGCTAACTTCAAAGCCTAGCTCCTTGAAGAGAGGCATTTCGATTGTCACAGCTGCAAAGAAAGCAGAAATAACACATTCTACCAGCATAATCTTCACACCACACACACACACACACACACACAAGCAAGAGGTGGGCCACCACAAATCTCACTCTTAGTAATTAACTTTAGCGCATGGAACGTTTTTTAGTTTGAGCAGGTTCACTTCACTGAGATGGAATTTGGACTTGGAAGGCAGGGCCTTAGAGTGTTCCACATGTTTTGTGGAAAAGGCAACGCAGTGTGGAGCTCTTCTGTTACCCAGCATCCTTTCCACTGAGGAAACACAATCGTCTCATCCAAGTGACTCACCCCATGGGCGGGTGACAAAGTTACTGTATAGGAGCCCCCGGGGCAGCATCTTGTTAGGTGGAAGAATATAATATTTTCCCTTTTGCCTCAGCCAAGCTTACCTCTGGTCTTCTTAGAATATGGTTATCTTCCTCATGGGTCTTTGTCATGGGTTCTTCTCACTCTTCACATTGCTTCTCAGTCTTGGCCTATCTCTGCCTCCCCGACCAGCTAATGATCAACTCCCAGGCCCTTCCTTTCTGACCTTCTCACAGCTCCAGTTGTGCTGTGTGTTCCTCACTTAGTGTCCTGAGTGTGGTTCTGTGAGGGTCAGCCTGCCTTGTTCAGAGAGCAGGCCAGAACTAGCACATGGAGATATTTGCTGCTTCCTTTCTTTCTTTTTTTTTTTTTTCCCATAGGGAGGCAAACATTTTGTTACCTGCATTGGGGGATGAGGGTTTTGAGAGAGGGAGGATGGAGGAATGCTGGGGGAGGCAGAGGCAGAGGCAGGGGCAGAGGCAGAGGCAGAGGCAGAGGCAGAGGCAGAGGCAGAGGCAGAGGCAGAGGCAGAGGCAGAGGCAGAGGCAGAGGCAGAGGCAGAGGCAGAGGCAGAGGCAGAGGCAGGCCTGCACAAGACCTGGTGGCTGTTTTTGACATTTCAGATCCTGGGATCAGAAAGGGTAGAAATTGGCCAGGGAAAACTGGGACTAGTCCAAGGCAGGGAGGCTAAACATGCCAAAGTCCCAGGGTAGGAAGTGTAGGGTCTTTGTCCTGGGTACCTTCATGGGTAGTGATAATATTCTTGAAGATGGGGGAGATGGGAGGGGAGAGAGGAAAGACATCAAGCTCATCACAGCCTTCAGGCTGTCCCTCCATCCTCTTCCCAGCCAGATTCAGGACAAGTACTGGCTTTCTCTTGAGATTCCCTGTAACCTTTCCTCTGACCTTCTAGAACCAGGCACCGGTCCATGCCCTGCCACACACGTGTGCATTGCTCTAAAGTTACTCTTGGCTTTATAAATGGGTTGTGTGCTGTTGGATGGTTGGGATCGTTTGACCACTGAACACACGACAGCTGGTCCGTCCTGGGGGACTGGAGCCATTAGGCTTCTCTGGAGAAACAGATTCCAAGGATGTGTGGATCGAAAGTGACTTAGGAAGAATTAGTTCACGCGCTTATGGAGGCTGGGGAATTCAGGCAGTACGATGTGAACCAGTACTGTAGAGATCCAGGAGGCCTGATGGAGCAGTTGCAGTGGGAAGGCGAGCTTCAGGAAAGCACACGCTGGTGCAGGGACACCAGACCGCCTGCTCTATCTGGGCCTCCAGTGGTGGGGTGAGGTCCACACACACTGTGGAGAGAAGTCTTACTCAAGTCTTTGACAGAATTTGTTTCCTCTTTAAAGCAGCAGCAACTACTACATCACAGAGTCAGGCGTTCAGTGTGGCATTCCTGGATATTGTTTTTAGGGTCGCACTAAGCTACTACATCATAGACTTAGATATTCAGTATGGCATTCCTAGATATTGTGTTTAGGGTCGCACTAGGCTAAAACCAAGGTGTCCTGAAGGACCACAGCTCCCATTTGAGATTCAGTCTTGATTCAGCTTCACTCATTTCTGGAAGAGTTTAATTCTTTTATTACTTTTGTACAGTTAATTTTTTAAATATAATGTTTTTATTTTCTCAAGTTTCTTGCAATACATTTTAATCATATTCACCCCATTCCCTGCATAGCTCTCCCTCGATTTGTTCCCATTTTCCCTCCTCCACCCAACTTTGTATACTCTTTATAAAAAAAATAACCCACCGAGTCCAGTTTGCCAGGCACATGTATCCTGGGTGTGGGGAGATCTACCGAAGCATGGCCAACCTACCAGGGGCCACACCCTTGAAAAACTACCTCTCTCCCAGAAACTATCAAGTGCCAGTAGCTCCTTATTTAGGAGTGGGAGTTTCAGAGCCTCTTCGCTTTCCATGCTGGGATGTTAACCGGCTTGATCTTATGCAAGCAGCCAAAGCCACTGTGAACTCACAAGTGTAGGGATTCTGTCAAGTCTTGAAGACACTGCTTCAGTCTGATGCTCCTGGCCGTCAGGCTCTAACAATCTTTCCACCTCCTTCCTCTCCCTTGATGCTCCCTGAGCTTTTGGAAGGGGCTATGATATAGATGTCTTATTAATGGCTAAGCACACTACTGACAGTTAGCTTCTGAAGTAAAGAGAATTCTTTCAGGGACACAGAGTACATTTGAGCTCAGGAGGGATCTCAGGTTTGTGAATTCACATTTTTGTATTTTTCTTACTCTATATTATAATTGTCAACTAGCGAATATATGTGTGTACGTGTTTATATGTGTGTGAGTATGTATGTACATGTTTGTGTGTATGTGTGAGTATGTGTCTTAGTTGGGTTTTCTATTGCTGTGCAGGGACACCATGACCACAATAACTCTTATAAGGAAAACATTTAATTGAGATGGCTTGCTTACAGTTTCAGTGGTTCAGTCCATTATCACCATGGTGGGGAGCATGACAGAAAGCAGGCAGGCACTGTGCTGGAGCTATATCCTGAGATATAGAACTTTCAACAGGAAGTCAACTGACATTCACACTAAAGGAAGCTTGAGCAAAAGCAACCTTACAGCCCACCCGCCCAGTGACACACATTCTCCAACAAGGCCACACCTCCTAATATTGTCACTCCCTTTGGGGGCCATTTTCCTTCAAACCACCACAGTATCTATGTGTGTATGTGTGGTACATGTGTGTGAGTATGCATGTGTGTGTGCACACTTGCAAGCGCACATATATGCGTGCTTCCTGGTTAAGAGATCAAGATGTCCCCTTGGAGCCGTGACCTCTGGTTTTAATTTGGGGATTAAACACAAACAAAGATGGCTTTTTTCTCCAGCTGTGTTTCTTGGTGGGCTTCTGAAACAACAGTGTGGGTTGGAATGTGGTAAGAGAGGATGGAACTTAGGCCTTCAGCATCTGTAGCGGTTTCTGTATCTGTAAACCAAGGCAGGTTTGAGGTAGGAGCCTGGACTTGTATGATAGGTGTGAAACTGGAGGACAGACAGAAGCGTCCAGTGGTAGAAACAGGCACAGCTCTCAGTGATCTCTCCAGACACGTCACTCAGGATGAGAACTCCACAGCAGTCCCCAGGCCCCACACAAGGGCAGAGGACAGATTTGGGATTTATTAGTAATTCAGGGATTACAAAGGGCATGGAGTTTAGATCAAGATATCTGGGACACATTCTGGAACATTACAAAGTACAAAGAATGGTGCATTAAATGTACCTCCCAGGTAACCAGGGTGTGGAGATGCTCAAGATCTGAGTGCTTTGGGTTAATCTCCTTTTTCCTCCATCTAGCAGAGATGTCTGATGTTCACCATCCCTCTCTCTCCCTCCTTCCCTCTTTCCCTCCCTCCTCCTTCCCTCCCTTAGAATTCTTTACAGGAGGGTAAACAGCAGCTGGATTTGGCTCACGAAGGGATCCTTGCTATTTTTGCAGAAACTCACCAGGCGGCACCTAGAATTCTAATCTGTTGGTCTTTTCATTCACAGAACATTTAATGCAATAGAACTCAGCATGATTTTTCAGGCATGTCTTGAGAGACACTGTAATGGGATTTGCTGTGTAAAATTTTAGTATGCCGTACGATCAGACCAGTTAGGGATGCCAATCACCCAGGTGGAGGACAATTCATTTGTCTTTTGGGTTCACTGCCATTTGAGCAACAGAACCTCTGATGCCTTTAGGATCCATGACATGGTGGTGATTGGATTCCACAAAACAAGTGTTTTGTTTCCTCTGATGCTGCCGTATGTTTTTGCCCCCTCTTTATTTTAGCTTAAGAAAACTTTGAAATGCCTGGGCGTGATGGCATACTCTTTTAATCCTAGCACTTGGGAAGCAGAGGCAGGAGGTCTCTGTGAGTTCAAGGCCAGCCTGGTCTACAAAGTAAGTTCCAGGATAGCCAGGGCTGTTATACAGAAAAACCAAAAAGTAAATAAATAAATAAATGGATGAATAAATAAAAACAAAAATAATAAAAAATAATAAAAAACTTTGAAATGATCTCAATAGAAAATATGTTGGAAGATAATGAGCATCGCAGGATGGGGAGTCAGTACAGTTAAAGTTGCTTAAAAACAGAACCCAGACGAGCGAGCGACGCAGGCCGCAGGCTGCGGCTGGACCGGCAGGGACTGGCGCGGTGGCAGAGGATGCAGGTGGCAGGGACCAGCACGATACACCGAGAGCAGATCGCCCCACTACAATTAAATCAAAGAGGTAGGCCTTTGGTTGGCGAGGTCCCTGGCAAACGGGGAGTCGGGTCCTGTTCCTGAAGACCCTTCTGAGAGG
>NW_026068099.1:1877484-1919832 GCF_014885135.2 Alexandromys fortis | reverse complement strand
CAGAACCCATCCTACCATCTCTACTGCAAGTGTCACATTTCAGAGAGTACCGGAAAGACGGATACGTTTGGCCCTGGGACCCTGTGTGGTGCCACACACGCCGATGTACAGGTGTCATTATGATCCTTTTTTTGGAAGGCAGCTATGCTCACCACTATACCACCAATGCCCGCTGATCCTTTTTTTTGGTATGTTCCAAGAAACCCATAGGAAATGTACCTGGGGTCGCTCTAAGGGAAAGGGCAAAATCTTGGGCAGGGAGGTGAGTCTAGCCAACATCCCAGTGCCACAGAGGATCATCAAGGAAGCATAGAAGCCTTGACAAGGAAGGGGTGGATGGGATGACCTTCTGGTCCACTCTTCTCCATTCATAGAATTACTCAATATTTGGATGAAAGGGATTCCATAGATGTTACAGATTTGGAATTTTAGAAAAATAGCACAACAGGATTCCTTGCAAATTTCAACAGGAGGTGTGCGCAGATTATTTTGGGAGGGCACCACGGCTTCTCTGGCAGGGAGGTCACAGGGAGGGCTTGCAACAGCCCCTGTTGTTGGTGGGCAGTGTTGGCGAATACCAGAGGGTGGTATGTCTGGATACTTGCCCTGCCCAGCCCTCTCTTTAAGCCATACACGGCTTCCAGAATTGGGGGTGCTGGTGGACAGCAACAAAGAATTCATGGCAGAACTTGCCAGATTTAGAGGTCCCTTCTTGGTCGGAAGAGACAGGAACTCAACCAAGTCCAGCCTGGAATTGCACAAATACAGCTGTGAGAAAGGAATCTGAAGCACAAATATCTTGAGCAGTTAGAAGCAAGCTGGAAAAAATTAGCAATTAGAGAGACCCGGGGCTGCCCATTTGTTCTGTATTCCCTGTGACTCACTCCTGGCTGGAGGGGGTGGGGGGTGGTGAGGAGTGCTGGGTGGAAGCGGGTGCAGAGGAGGGGAGGTTGTTGGAGAGAAGAAGTCAGTGCAGTCTAGTGTTATTCAGGGCTGCTGAGTATGGGGGAAGGGGAGTCAGTGACCTTGTAGACACTGGTGGGGTCACAGTTACAAAGAACTCAGACTTAAGAGTTTGTGTCTCTGGTCTGTAGACTCTTGGAGGAAGTTCAAAGGGAAGAGGGTTAGAAAACCCAGTGTGAGGTCAGTTTAGTACTGCCATGGTCCTCTTTCTGTTTGGCTAAGGGCCAGCTGTGGGGCCTGCCGGTGGCCTGTTCAGCACTAGGGGGGAAAAGCTGCAGGATAAAGCTAGGCAGAAAGAGGTATGAATGTTGTTAGAGTCGAGGATAAAGAAGCCAGCGTTGAGACTCACGGGGTCTTCCACGTCCACATGTGGGGTGACCTGGGAGTGAAGAGAAGCAGTGAGTTGACTTCCACTTTGTCTTGTGTTTTAATCCCAAAATGAAAGAAAGAAGTTAGTTTCTGATAGATTCAAAATTACCCTCTTCTGCACTTTTCTCATTTTCTTAGTTCAAGATATTTTAAAATTATCGGGGTGAAAATGAAATTAGAACCCAGTGGGTGTTGCTGGTGAGGGCTGGGGATTCAGTGTGATGGAAGGCACAGTCAGAGTTTGCCAGCATCCCTTTAGGGGATGGAGAAAAGGCACAACTTCTAGATAATGTTGGGTTGGAGGGAGCAGCGGAAGGTATTACTTTGGAACCTGCTTGAGCAGGTCATTGAGCAATCTAGGGTGATCTTTCCTCCTTGGATCTACAGGAACCCTTCAAATGAGGGGCATCTGAGGAAGTATGGGGTGGGTGAAGAGGTCCACACCAACAAAAGGAGATTAGTGACCTGCATACAGCTATGAGCGTATTTTGAGATCTTAATGCAAAAAAAAAAATGCCTCTTTGGAGAGTCTCCTTACTCACCTAGTTGCTGTGGAGATGTTAGCGTTGGGAGACTTTAAGGCTGGTAGCTGTTTCAGATGGAAGTTCCTGTTCTAACCACAGCTCCACCGGTTGCAAGCACGGATCTAAGAATCAAGATCCCAGGGTTGAGAAGAGTCCCAGATTCTTGGCTTTTACACACATCTGCTTCCCCTCAGTCCCCGTGTCTGTGAACAGCCAGTTTGTGGGTGCTAGAGTCTGGGTGTCCCATAAATCCAATGAGATCTGAAGTGGACATTAACAAAGACTTCCACGATGTCTTTGAGATGCAGTTGGCGCTGGAGACGCCTGTGGCTTGGGTATGGCTCCCTACCTTCTAAAAGTTTTGATGTTAAACAGCTTCGACTTCACGTCTGCTGCCCTCTCCGGCCATTATAAATAATGGCCGTAAATGCTGAACAAATATATAAGATTTATATGCACATGGGGTCAAACTCAAAGAAAATAGGCTTGTGTTATTAGAATGTTCCAGTCATTCTAGACAATTGAAACAAGCCTTCTCTCCCAGTTTGCACAGGTCCCTTTCCCTCCACCCGTCTCCTCGGCTTATTCACGTTCTAATGTAGTTTCTTTTAAGCCAGTCCCTGTAACATACAGGTTAAGCCTCAGGCAGTTTGTAGGGGCTTCCTGGAGGCATAGAGCTTCATATCCCATGTGAAAGGGGACTTGTATGGCATGTCTATATATGCATGTGCGTGTGTGTGTACATGCGGGCACGTGCATGCACACCTATGCAAAGTAGGATGGGGTCCTGGGAGTTTACTGAAGTGCCCTTACCCCTAACATGCATTGTCACGGATAGAATTTAAATGTTGTGGCTCCCTGTTGACAAAACCTGCAAGATATTGTTGTGGGATTCAGGGACAAAGACTGTGAAGAGGTTCTGGAGAAATGGCAGCTTTTGCTGGTTTTTCAGAGTGCTGGCATTCAGTTCCAAGCACCTGTGCCTGGGGGCTCACAATGACTTGCAATCCCAGTTCCAGGGCATCTGATACTGTCTTCTGTTCTGTGCAGATACCTGCATGCACACCCTCGCACATGTACACAGATAGAGCATACGTGAACATACACACAATGCAAATAAATACATAAATCATAAATCTTTTTAAAAAGGACTGTGAGAGCAATGGAAGATGGAAAAGAGGGTGCACTTATGGTCTGGGGAAGAACAAACTGGTCCCTGGGGAAGATGGAGCTGGATTCCTGCAGGATGATGCTGTTTAGCTCCCTGCACAGGTTAGCAAGTCCGCAAGCAGCTGCCACCACGCTGGAGACTTTCATTTGCTGCACATCAGTTGTTTGCCTGATCAACTGAATAAGGCCCCTGGAGGGTGTTGAAAGAGAGGGGTGTGCCCAATGCCTTTGGCTGCCAGCACACTCAGAAGAGCTAAGAAAACAAGGGCATAAGCTTGAAAAATCTCTTAGGGTTTGTTTATCCAGGCAAAAGGGAGTGGAGTCCATAGCATTAACCGAGTGTAATGAATAGAAACAGCTGACCTGGCAAAGTCTGTCTGCAGCCCGGCTTTGCTTGAATTTACCTTCCCTCCTGAACCCGTCTGACCTCTCCCTCCTACATGTATGCACGCGCGTGCGCGCGCACACACACACATTCATAACACACTCCCCAAATTCTCTCACACTTATAATACATACACACATTCATAACACACTCCCCAAATTCTCTCACACTTATAATACATACACACATTCATAACACACTCCCCAAATTCTCTCACACTCATAATACACACACACACACTCATGTACTCTCACAAACACACTGTAGCTCATACTCATTGTTTCTTCCCTGTAAAGGTCTCATTTCCCTCTCCTTCCCTTAGCCTGTCTAGTTAGTGCTAGGCCCATATTGAGTCTCCATTTCTTCTTTCATTTATTTGCTAAGCTATATCAAGTACATGCTATGTGCTGGTCACTAGGGCCAGCTCTGGAGACACAGAGATAAAGGCCAAGCTTTTCATTTCATGTTGTTCATCAACAGAAAGAGCTCAGGTTCAAGGCAGGCAGACTTCATACACACAGTTAATTGTGCACCAAAGCTTGCAACTAAGACAGGTAAGTTCAGGGGACTGAGAACAGGTTGGAATATACTCTAAGGTCAAAATAGTGGAGCCAAATGAGAACAATCAAGGGAGTTCACACTGTGCACTCTCTAGAGTATCCTTGTAAAGCATCTTGCTCTCAAGACTGTCTTCTAACGAGGCTGGGGGATCCTGCACTTCCAGTGTAGTCCAGAGGGAAGGCAACCGAAGCCAGCCTGCCCATTCAGCTGCAGCCACATGTGATCTCTGTTCTGTGAAACTGGCCTATGATGCTCCTTGGGCTTGGCATACTTCCCGGTCAAGAGAATTTTCCTCATGCTGTCTAGTGCCTCTGATCTCCTGCATGGGTTAGAAAATGGATAGATTGATGTAAAAAAAAATAAGAGAAAGAAAGATGAGTTTAGCTGGGGAGATGCTCAGTTGGTAAAATACTTGTCTCATGAGTGTGAGAACCTGAGTTCAAATCCTCCAAACCCACATAAAAAGAGATGGGTGTGGTGGATGTGGGGGTGCAGGCCTGTAATCCTGGTGAGGGAGAGATGGGAGAATTCCTAGAAGCTGCTGGTCATCTAACCTGGCCAACGTGGCAGAGACAGGCCAATGAGAGACCCTGTCTCAAAGAAAAGAGGGAAGACCTTTGAATACCAGTGCCTGAGGTTGTCTTCTGACCTCCACATGCATGCCGCATACATGCCACGAATGCATGTATGCATATTCCAACCCACATATATTCCCACATACAGGAACACACACACACACACACACACACACACACACACACACACACACCACACGAGAGAAAGACAGAAGAAGCCAGCCAGCCAGCCAAACAGACAGACAGACAGACAGACTAAAGGAAAATCCCCTCAGTAGAAAGAATGAAATCAATGAGGGAATCAATACGGTCAAGAGCAGAAGCTGGGCGTTTGGAAGAGACAGTTTTCCCATGCAATAAACTCTTGGCTTAATGTAAAGTGAGCCATGCTGTTAGGCCAGGTCACTTGGAGTAAATTGCTTAATTTGATCTGGGAATGGAATGTACCTTTTATACCTCCTTTTTCAAGAAACTGATGTATTTACAGCTTGCAGTTCATTTACTTAAGATGAGGACAAACTGTGTCTTGACAGTTCCAGGAAGTTAAGGATGACAAAATTTTTCCCTCTCACCGCTCACCCCTACAATTAAACACACACACACACACACACCATATACACACCACACAATAAACCCCCTCACAAACACACATGGATACTCACATGCGCACATACATACACACACACCATATACACACTACACACACATACACCACACACACACGTACACCCCACAAACATTCATGCATACACATGTGCGCACACATATACACACACACCACACACACCATATACATATCACACCCACACCACACACCCACACCCACACCCACACACTCTTCTTTCTCTCTGTTATTATGTGGCGAGGCTGTCTGTGGAATGACACACTTGTTGGGGTTCTTGTCTGTAAGAATGGTCAAAGTTTCACATGCACAGTGGCATTTTCCCCTGTCCATAAGTATAGTGGGGTTGCTTTCGGAGCCAGACCTCTCTCAGGATGGAATACAGGACCTGAAGGGTTAATTACCCGCATCAGTGAGTTTGAAGCTTTGAGACCCCCAGAACACACTGGACACAGCTGGGAGTACTAAAAGAGGGTTAGGGGACTTATCTCTCAAAATATGGAAAAAGAAGGAAGTTTAAGATCAGGTCAATAGACATTTTGCAGGTTATGGGCAATATAGCCAGACGAATTCTGCATATCTTTCCAGGCTATGAATTATTTTTATGGAAGGGATTTTGGTGGGCTGTTCTGTTTAAGAGGGGCCCTTCTGCCCTCTCCCAAAAGGAGGAAGTAGGCTTATATGATTAATCAGAAAGTTCAAATTAGAAGCATGGAAAAAACATTCGGACTCTATCCTTGAGAGCAAGTTAACTCAACTAGAAACCTTTGCTTGGTTTGGCTGCCTTCATATCTGTTTTGGGCAGGGTAAATTCTACTGGGCTGCAATGTCTCCTGAAATTCTCTTTCACTGATATGTGTAATGAATTTGTTTATCCTCTTGAACTTGAAAATCCACCCAGCTAGCATGTGTTTGCCTGCATTGTGCCAGGGGTGGGAGGAGGGATAGATAGGACCTCAAAGCCCTTTGTGTCCAATTGAACAACTGTCAACGGAAGTCTCTGAAGGTCAGAGTAGGGAGTTGCCCTTCCCTGTATCCTGCCAACGTGCGGCAGCGGCTTGACCCTTATGAAGAACGGGAGGATGATCGTGCGTCTAGAGAGTGTTTCATCAGATATGCTGGGTTATGCATCCATACGTAACAGTCACGGTTTGTTTGAACTTTGACCCCAGCCTTTAAAGATGGAGTGTGTTCTGCTTTCTATGGGAAGGGAAACTCAGGAGGCCTTGCCATTCACAGAGATTTCAGTTGAGCATGTCAGCTAAGGCTCTGAGGTGGCTGGGGTTTCCTAGTCCCTAATGGTGGTCTCTGAGACGTATTTCCTCTTGACTGTGAAGCCATGGTGAGTCAGGCAAAACATTCAAAGGGACAGAACATGTTCAACGCCTTTGCAAGTCTCTAGCAGAAGAAGTTCCTTGTACTTTGTTGTGACAGGGCGTGGTATCATTGCTGATGTATAGATGTGAGAGGGAGAGAGAGAGAATGCTGATGCCATGAATTTTTCCTTCAAAGTTCAGTGCCTTCATCATAAATCCCAAGAGAACAGGATTAGAGATCATTCTCAGAAACTCTAGTTTTTCTTAGGTGTGAGTCTGCTATTCTAGAATTGACCTGAGAATTTCTGGATGGAGGACAAAATGAACCTTTTTTTCCTGTTTGCTTCCTAGACAAGGTAGATAGGGGTTTCCTTAGCCTTTCTCAACTTCTCCCTATGGAAAGGATTTGAACAGTCTCTATATTTCCCCTGCCCAGTTGAGGAAATGATAATAGAGGGTGGGGTTGGTAGGATTGATTGACAGGGATCCCAACAATACTTCTAAAGCCCTGTGACTTGGACACAGAGGGAGGTGCCACTGAGCAGGGAATCTGTGGAGGCTCTGTCTTCCTCCCTCTCTCCACCCAGCTCTGTGTACTTGAGAATTCCATCCCAGCCCCCACTCCGAAATGTGCACGTGGATATGAGGGAAAGTTCTCAGCTCTGAGGGGGGAGAAGTAGATTTTGGTGACCCTAGCGGGTTTCCTTGCCCCTAAAAAATTGCCATCCAGTGTTCAAGGGACACAGGAGTCACGACTAGAGGATTTTGTCATCACTGGAAACGGAGGCCCAAGGAACAGAGGTACTTTACCCTGGGTCCACTCTGGTTGTTAGTGGATTTGCTACCCATGCTGTGAGGTTATGGCCTTTTGAAACTTGGGGAAGGGCCATTGTGATTTCAGATCTCTGTCTTGACCCAGTGAACTTTCACCCCATGTTGCTTTTCTCAGCAAGCTTCTCCAGTACTGTGGCCAGCTGCTGCTCACCCATCCTAATCTCAGGGGAAAAAAAAGGGGGAAGACTCTCAGTGCAGACAAAACCAGTCACCTTGTCTTTCTGCTTTGTTCTATGAACCATCTTCCAGCTAGTTTTCTTTGGCCTCTCATCAGTAGGATTTTCTTCTTTTTTCTGTTTCAGAGGTGCCCTGACCCTCCGCAGGCTTGCTGGGTCGTTATGCCTCAGTCAAAGTTTGAAACTTGCTACTGTTCTGAAAATATTTCCCTCTATGCGTTTGCCATATCTGCTCGCCTAATTAGGCATTCGATCAATTTTTGGCTCTGATTATTTTCATGTGAGAGTTCAAATAGACTAACAGAACCTTTGATTTAATCGGTCACTAAGTTGCTATAAATTGGTTTTGGGTCCTAAGCAGGAATCCAGGTGAAGATGGAAAAGGAATGAAATGTGTCTTTGGCACCCAACTGCTTCTTTCCCTTTTCCCTCCTCCTCATGATTTGCTTCCCTGTGTGCCCCACGCTAGTTGTTTCTCTTGGAGAATATTTGACATTGTTTTAATCATTTCATCTGATTAGCTAGTTGCTTTGTGTAATCCCAGCAATTTCTAAGAAAATTTTAGGCATCTTCCCACCCCACCCACTCCAGTTTGTGCAAGAAGTTAGGTCTCTAAACTTGGCTGGACATAGAATACCTGGACTATTTTTTTTTTTAAATATAGGGTTTCAGGCCTGATCTTGGAGCAAAAAAGAAGATGATTCTGGATTGCAGCCTGGAAATCGGTATTTTCAGACAAGAGCTCCAGGTGATTGTGCTGATCACTGCCTTCAGCTGGAAGGTCCCCCAACCCCGAGATTCGGTAGTCCTGTGATTTTATTTTCCTCTTTGCAGCAGGTCATTGGCATAGAATGGACTAGAATGTCAGAGTCTTTCTGCAACTACCAGAGGGGAGAATAGTTTCCACTCTGGATTCCAGAGGATCAAGGTGAGTGAGGTCTCAGGCCATTAGACTTGTACCCACTGTGACGGTCTGGAGGACAGGGAATGTCTTCTACCCTTGTTCTTTCTTCTCCCCTAACACACCCTAAGTCTGGGCAGAGAAGGCCCTCTGACAGATGTCGAGTTATAAATCTATGTAATCTGGGTCTCTGACGCTTGGTATTTTCTCATGTGCAGTTTAGTTTATCCAGGGCTCAAAGGTATAAACTGAGAGCACAGTTTGTTTACTTTGTTATATGTGGGTGGAATGTAGTTTGTGATATTTATTATACCGTTCAAAGAACATTCATGTGTGTATGTATCTCTATCTATCTACCCACCTATCTGTGTGTGTACATGTGATCTATCTATCTATCTATCTATCTATCTATCTATCTACCTACCTACCTATCTATCCATCCATCTATCTCTACCTACCATCTATCTGAGTGTACATGTGCTCAATCTATCTATCTATCTATCTATCTATCTATCTATCTATCTATCTATCTATCAACCTATCTCTGTGTATACATGTGCTCGCTCTGTCTGTCTGTCTGTCTGTCTGTCTGTCTGTGTGTCTGTCTGTCTATCTATCCACCTATCTGTGTGTGTAAGTGTGCCCAGCAATGCATGCGAAGGCGGAAGGACAACTGATAGGAGTCAGTTCTCATTTTCCACCATGTGGGTTCTAGGGACTGAATTAAGTCTTGGTGGCAAGTATATTTATATGTTGTCCCCTAGGTCAAGAACAAGTTTACAGTGGCCACTGATGCTTTTCTCAGATGATGAAACTCTAGGCATGCGGTTGGCTAAACCAGTTTTGCAATCTGTATCTGCATCTACAGCGTATCTGTAGGGAAATAGCTGGAGAAGCTGGGTGTTTATGTGGGAGTCATAGAAAGGACCCTTCCCGCACACTACCTGTGCAAACTGAAACCAAATGGGTTGCAAGCTTAAATGTGGACGTTAGGACAGTGAAACCTGTAGTAAAAATGTTAGTGGACCCCTTGTTAACCTTAGTATAGACAGAAAGTTCACAGGCTAAAGAGTTTCTGACTACAGTGAAAAAATCTGCCTAGAATTCATAAAAATTAAGTTCATGTTCAACATAAGACACAGTTGAGAAGCAGAAAGGCCAGTTGTGGTGTGGAAGAAAACATCTGCTCCAGGACTAGAATTCAATATATGTGAAGAACTCTATGCTTAGTCATTATGGACAACTGCATTTAGAAAGAAGTGTCAAAGACTGAACCAGAGGTCCCCAAAGATATCTGAGTGGCCAAGAAGATGTTCAACATTACAAATCCTCATGGAAATTAAAATTAAGCTGCTAGGGACATTGTCATCCATGCTTTAGAATGGGCAAAATGCGAATGAATGATGCTGTGGAGTTTTATAAGAATGTGACACAATAAAATACTGCAGGTGGGGGAAGAGAGTGTGTAGTCAGTTTAGACATCTGCTTGACATTTTCTAATACAGGTAAAAGTATTGTCCCCAAATGCAATCATCTTATTTCTATGCATATTTCCAAGAGACATGAAAATATGTGTCTAAGGAACATACAGGTAGGCCAGTGCACGAGCAGCAATCTCAAACTGGACACAATTCAGATGTCTATCAATAGGAAATCAGATAAATAGGTGTTAGCATACTAATAACAGGGAGGATTACTTATCAATAAAATCCATTTAAACAATCAACTCCAGCAGTATCCGAATTAAAAGCCCATGTCCGAGGAGCTCTTGCTGGATGCTGTTGGGTGATGGCTTGAAAGCAGACACAGAGAGTCTTTAGTGATAAACAATGGAACTGTGGTTGTCTCAGAAGACAGGACACATTGTTGATGGGAAAGGCACACATAGGAATTGTCCCAGTTAGCTATGCTTGTGATAAATTATCTCCAAACTCAATGCCAGAAACAAAATCTACCTCATTCTGTCCCTCAGTTTTTGTGAGCCAAAGATTCAGGCAAGACTTGATTGACTGTTCATTTTCCACATGGGGCTGATGGAGAGTCTGGTCCTGGGGGTCCAAGATGGCTTTCCTCAGGTCTGACCTTTTGGTAGTCTCTGCTGGAGCTCTGGACTGCAGGGCCTACATATAGCCTCCCAATAGGGTGATCTCAGTGGGGAGGCTGACTGACTTACTGGGTGTGTTGCAGAGACTCAGCTAGCCAAGGCTGGGCAGCACTCTGGTTGTGCTGTGTTGGTCAAGACAGTCTGCTGAGATTCATGGACAGAGACCATGGGCCCCACCACTCCATGCAAGGACTGCCCAAAACTTCACAGCCATGATGGGTAACTTTCTGCAGTTGTTGGAAACCCCGTTTGTTTTGATTTCAGTGGTGGGTACCTGAGCGTGTACCTAATGACTCTGGGACATAGTTACAGTTTGTGTGCTTGTGTAAATGACTCTGCAATTTAAACAATCTGCTGAGTGCTTCAGACACTGCATTCTTCTTGTCCAGACAACTCTATGGGACAGCAGTTATGAACCTATTTTACTTCGTAACTTACTAAATTCAATGAGGAACAGGATTTACGTCTGTGTTTTTCTGACCCTAAGATGTCGTCTTCCACTAGTACATGTGCCAAGAACAAGAAGTTCATTCAGCTCTCAGTTAATATCAGGTGCTACAGGGCTTCCAACTGGTTTTATAAAAGCCAATTACTAAGTACCCCCTCCTCCAAATTCTAATAGTCATATTGGAAGCTTGAAATTGGTAACAGGAGGAAGGCTCCCACCATGAAAATCAGCGAATACTATGTGAGTTTCTTGCGGGTGCATTGAGGAGGCCAACTTTCCAACACATCAGATTACAATTTTCCCCAAAGCAGACCTGAAGGTCTGTACATAATTATACATAATAACCTTTTGG
Source organism: Alexandromys fortis (assembly GCF_014885135.2). NCBI lineage: Eukaryota > Metazoa > Chordata > Mammalia > Rodentia > Cricetidae > Alexandromys > Alexandromys fortis. The sequence continues at coordinate 1,908,532 of NW_026068099.1, read as the reverse complement.
CTTTGTGCTTCAGAAATATATATTACTCTTTTTTGGAGTGTGTGGGATTGGTTCCAGGTCCTTTCACAAACCAGGCAAGTAAGTACTCAACCACTAAGTTCCATGGCCAGCCCTTGGCTTCTGAAGGTAGGGTCTCATTATGTAGCCCAGGCTAGCCTTGACTCATGATCCAACAGCTTCTTGAGTGGTGGAATTAAAGGTATGTATGAATAATGTGTTCAATCTAGTTAAATTCTTTCTTTGTAAGTAAATGTAATCAACTCACCTTTTATTCTCTTAAAAACTTCTGAATTGTTCTGGAGCCTGCACTAGATTTGATTTACCATCCGTCTTTCTAGTTCTTCTGTTTCTCATTTTCAGAACAGTTGGAAGCAAGCTCATCCAGCTTTGAGTGGCTATAATCTTCCCCTTTTGCCTCCTTACAGGCCCCTCTTTCTGAGTTGTGTTCTCTCTCAGCCTGCTCAGTCTGAGGGATGGCACAGCGTTCTCCTCACTGAGGAAAGCCTCCGTCTTTTGCTGCCCCCCTCCCCCACCACAGTCCCTCCGTCTTCCGGTCTCTTCTTCTTTCCCAGCATTCTTAGGCTGCTGGGCCTCGGCTAGCTTCAGTCACAGGTACTGCTCTATGACTTCCTGGAACAGCCTGGCCTGCTTTGCCAGCTCCCTAGGGTCTCTCATCACCAGCCAGCACGAAACCCAGGGGCATTCTCGGAAAAACAATGCACCATGGACTTCCTGGAAAGCGTCTGGGGCTCTGTCAATCAAAAGAAGGCTGGGAGAGGCTTCTGGTGACACCGCAGGGGTTATTTCTTTGAAGAGGTGAGTGAGGGGTGCGCTGCTGATTTACTGTTTTGTTTTTCCTGGTCCCATTAGTGGATTTACCTCATCTGCGCTCTTCTTAGGCCTTCCCTGTCCCTAAGCTTAGATAACTGCGAACAAACCAGCTTATCGAAGGATCAACCCCATCACACTGGCAGTCCAATTTTGTCCTTTCGTGACATTTACTGAGTGTTTACTGAGTTGTGCGTGCTCTACCAAGGGCTCCAACAGCATTGTCTCATCTCACTATGACAGCGTCTCACATGAGGAAGTTAAGCCTCAGAGAGATTAAGTAACACTTTTCATGGTCACATAGCAATTAAAGTGTGTGAGTCAGAATCTGAACTCAGGATCACCTGGTTCCAGGCCATATCATCTCCTCACCTCTTTGCTATGCTTTCCTGGCTCTGTGTAGGATATCACAGCTTAACCATCAGTGAATAATACCCCTCTGTGTGCCAGACGCAGGCCCAGGACTCCAGGGATGGGTGAGATACAGTTCCTGTCTTTGAAGAGCTTTCAACCTAGTAGACAAAGCAGGCAGTCTCACACACAAACACTTCTACTTGAGGCATCAATAGGAGTTCAGGGAGTTGATGTGGGGATGGGAGGCCACTGACCCCTGTGTTTGGCGATGAGAGGCGTGTGCCAAAACTCTCTGACAGGGCAGGGATGTCTGGCAGGGTCAGAAGCATGGAGGATCTTCCTTCTCACCCTGAGTGCAGTGTCTGTTTACCTGGATACAGAGTCAGCCAATACGTCTGCTTTACTCCGAGGTACCATGATCTCCCCGAGACTGAATCAACACTGGTGAAATGTTCTACAGACTTCTCCATCTAAAGCCCATATATCTGAGTGACTGTGTGTGAAAGACAGCTAGAATGCTTGCACTGAGGGTGGGAGTGGGGGTGCCATCAGGATGTCAGGGGAGTGGGGTGCCATCAGGATGTCAGGGGAGTGGGGTGCCATCAGGATGTCAGGGGAGTGGGGTGCCACCAGGATGTCAGGGGAGTGGGGGTGCCATCAGGATGTGGGAACAGAGCCCATAGGAACTCAAAAGACTGAACTGAAGATCCAGGACCAGCCACTACCGGGTGTAAGACCTTGGGTAAACTGTTTTCTGTTTCCTTTACCTGGAACTTGGCTTCTCCATGTGTAAATGAAGTTACGCCTGGGTGAACTAACAGTGATTCTGATATCTGTGGTCCCAGGTGTGCGTGTGTGTGTGTGTGTGTGTGTGTGTGTGTGTGTGTGTGTTTGTCTGACCAGATATCTGGGGTAGATTTTAGCTTGAGGCAGATTCCCCTCCTGAGCGTAGACTGAACTGGTTTGTGTGTGTGTTTGTTTGTGTGTGTGATTACCTTGATATGGAGATAGCCTTATTTGGCTGTCATGTGGAGAAAAAAACACCTACAACTTCTTCTGCACACTCCCTCTTCTCTGCTGAGACATCAGTGGTAAGGACAGCTGGCCTGGGCCTGTATCCATGTAGCTGGCTGGGACAGGATTTTCCAGGAATCCCTTCCTGACTCCTCCAGGCTTGGTTGCAGGCATAATAGTCTCTGAGAATTAATAGAAACATATCTACTCTTTGTTTTTGATGATGAACATCAATATAATTACTTAATTATATTGAAGGTTGAAGTTTAGTCTTCTTACCTTAGTTCATTCATTATAAAGTATATGCCAGGTACTTTGTTAGGCCTATCAATAGTTCATGGTCAATAAGTTATAGCCCAAGAATCCTTCAGTATATGGGACAGAGAATAGTAAATCTTCCTTCCACAAACTATGGCAAGTATGGTCATTGATATTTTATATAAATTACTTAAGAGTAGTTGTATAACCATAATGGATTTGCTGTTTCCATCTTGATCACGGTGCCATTGAGTCTAAATTAGGCAGTAGTTAAGTAGTGACGTAGAAACAGTTCTCTCAGGTCTTGGCAGGTGACACTCCTGATACAGATTTTAGACATAACCCCCTATGCTGACTACTTTCCTTTCATACCGCTTCTCAGAGGGCGACATGTCTCCTGGAGCTAGAAGTTTACATCCACTTCCAGATGATGTTCCCATAGCCAACTCCTAAATTTCCCTGTCCAGATGGCCCCGAGTCTCCCTGGGTTTATCCTTAAGGAGTGGTCTACTGTACAATGAAGAAACTTCTGGAGGCATTACCATCCCTGACTTCAAACTCTACTACAAAGCTACAGTAATGAAAACAGCCTTGTATTCACATAAGAACAGACAGGAGGACCAATGGAATCGAATAGAATTGATCTGGCTATCAATCTACATACCTACAAACACCTGATTTTTGACAAAGAAGATAAAAATATAAAATGGGGAAAAAGTATATTCAACAAATAGTGCAAGCACAACTAGATATCAACAAGTTGAGAAATGCAAATAGATCCATATCTATCTCCATGCTCAAAACTCAAGTCCAAATGGATCAAAAACCTCAACATAAAATCAACCACACTGAGCCTCATAGAAGAGAATGTGGGAAGTGACTTTTACACATTGGCACAGGAGACCACTTCCTAAATATAACCCCAGTAGCACCAGACATTGAGAGCAACAACTAATAAATAGGACCTCCTGAAAATGAAAAGCTTCTGTAAAGCAGAGGACACAGTCAAAAAGACAAAACAGCAGCCTACACAATGGGAAAATATCTTACCAACCTCATATCAGACAGAGAACTGATCTCCAAAATATGCAAAGAACTCAAGAAACTTGATATCTAAAGAACAAATAATTCAATAAAAATGGGGTACAGACCTAAACAGAGATCTCTCAACAGATGAATTTCAAATGAATGAAAGACACTTAAGGAAATGTTCAACATCCTTAGCCATCAGAGAAATATAAATCAAAACAACTCTGAGATTCCACCTTACACCTGTCAGAATGTCCAAGATCAAAATCACTGATGACACAGGCCCACTATAGAGCTTGTGGGGTAAAGGGAACACTCCTCCATTGCTGGTGGGAGTGCAAGCTGGTACAGTCACTTTGGAAATCAGTATGGTGATTTCTCAGAAAATCAGGAAACAATCTACCTCAAGTCCAGCAATACTACTTTTGGTTATATATCCAAAGATGCTCAATTGTACCACAAGGACATGTGCTCAACTATGTTTATAGCTGCATTGTTTGTCATAGCCAGATCTTGGAAACAACCTAGATGCCCTCAACTGAAAAGTGGTTAAGGAAAATGTGGTACATTTACTCAATGGAGTACTACACAAAGGTACTTAAAAAAAAGGCATCTTAAAATTTGCAGGCAAATGGATAGGTCTAAAAAAAAGAACATATCAAATGAAGTAAGCCAGATCCAGAAAGACAAATAACATATGTATTCACTCATAAGTGGCTTTTAGATATAAAGCAAAGAAAAACCAGCCCACAAATCTACAACCCCAGAGAATCTAGATAACAAAGTGAACCTGAAAAGAGACATACATGGATCTACATAGGAAGGAGTAAAGGCAAGATCTCCTGAGTAATTTGGGAGCATGGGGATCATGGGGGAGGGTAGAAGGAAAGGGGAAGGAAGAGAAGGGTTTATAGCTCAATAAAAGCAAAAAAAAAAAAAAACAAGAAAAGAAATTTTGGAAAAGTTGTAGGAATAGTACAGAGGTTGTATTTACTCTTTACTCAGTTTTTTTCTAATTTTAGCATTATATACATTTTCTGGGCCATGGTCAAAACAAACTAGTTCTGGAAATGCTGGTACCTAATGCATAAACTCACCTTAGAGGAGGTGACTGGCCCTTCTAGAATGAGAACTGGGGTCCCAGAGTTGGTTTTTTCTCATCATCAAGGGTATAGCTCCTATCAGGATAGGTGCCAGCCTGGAAATACCCAGGCCTCAGGAGCTGTAAATTCAGAGGTCCACTGAGAAGACTGACATAAGATTCTGATAACCCTTCCAGACTCGGATTCTGCGATGTGAAATCCGTTGAGGAAGCGAATAAGTATCTCCTAGGTCTTAGCTACTGTTCACAGGCAGCGCTGGGGGTGTAAGACTGAAGAAACGATAGCTATTAAATTGCTAGATTTTAGTGTTTAGATAAAACTCACACTCCTATATACAAAGAGTCTAAAATGTAATATTAGGCTGGGGGATACCACCCCAGCCCTCTAGCACCCCTATATCTAAGAAGTCTGGGATGATTGGAAGCCCCTGGTCTGGCAGTTGCCCTGGCTTGGACTCCAACTCCCAGCCTGCCAAGTGGTGACCCCTCCCCGGGGGAGGGCCAGGACCACTTCCCCAGGCTTTTTAGGCTTGCCTATTCAGAAACAAGAACACGTGGTTTTTGGGTTTGTGTGGATTCCCACCCCTCTCTTCCATGCTCTCCAGGCCACTGAAGAGTGCAACATTTATTAAATATGGGCATTTTAATTTGGCTTATCTGGTTTGATTGGATTTCTTTGTGCCAGCAGAGCACCTCATCTTAGGAAATACTGCTAACATTTAGTACTCAGCACAAACATTTGAAGAAAGCCAGCACCCTATGCATGTGTACACACAGCAAGCTCTGTCTTTCTGCCTTCATTCCTTGGCTGCATCTTGTTCTTTACATGCTAAACAGGGAAGGAAGTTGATTGGCAGGCCTGGTCAATGACCTTGGATGAATTCAGTGACCTTGGGAAAGGAGTTTTAGTCTTGGACCTCTTCCCTAAAACTTGAGAGGAGACCCATCCCTGAGATCACACTAGCCTTTGGTTTTTGTACTGTCTTTCTCTGTGTTTTGTGTGTGTGTGTTACAAACCTGTGTGTGCAGTGTGTTAGTCTGTACATACACATGTGGAGCAGTGGTTTATTCTGCGTATTGTCATCATTCTCTACCTTACATTTTGAACATGGGCTCTCACTGAACCTGGAGCTAGCCGTTTTGGTTTGATTGACGCGGTTAGTGAGGCCCTGGGGTCCACCTCTCCACCTCCCTGTGCTGACATTACAGGTGTCACAGCTAACTTGGATGGACGCTGGGGATCTGAACTCAGCATCTCTTTCCTGCCCAGCAAGCTCTTTACCCACTGAGCCACTTTCCTAGCCCCTTCATGGTTTTATTCTGATTCTTTCTCATTTTTCCATCCTTCTTGGTTTTCCCATTCCATCTGCTCTTCTGTTTCTCAGTTTCCCCATGTGTTCTCATCGTTTCTCCCACTCCAGCCGTCTCATTCTCTATCTCTTTTATCCTCTCATTTCTCGCTTTCTCTTCACCCCTCCCTTGCATTCCCTTTCTCTACTCTTTAGTATAATGTTTCTTCTAGGCTTTCATGGCACAGCAGATGCTATGGCAGTTCATCCAAGTAAGAGGAGAAAAGAAATGAATTAAATCATAGTATTGGCAACTGACAATTTGCTTCAATCACAGAAAAATGTCCCCGGCTTCCTTGAATATTGAAACATTGATGAAGAACAGATTCCCTCTGGCAGTGAAAATTCCCCTCTGTCTAAGTTTGGCATCAAGATATCTTGCTTGATATTACAGGCAATTTGATGTGTTCCCTGCTCAGCAAAGTTGGAACACATTTCAAACAACCTATGTATTGATGGAAAACCATTTTTATTTTTAATGAGGGCATATTAAAAAAATATATATACTTTTCCACTGATTTCTTGCTCTTGGGAGGTCAAGATCTGATGACATCCAGGCAGGAAGGCCTGGGTTTTTCCACTTTGTCTGTGGGGAAAATGCTGAAATTTAGACGCTCCCTTCATCTCCACCCCTTTGTTAGACTTCACTGATTTTAATAAACACTTTCCCGCTCTGGTTTCCTCAGTGACATAGAAGCAGAGGGACATCAGTGAGATGGTTCTTTCGGAGGTCACCTCTGTCAAGGACAAGGATTCAGTGACAAGAGGCTTGATTCAGACAAATATGAGGGCAATGTTAGGGGTAAAATACAAAAGAAGGGATGTCAAGTCCATGAGGAAATACAGATTTTGAGAGGCAACGTCTCCATTGTCATTCTTCTGGGTACAGGAGGGCCAGGGGTGAATGGATGACAAATCAAGGGGACACATGTGGCAGGGTCAGTGAGTCAGAGATGAGCACTGGATTGTTCTAGAAGGCCAGAAATGATGGCTAATGAGAAAGGGCTTTTTTTGATGTTGTTATCTTTCAAACACAAGCTTTTTTTTTTTTTTGAAGACTCATCCTTTGTCTAGTAACTTTCCTCGCTGTGCCTCCCCAGTCAAAAACACCTGGGTCTTTGGATGAGGATGAAAGACCCAGCAAGCCTGGGCGTGATATCCAGCAGGAATCTTAGATGTCACCTAGCCCACCTAGAGCTTCAAGACAGTTCTAAGAATGCCTTGGATTGAAAAATAAAATCACCTCTGTGCCCATTTATCAAGAACAAGAAGGGAAGGAGGATATGTTTGAAGGTCCATCCCCAACTACACCGACTCTTCATTCCAATCTGTTAACCATGGTGAGAATAGAGGACCAGAGAGGTGATGCGGCTCAACCTCAGCTGCTTGTGCTGCCTTAACCTGAAGTTCACATTTCAGACTTGGAGATGCTAATAGCTCACCTAACAGCAGAGCCGGGCATCTCCAAGTGCAGAGGCTCCTTCTGTCTATCACCAGCAAGGGCTGTGTGGGGCAGACTTCCACTCCCTGCCCATGAGAGCCCATGTGCTAAAGAGCTGCTCGAACAGAGTCAGTTTTCATGAAACGGGCACTCTCTCTGATCTTCTCTGCGATTAGCCCTTTGACCTGCAGAATGGTAGCCCAAGCCTCTTTAGTTTAGGACCCTGATGAAGGGAAACTTTAAGACTTGAGATCACGTAGATGCTCTGAGTCCAAAGAGCTTTGCTCCATTTACAGAGGCAATGAACCGAAGGCTGAAAATATTCAGGAACAAAAACGAATATGTAGAGGTTTTTCTTGTCATGATCTCCCAAACAATACACTACAACTGTTTACCTTGCGTTAGGTTCTGTAGGCCATCTACAGATGATCTAAACTATACAGAAGGATGTATTATTTTAGTCACAACTACTTTTATGGCAGCTGCAGATTTTTGTGCTGTCTTTGAACCAACCTCCCATCTATAGGGAGAGACAGATGCATGTGGTTCAACCCCTTGGATCTCCACTTACTATGCTTATCCTGGTACTGTAGTCCATGCCACAGTCTGTATCTTTAGTTTATAACTGTGCCCTCAGTGACTCACCTGGAGCAGACTCAGGACGGCATTAGGTGGTGGGAAATGTAGAAGACAGAAGGGCCTTGGTTCCTAAGGAGATAGTGAAGCAGTTCTGGAAAGACATCAGGTTTAAATTAAAGTTGACTACTCAAGTAACATGAAGACACAAGGAAGTGTCAGGCAAGAGACTTCTCTGGTGTGGCCAGAGAATCTCAGGTAAGGGGCAGGGTAGATGTGAGCCCTGTCTGGTGTGATAGTTTGGTTTTTACAGAAAGGCCAGGCTCAGGTGAAGACTTCCTGTCCGGGAAGGTAGGGAGAGACTATGTAGTACAGGTTGACTTCAGATCCTCAATTCCCCCCTTTCAACCTCTCCGATGCTGAGATTATAGTTGCAAGCTACCACACCCAACTTCAGCTTAGATAACCTTAGTGCAAACTCTTGAGACAGGTGTTATATCAGCTATGGTTTTACAAAGAAAGAGAACCAATAAGGACGTGTGTTATGTCCTTATGAAGGATGGCAAGGTATGCAGAGCTGATTCTCAGCTGGAATCCAAAGGTCCATAGGCTGCTTTAGGATCAGAAAGAAACAATGTCCTAGCCTGAAGGTTGCCATGGGGAATTATGTTCTTTCTCAGGGAATAGTCAGGATATTTTTCTACTTAGGATTTCTGCTGTTTGCACAGGGCTCACCCATATTATGGAGGGTACTTTGCTTTCTTTGACCTAACAGTTGAAATATCAGCATCATCTAAAAACTCTCTCTCAGAATGAAATACACATTTGGCCAACTATCTAGGCACCATGTGGTCCAGCTGACCACATGAAATGAACCATCACAAGTATGATGAAGATCTATGTCTTCATGTTATAGATGGAAGGGAAGCACAGAGAAGCCAAATCAAGCACCCACAGTCTCTTAGATGGAAGATGATAGAGCTAGGGTATCGATGTACATAGCCATTGCATGATCTTCCATAGTCCTGACTTTTATTATCACTTTCAGAAGGGACAATGGACAACTACACTGGGGTGACTTAGTGCAGCACAATGAACGCCTTAAACTTCAAAATGCCTCTGCTGCCATCTTTCTAGCTGTCTGGAGGTCCTCAATGAAATGAAGGGGCTTAGGTTCTTTGCCTATGAGTCTTTGCTTTCTGGGGACTGAGTAGCCAATCAGCAAGCCCAAGCCAGCTTTATCTAGGCTTCCTCACTGGGCCACAGGATGGAAGAAAGCTTGACAAGCAAATTCAACTAGAGCAAACTTGGCCACCTGTGACTCCATGGGGGGTCCGGAAGAGCTCAAGAAGACAATGAAACCCAGAGGGAAGAACAGGCTCCTGTGCGGACTGTATTCCCTTCATATGTCTAGTGGTTGGAACCTGGCTGCCTGTGTTCAGAGCATTTTCTCAATCGCTAAATGATACAGTAGGGCCCAGTTCACTGTGGGTGGTGCCATCTCTGGGCCAGTAGGCCCGGGCCTTATTCGAAAGGCAGAAGAGCAAACCAGATGAAGCAAGCCAGTATGTAGCATTCTTGCACGGTCTCTCGCGTTCTGCCTCTAGGTCCCATCTTTGGTTTTCTTCAGTGAAGGACTGTAACCATTAAGCCAAATAAACCTTTCTTCTCTAATATGATTTTTGATTATTGTTTTATCACAACCACAGAGAAAGAAATACAGGCTTATCTCTGGATAGCCAGATGGTGGTATCTTTGTTTCTTGGTTCTTTACTGCAACCTTGTGTCACATGTCTGGTTTTGTGTCATTACCAAGCTGTGTTTGTTACTATGAGTTTGAGAGCAGATACTATGATACTTCTAGCATTTCTTCTTTTGACCAAGATTGCTTTGGCTGCTAGAGGTCTTGTGCTTCTGCATACATTTTAGGATTATTTTCCTTGTTCTGGGATTTTGAAGAGCAATTCTGCCTATCTATGAACATGGGAGCTTGTAGTTACTTTATAGCTACTTCTTCAGTTTCTATTCTCAGAGTATGCAGGATAAAGCTGCGTTTTAAGTTTAAATTACTGTGATTAAGAGATCTATAAAACAAGAATTCCTTAACCTTTGAGACTACTTGCCCAAGTATAGATAACGTCCTGGAATGCTGTAATATTCATGTAAGATAACAAGCCATGTGTTTTTACGCCTGTAAAAAATCTTGGTTGCCCAAGCTGCATGGGATGTAATTGATCACATGTAGGTGGGAGCTAGTCAGACAGGAAGTATGTCAGAATGCATGCTTGCCCCTGATTGGATGAAGGTGGGAAGTACATCACCTTGTGAATTTTGTCTTATAAGCCTCTGACTAATGTAATTTGGTAGCATATTCTGGGATCACAAGTTTGGACCTGGCCAGACCAGTATTTAATAACACTTGCTTCAAATTTGGCTAAAAAAATATGGTGGTGGTCTTAGTTTTGCCTAATGGGATTAACAAGTATTGTAAGATTTTTCTTGTAAAGGTCTTTTATTTCCTTGTTTAGGTTTATTCCCAGCTTTCTTTCTTTCTTTCTTTCTTTCTTTCTTTCTTTCTTTCTTTCTTTCTTTCTTTCTTTTTCTTTATTTCTTTCTTTAAAAAAGATTTTTATGAATTGGAGTCTTTCCCTAAATTCTTAGTTAGCATGTGTAAGACTGTTATGTAGAAAAGCTGACTTTAATGGGTGCTGACATTGTATTCTGCTACATTGGTGAAAGTGTTTATCAAAGGGTTTCGTTTTGCCTTTTGGTTTTTGGGACAGGGTCTTTCTATAACATAGGCTGGCCTAGAACTCTCTATGTCATCCATACTGGCTTTAACATCTTGAGCCTCTTGCCTCAGTTCCCCGGGAGTATAGGCATGCACCACGATGGCCAGGCTAAAGTATTTTAAGTACAAGGTCATATCGTCTGCAAAGATGGATAGTTTTTGGCTTGTTCAGCAGTTTTTCTTGCCTTAGTCCTCTGAATCTGATAAGAGTGGGAAGTGTGGATGCCCTCGCCATGATCTTGGTTTTAGAGGGTTAGTCTCCATATGTTTGTTTAGTTTTTATTGCTGTTGATTTTTAATTTTAGCACATTATGAAGTGATTTTTAAGAAATCCTTTCAATTTTGGGTATTCATTGAGATTTAACTTTCTTAAGATGGTTATGACTGATTTATATAACAATCACATTCAATTTAAATTACCTTTCGATATTCTGACTTCACTTTCAGAATTTTACATGTATCCCTGTTATTACAGAGTTTTGTTCATTGAGCCCCATATTTCAATCTGACTCTGCCATCGAACAAGGCTGCTGATTTGTGATCAGCCAGAAAAGAAAAAGAGGAGCCTTAGAGAGCAGCCCTTCTTAATGTAGACCCCTGTCCAATAATGTGCGCTAGGGAAGGAGAGTAACTGTGATGTGCTAAAGCTTCACCAGGGAGGAGAGGAGGAGTCCAGGCTTTTTAAGTGTGGGGTAGGAGTCCAGGCCAGTTTATCACAAGCAGAATCTTTAGAATGTCTGCTTTCCCCTTTTCAGAGAACAAGGGAGCAACCAATAGCCAGGACATTGGGGATCCTGATAGAAAGACACAGCACAAAGGATGTGGTTGTGTTCAGCTCTTTCATGTGTCTCCCTATGCTTCTTTTGGTGCTCAACTTATTTCTTCCAGTCCTAGAAGTTATAGAAAGTATGACCCTTGCCTTCGGAGGGAAGCCTGCAGTTGGTTTGGGGGAAGTAGACACGTCTATGCGAAGGCGTCACACTGACTAGGAATGAAGACAGTCTGCTAAGTGACCTTCAGCTGACCAGGAGCTTCAAGGGGGTCTGTGGAGGAGGACAGAGGAAGGGGACGGATCCTCCAGGGAGTGTCTCAGAGGAAGTGGGAATGGAGCTGGGCTCTGAAGGACTTGGAAGGGGAAGAAAGAAGGAAGGGCTTTTCAGGGCAGGGAAGGGCGAGAACAAAGTGGGTGGTGGTGACAATGACTATGAAGTGTTCCAGGAATGGGGAACAGACCAGATCTTCTCTGGACAGTGGTAAAACTCACAGAGAAATACTCAGAGCAAGGACATTCCCCGAGACCCTGTTCCTGGATATGACCTGGCTTTGCCATTTCTCTTACCAGCAGCTGAATGGAAGGAAGCTCTCTTCTTTCAGATTCTTGCCATTATTATTGCTTAAATTGACCGATAATTATGTAAACTTATGGGATATAAAATGTTTAGATCTCTGTGTGCATTATAGATCAAATCAAGCTAATTGACATATACCAAGTTAGTATTTTTGTGTGTGATTAAAAACACTAAAATATATTCTTTTAAAACGTTTAAAATTTATAATACATCATTATTAATTGCTCTGATTTAGATATGGTTTGTTCCCCAAGGGTTCATGTGTTAGTGACCTGGTCCCCAGTATAATGTTAGAGGTGGTGGGTCCTATAAGAGAAGAGGTGAGAGGATGTGTTTTGTAACTTTTTTTCAAGTAAAAAGATGCATATTTTTAGAAGCAAAGGTGGGAGATACCTACTGGGAGGTTAGTTCTGGCTGCACCTTCACTAGCTTCCGTTTTGTTCATGTCATCTCTCCCCTGCTTTTGCAGACCTGATGATGATGTCAGAGACGCTCTTACTGGAACTGATGGCACGTGGTGTGGGCCTTCAACTCTGAGCTAAGTGAACCTCCTTTCTTCATAAGTTTTAGGCCTAGGCAGTTCCTTATAACAACAGTAAATGCATGGATACACTGGCTGTGATCCCCGTGCAGTGAAATGACTTAGTGAAACTTATTCCTCTCATCTTGCTGAGACTCTGCACCCTTTGCCCAGCATTTCCCTTTCCTATCCCCCATCCCTTCTCACACCCTGTTCCCCCAAACCCGTGGTAACTGCCGTTCACTGCTCCAGAGGTTAGGTTTGGAAGCTTTCACATTTGTGTGCGATCACACAGCGTTTGTGTCTCTGTGCCTCGGTGACTCCACTTGAGTGAGCCCTTCAGGTCCAGCCACACTTTTGTCACCACCATTGCTAGCCTTCCTGCCACTATCTTCTAAACTCTCATCCAAAATATATGTCAGTTTTTTCCAGACATTTAAAAGAGAGTCAAAGAAGCATAGTAATATGGTTTCAATTAAAAAAAATTCCATCCAGCTGTCATTATTGTTGAGCCGTACTCGATAGACTTTACGTCTCAGTCTTTGGCTTGGAATATATGGTAATGATATTTTAAATAATAAATTAAGAATGAACAGTTAATTCATGTTCATGTTCATAATGAATAATTTAAGACATGAACTGGAGCAGACACCTGCAGAGTGTGAAAGTGATGAAAAGCTAGCTTTTTGGATGCTGAGATTTAAGCATGAGTTAGCTAAGAACAAGGGTGACATAACACTTAAAAAAATTGCCTACATTCACAAAGATAGCCCATGGCAGTGCTAGGCCCGGCACAGACAGTCTGACCCTAGGGTCTACTCTGTGCTCTTCTCTAGTAATGCATCATGGGGAGTGTAGGGTCATAGTCTTCCAGGAGAGAAGTGGAAAGGGGCTCGGTCTGGTGGACCCTAAGGATGCTCATCACTTAGGCTAAGCATTGCTTAGATATCATTCAGTTCATTCCGGCCCCACCCTCCAAGACAGGTCTTATTGCCCTCATTTCACAGACAAAGGGAACAGAAGCAGAGTGAAGGGACTGGTTGTGGGTCAGCAGCTGCTCAAAAGAAGAATGGGTGTGAGATTTAAACTGCAGTCTGCGTTCCCAGCTGGAGCCACGAGTTTCCATTACAAGTGCAGACTGGTTCTCAGGCAGATGTTTTGAGAAGGATGAGAATGGAGTCCATGTGAGCAAAGAGAAGAAAAAACCTTCCTAACCATTATAACCCCACAGCGTTTTGGTCATGTGACAGTTGAGCACAGCTGGGAGGCAGCTATGGTGCTGCTGACATTTGAGGACAAAGAGTCCGGCCAGAGCTTAGGTGGTTATGTGCAAAGCATCTGAGAGGGTGGGTAGGTGTACCTCACACGTGCTACTGATTGTAGTATGTGGGGCGGTGGGCTGCGTCCCGCCACCTGGCTAGCTTAACCCCTGAAATAACCACACGGAAATTGTATTAATTAAATTACTGTCTGGTCCATTAGTTCTAACCTCTTATTGACTAACTCATATATTTGTTTAATCCATCTCCATTAATATGTATCGCCACTTTTGGCTTACCAGTATGCATCTAACCAGCATCCGTTTCGTGCAGGAGAATCATGGCATCTGCCACACTTTCCTTCTCTTCAGCCTTCTGTTCTGTCTACTCTGCCCACTTAAGGGCTGCCCTATCAAAAGGCCAAGTTTGGCTCCCCCGACCCACATCAGGTGGTGGACAACTTCCTATAACCTCAGCTCCAGGACATCCAGTGCCTCTGGACTCCTCCGACACCCCCCCCACCCTACATGCATATAGCTTCGGCCCCTGCCACATATACAAAAGTCAAAATAATAAAAACAAATATTAAGGGCCTTCTGTCTTTTTCCAGTTGTCAGTCACATCCTGCATTCCACTCTCTCACTGGTGGACTCCATCAGGGAAGTAGTTTCTAAAGGTTAGCTTCTCAGAGCACAGGGCATAGCAGACACTGGGAATGAATGGATGCCGGGCAGATCTCTCCTGTATTTTCCTTGTGGTGCCCTTGACATAAGTCCTGAGCTGCCTCATGAGTGCATTGAGACATCAAGATGTTTAGCAAGGCCATTGGAAGCAGCTAACTCTTTCTGCCCTTTGTATTCTGATATCTTACATAGGAAGGCTAAGTTCTACTGATGGTCTCTGCCTTTCAGATGGTCTGGGTGGACTGGGAAAAGACACAGTTTCTCCAGCAGCCTTCTTAAGAATCTGATAGCACTCCAAGGGGCCGGGGGTACAGTGTGGGTTGGCTGCCGGAGGAGAGGATGGACTGTTTCAAGTGGTTTCCAAACCATAAGGAACACACAGTGCTTGGCGCTGGCTCAGGGAGACCTCCCTTTCCATCTATGGAACAATGAAAATGAAATCTCTTAATCCTTAGGAAAGAAAACAGAGAGGACAGAGGAAGCAGAAGGCAGAGGAGAAGTGTTTATCTTTGATGCCAGGCAAAGCGCTCTGTTGCTGCTGGCCCAGCTGGCGGGAGTTCAGGGTCTGTATTTACCTTTCTGTGGCTGTCGGGATATTTTCCTGAGCTTTCTGCGAGATCCTGTGTCAGAGATCCCCTCCGTGTAAGATGATATTCCGGCTTGTTTAGGGCCACTGCGAGTCGACCAGCTGTTGTATAATCTCATGTGGAAGCCAGGAGGCAGAAGCCAAACTTCTCACACTCTGGAAATGAGGAGGGGCTTCTAAGCAAAAGGCAAATCGGTGAGATGGCCTAGACTCTCCCGAAGTAGGTTCAAATAGTCAACTTTAATCTATTTTTTTAAATTCTTCTTGGTAGAAAACTTTAATACAAAACTAAACTAAAACCAGGGTCCTGGGTCTTGACTGCCTTGTTATTTGAAGTCACAGGAGAGTCCTACAGACTCTGGGCAGCTAGTTGAATTCTTCTCCATGGGTATTAATTTTCCTAAAGCTCTGCATCTCAGAATCATTCATTTCTCCTTGTGATCCCTGACTCTGTTCTGGAACCCATTGTCCTGATGTTTGGAATCCTCATCCCAACACAGTCTTACTCATACAATACAGAAACAATGGAGAAGGATGCCAGTCCACCCATCATGAAATTATATTGGAGATCTAGAAGGAGGGGCTTTGTCATATTACTGTCCAAATGACACTATTGTTGACAGTGATAAACACCCTCATTGCCTCTCTGCTGCTGTGATAATACTGACCCAAAGCACCTTGGGGTTAAAAAGGTTTATATCAGCTTACAGCTTACAGTCCCTCCTCGAGGGAAGTCAGGACAGGAACCTGGAGGCAGGAACTGAAGCAGACACCGAGGAAAGCTGCTTATTGGCTTGCTCCCTCTGGCTTGACCCTCCTTATGAAAAGGAGGGACATGTGCCCTGGATAGCAATTAGCAGTTAAGCAAAAGTCCCACAGTCTTAGCCACAGGCCAATCCAATAGAAGTAATTTCTCAATTGATTTTCCTTTCCCCTGGGGTGTCTTTCAAGCTGAACTGAAGGTGACCACTACACCCTGCTCGGCCTTACATCTCCAGTTTGCAGCACTAGGTGAGGTCTGTTGGAGGACAGTGAGAGATCAGGCATGTTTTGTGTCTTACTTCTTATCCTGGTGCAGCAAAAGGTAGCAAGAAAGTAAAGATGAAGGATAAGGATAAGTCTCTGATTCATCCTCTGTCATCGGTCCTATTGGCTAGAACTCAGGCACATCCAGCTCAGAGAGAGAACAGGAAATGTAATGTACCTGTGTCTAGGAAAATGAGGACAAAGGAGAGACAATCAATTCTGCCATGTCTCCAGTGGTCCCTAAGTAGATCAGTGCTTCAGGAGTCTTGTGTGCACAACCCTGGCTGGCCTGACCCCAGTGCACAGGTGTGAGAAAGATGAAGCGAGGAACTGCACCAAGCGACTCTAATTTGTCTTTTATAAAACACAACCTTGTGCTCTCCTAGTGCTTTGGGTTCTTCTCGTCCTTCTAATCGGTTTCTGGGAAGGAACAAAAAAGGACGCTGGAGAAGAGTCTTCCCACCTTTTTTCTTATTTGTTGTTAATTAGTGAAATAATTCATGCTCACTGTCAAGAAGAAAAATAAGGTGAAGAAGAATTGTGACTAGATAAATGTTACAAATACCCTTTTCCAGCATTTTTGCTCATCTTCTGATTTCACTTAGATGAGCTGTTGAATATAAATGCTTTATATTCAATTGTAAACCTTATTAATTTTTGGATGTTTTCTCCTTCCCAAATCCAAAGTCATGAACACATTCCCATCTATTTCCTTCCAGTAGTTTCATGTACATGTTGTTAAGGTTTTCAAACTCTCTGGGCTTTTCTTTTTATAAATAATGTGGCATAGATATATGATTTTGTTTATTTTATTAATTGGATGAGTAGCTAATAGTTTATCTTTTACTGAATAACATGTCATTTTCAGTTACTTGAAATGCTACTCACATCCTGTCTTAATCCTCTCATATACATGATGTATTAGTTTTCTATTATGTCAAGCTATGCAAATTTAGTGGGTTAAAAGAACATAAGTTTATTATCTCATAGGTTCAGAGGTCAGAATTTGAAAAGGTGTTACTTGGCTGAAGTCAAGGTACAATACTCCTCCCGAAAGCTGTAGTGGGAGCTCTTCACTGAATTTTAAGCTACTGCTTCCATTCCTTGGCTCTGCCCCAGGAGATGACAACAATGGGTGGGTCAAGTTTTTCTTAAGCTGTATCTCCCACAAGCCAGCTCTCAGGATTCCCTTTTGAGCTTATATTAATTGAATTACATTGATTGTACTTAGATAATCACCCCCATTTCAAAGTTAGCTAATTAACTCTGGATTGCAATCTTAATTTTTCCCTTGCCATGTGTGCCTTTCTCTCATTTGTATCTGAGAAAGGGACTGAATTGGAGAACAGATCATTGAAAGAGATACTTAAGGTCAAAGGATTTCATTTAAAGTCGTGTAGGTGGACTAAAATGTATTTAATCTGACTGGTGTCCTTATAGGAAGAGTGTATTTGGACACCAGGGATGCATGTATACAGAGGCCAAGACTATAGGAAGCAGCAATGGGCCATGTTCAAGTCCATAGAGATGCTTCAGGGACAATCGATCTTGGGTTTCCAGCTCCTGGAACTGTAACAATGCATTCTGTTGTCTAAAACTCCAAGTATGTTGCATTTTGCTATGGCAGCCCTAACCTGCCATGTAACATAGCAGCATCAGATGGGAGGAGTAAAGACACGAGAGGCATTTCGGGGAGCCCATTCTGCTTCCCTCATATTACTTGTAGGATTTCTTTCTTACTCTTTTTAAAGCTACATTACTAGGCATTTGTAATTATCTGACTGGGAGAAATCCTTTGCTGTTTGTTGCTTTCATTTATCCAGCATTTTCTTGTTTCTCTTTTTCTTGCATGCCCATGCTTACTGTAGCTCCATTCACAATGGCTAAGTGATACAAATCAGCTGCACTGACTTCCAGCAGGTCAAGAAGGGTATGGAAGTTATTCCCATAGTATGGCCCTTCTGAAAGCAGCGGGTATTTTATCCAGGGAGCCTGCATTCATACAGGAAAATGCTCTCAGGGTGGGTTCAATCTTGAGCATGCCCTCTTAAGTGGCATGCTCAGTTTAAGATCATAGTTCAAGAAGAAAAGATAGTAGGCACATTGGGAAATACTTGGCTTGAGGTCACTGTATATAATGTTCAGAGGGTTAAAATGGCATACACCTCTGAATACGCCTGCCTTATGTCATGAAGATGGCAGACAGGGACATCTCTGGACATGCTCAAGTTGGTATCCTAAAGATGGTAGAAAAGAATGCCTTTGGGTATATCCAGCTTTTGTCATAATATGTCCCTTCTATTTCACAGAGAGACTTTCCTAGAGTAGAAGGTGGGTAAGAGAGCTTTGGGGGAAATAAACAAAGATGAATCTTTGGACTCGCTTATTCCTCCACTGACCCTTAAGCAACTGTCATTTGGGAATGAGCGTATGCTCAGAAAAAGTAGACACAGAGTGCTGGGAGGTAGCTCAGTTAGTAGAGTGCTTGCCCAGTGTGCGTGCAGTACCAG
Organism: Alexandromys fortis; assembly: GCF_014885135.2. Lineage (NCBI taxonomy): Eukaryota > Metazoa > Chordata > Mammalia > Rodentia > Cricetidae > Alexandromys > Alexandromys fortis. The sequence goes on along the minus strand of NW_026068099.1, from coordinate 1,889,857 downwards.
CTCTGATCTCCAGCGCTTCATAAAACAGGTGGGTATGGTGAAGCATACTTACATCCCAGTGCATAGAAACAAGAGGGTCAGAAGTTCAAGGTCATCTTGGGTTAAGTAGGGAGAATGAAGACTGTTCTTATTACCAACAAATGTGCATGGTGGTGGTGGTGTACTTTTGAACTCTTGTCTCTTCTCTGAATCTGAAATGTATTAATTACATAAGGTACCATATAAAGCTATTAATACATTAATACATAAAGGTATTCATTGCATAATAAAGCAGAGGCCTGGGAAGGAAGTTTCCTTACTTGAGGAATATTGGTTTTTTAAGCCTCAAAATAAGAGCTGAGACTCCAATTATTGACATTTTAGGATGTTGCCTTACCAGAGGTTATTGGAATATATTATTGACCATAAAATATTATGTATTTATATGATAATAATGACATAGTTGTGTTTATGTGTGGGGAAGAGGGAGAGACTATCAGGAAAAAAATCATGAAATTCTTAATTTTTCTCAACTGCAGATGGAAGACCACTGCTGTTCCATAGACACAGAAGATATGTTCTAACTTTAAAGTATTTGATCTGTTTGTCCATCCATCTATCCATCCATCCACCCACCCACCCACGCATATACCCACTTACCCACGTATCCATCCACCCACCCATGCATCCATCCACCCACACACGCATCCAACCGCCCACCCACACTTCCCATCCATCCATCCATCCATGCACCCACCCACCCACCCATCCAAATGCTCATGTAAGAACAGCCTGAGGATACTATCTGAATGAAAGTATTATGACATGATTTGCTGAGAAGTTTGGAGTTAATACTAGAGTTATATAGTTATAGAGTTATAGTGAGGAATCCTTGAAGGTCTCTGTCTGAGGAAGTAATAAAGAATAAGAAGTGATTCATGGGGAATAAGATAGATGTAGGGGATAAAGTCTACAGGTGATCTTTCATAGAAGTTTGAATGTATTTTTGCACATAATACGCTGAACTGGCTTCCTGAGAAGGGAGAAGGGATCAGACAAAACTGAGATGGATGTAAGAGCCGGAACTGAACTGAGAGAACAAGATATCTTATGTGATGTGTCTATTATACTTGCTTGGAGAATAACAAACCTTCTTGGTGTACTTTCCTTACTTTTTTCATAACAGTTTTCAAACTCATGTGCTTTGGAGAAGAATTCTTAGGAAAGGAACTGGCAGGACAAGCAGACATGGAGACATGTAGTTTTTACACATTTCTAGTTGTCCCAACAAATTCAGCAGCTTGGTACGTAGATTCGGCTTTCGTGTCGAGGAGGAAGCATAGTGTGGAAAAGCAGAGGAACTGAGCACATGGGGGTCTGTTGCATGGTAACCTTCAAAAGTTCACACTAGGGAACATGGGACAAAAGAGTGTTCCCCAATTTTCAATAAGATCTAGAAGTTTCCTGCATATGCCCCTGTGCCTGGAGCCGTACGGAGAACAGGTCTGTGGTGGTCCTTCCTTCCAGAGGATTAGAGAAAGTGGTAGGGCAAAGAGCGAGAGATTTCCAGTCACACGTATCTGCTTACCAGCTGTGTGACCTGGACCCTGCCCTCCTCAAGGTCTCTGAGTTTTAGTTTTCTCAACTGGAAAATGAGGCTAATACCACCACCTGACTCACAGGATTATTCTGAGGACCAAATACAATAATGCATGTGAGAATTAATTTGCAGAGTGCCAACTACTGCTTAGATATTGAAAAGAAAGGTAACTTTTCTTTTCCAATGTGATTTCCTTGAACTTTGAGCGCAAACACATAATCTTCCAGGGTCTTCTATCTAGAGGGGCTAATGTCCAGGAGAGAAAAAAGAAACCATTCAGCCTTCATATCTGTGAGTACTGAGGTGAAGCATTCCGAGTCACACATCGCACGTCCAGTATTCTAATCTTATATTCTTTGTTTTGTTTTGAAATAAAACTCATTGACCTGTCCTATCGCTGAACTCTCCCATTGCTTTACGATATCACATCTGGACATTTAAAACACTGATTCCAAATTGTGTGGGTTAGAGAAGGTAGGTGAGGAGATGTGGCCCCAGGTGGAGCCTAATGAAATGAAAACTCCCCGGCTTTCTGAAACGTGGTAGACACACTGACCTTCCTATGAAGGATGCGTCAGTGCTTGTTGGTGTTTAGGAACCACCCTTCTTTGTCCGCTGAAGTACCGGCCACGTGCTGATCACCACCTTAGAGCTGCAGGCTAAAGCCTCGTCACACTAGGTCTGAAGAACCCTTCACTGGCCAGGGAGGGGCTACGCTAGGAGAGGAACACAGAGGAGGAAATACTAAGATTTTTCCTGGCAGGAAGATTTGTTTCTTGGGGAATGCAGGCCGTGAACACTGTATTTGGTTCTCCCTGCTCAGCAACTGATAATCTCCCCTCTGCTGGAGGCGTGGGTTCAGTTAATGCTGGGTCTTTTTTTGCCCATTAAATTGTTAAAACACAGAACGACAGCTATTTGCTGGTGAAGGATATTTATTTCAAGTCTTAAATCAATTTCAGCCTCTCTCTCCCCTTCTCCTCTTGCCTCCTCCTTGGACACCCCTCCCTTTTGGAACTTGGGAAAATCCAATTTCCTTCCTGCCTTAATCTCTCTCCAGTTTTGCACAGGCTCACTCTGTAGGCACCTGCTCTCTCCAGCTGTGAGATTCCTTTTGGTAAAATACTTTGTGTCCTGCCAAGATGTGGATGGACAAGACCCCCATGGCCGCTTCCTGACTCTCTTAATGAACATGGTTGTTCTGTTCCACTGGGCCCCCAGGAGCTCTTCCATTCAATCTGTTAGCCAGCAGAAGTTTCCACAGTTGAAGAAAAGAGCCCTGCCCTGAGCCCCCAAGCTCTTGTTCTTGAATGAGGAAAGCATCTGAAATCGAGCGCTCCCTGTGCTCGCCTAAGCACTTCGAACTTTACACACCAACTCCTGTAACACAGGAATGTCAAGCTAAGCAAGAGAGACTCCAGACCTGCCACACTCCCAGCCTTGGGGCTAAACCATCGTTATTAATGACAGCAATCACCACCCAGAGCTCAAGTCATAAATAATAAGAGTCTTTCAGATGTCATGAGAACCGTTGAGAGCATTCATCATCTGCACACCTCTCAAAATAGCCACGGGAATGAACAGAAGATCCATTAGGGGTGTCTATCTCTGTTTCAAGGCTAATACTTTTATTTAAAAAAGAAAATACAAGTAGCATGAACTCCAGATGGTAGAGAGATATGTTTCAGCAAATAGAAATCTATAGTCAAGAATGTATGGAAAAGTAATTTTAAAAAATAATTTAAAAATTGAATTAGTTTCCTTATAGAAAGACTCCTCTGAGTTTTTAATATACTAATATGCATCAAGAATCTATGAGAAGTATATTTCCCCTAAGTATTTGCATATCCCCTTCTGGTTTAGCATGTTATATCTTATAGGACTCTATACAGTGGCAGGCTGGAGCCATTCAGCAAAGTGGAACTCAGTGTTGGCCAGTTTCCATGGTGTAAATAGTCCCACGGGGGATGATTTCAAAGCCTGCCCAGCATGAAGTCACTGACTGTGGAGGACCTGGGGAAATTTGCGTGAACAGATCTCTGTGCTTAGTATATGGAGGTGGTCACTGTTGGGAGCAGGGTTGTGGTGGTAGCTGGGAGGAAAACACTCACTTTCTTGCAGAGGAAAATGGGGACTTGGTAGAAGTCTGTGGGTGATGGACTTTGTGATGAATAGAATAGACATCATAGGAACTTCCTGGTCCTTGGATAGTTTTCTTCTCTGACAGAGATGTGAACAGGCTTTCTGAAGCCAGCTTATGATGGACGGTGGACTTTCTGACATTGTTTTTGGGCTCTCTGCAGTGATCACAAGAGCCCCTCTCGGGTCGGTTCATCCTGACTTGGCTGCAATCTTACTGGTTCTTGTCTGTCCCAGGATTGCTGAATCATAGTCTCCTTACTATCTGTAACCTCATATTCAGCTAGGGAAGGGACAACTTTCCTTCCATCCTTTCTATCCAAGTAGTTAGCAGGTCTGACCCTGCCTTGCTTCCATGATCAGATGAGGTATGGTGTTATCACCGTAGGCCAGGAGAGCCATGACCAACGTCCCCTTGGTTCCAAGTAGTGCATTCTGGCTCCCTTTATTTGTGCAGGTGATTTAAAAACACAGGGACCTTAGATTTGTGTGTCAATTGCATTTGGCATAGTGGACCACTTTCTTGCTACTTTTAAAAGAGCCATTTTCTTCTCCTGGGTTTTGAGATTACTCTCCCTGATTCTCCTACATTCTTTTCCTAAAGTTTTAGCTCCTTCCATTTTGCTTTTTTTTGTTTTATCAAAATGCTTGTATTCTTGAAGATCGTTTCTTCTTCCCACTTGCTTTCTCGGCCTTCTCTCTGGATGATCTAATCTATTATGATTTACATACTATGCCTATTCTGATGAGCCACAAATTTTGAGTTTGAAGCCAAGCCTCCTGTCTTACATAATCAAGAATCCACTTGGCATCTCCACCTGGACGCCTTACAAATCGCTCTTCTTCCACTGGAGCGGAAAAGAACTTGATGTTCCCTGTACCTTCCATCCTGTTTCTCCCCTCACCTTCCTTATCTCAGCAAATAACATCTTTTGTCGGTTTTCTGTGCCCGAAATCTAGGAATAGGTCTTGAGTCAGCTTTTGTGGTCTTCTCTTCTTGCCAATCTGTCAATGTCTTCGATGAATCAATCTTCCTTTCTGTTTTACCCCATGAGGACCATTGCCGTAGTTCACTCCAGCTCTTCTAGTCTATCAGATTAATAATCTAATGCTTTTTAATCCACTGAGAAGAAAGGGCTAAGAGAGGAGTGGCAGCTTAATTACCCTTAATTACATTTTCCTTTATCCGTTCTCCAAGGACTCCCCAAGTGCCCTTCCTGCCCAACAGATCCCAAGCGAATACTTGTTTAGCCAATGGATCCAAATTGGCTGGGCTCTTTTCACATGTTCCTCACACCCAGCCCCCATCTGTTGTCTTTGCTGTCCATAATAATTTCTACTAATGAGCAAAGGCAGTCGAAGGGTTTGGGGAGGTAAGAAAATACTCATACTGAGGCCAGTGCTTCAGTGAGAGTTGGGTTTATTCTCTTTATGACTTTGGGTGTCCGGAGTTCCTTTGGTTTTGTGTTGATTCTGTGTGTCCCTTATTCTGTTGTGGGAAGTATTGAGTTTCAAGGAATTTCCCCTTATTGGAAGACAGAGCAACCAAGACCAAGTTTGTAATCAGAGGAATTCTGGACCACAGAGGCAGGGTGTCACAGTCATGTAGTTCTTTTAGATTAATTTCTATTAGGAAATGGATACAACCTAAAGCTCAGCTGTCCACAAGATCACTGCTGTGTTGAGAGAGGACATGCCCAGGTTTGGGGAGGGAATTAAAAATCTGGGGACCCTCTTCAGAAAAATTGTAATATTCCACATAAAAGTGAATCTTGAAGTTAAGATGAGAAAAGAATCACATCAAAAGTAAAAAACTTATAAAATACCATCAATGTAACAGACTCAACAGTAAGATAAATACTTTGTGAATTCATGAGTGGATCTCCCTCTTTAATAGTGCTTTGTTTTATCCACCTTAGGCTACAAAATATTGCTTTTTAAAAAAATCCACCAATAATTTGGTAATAGTTTCTGTACTTAAACTAAAAAAAAATCCCCTGTTCCTTGCTGTTCCTTGTTTGTTAGTTAAAATCTACTTTAGGCTTTATTGATTTATTAGTGCCTATGTGAGTTTATGGGCATCATGTGCATACAGGCGCCTTGAGAGGCCAGAGAGCCTTGGCTTTCTTGGAACTGTAGTTATAGGTGGTTGTAGGTGCTGGGAACCAAACTTGGGTCTTCTGCAAGAGCAGTAAGCACCCTTAATCCCTAAGTCATCTCTAACCACTAAAATTTCTTTTTAAAAAATATTGATCATTTGATATATTTTCCATGATTTTTTGCAGTACTGAGAATATCTGTAAATCTTATAATTTGCTAATGGCAATGTCATGACTTATTGGGTTTATTAAAACTGTGTTGGGGACTCTCCTGATGACTTTTCTCTCATATATGAGGTTTTCATATATTTAAGGCATTTCTGTGGGTCAGAGAGATGGCCCAGCAGTTAAGAGCACTTGTTCTTGTAGAGGATCCAGGCTCAGTTACTAGCACCCACAAGGTAGTTTACATCCACCCAGAACATCTGTTCTAGGACATTCAACAGCCTTTTCAGATCTTTGTGGGAACCAGGCACACATGTGCTGCACTACATGGAGGCCAAACACGCTCCCATCCTTGCCAGCACTTGTCATCCCTGCCTCCGGATAGCAATTCTCCTGAGTGTAGCGAGGCATTGTTTTGAATCGTGTTTATCTAATGCTTAGAGGTGTTGAGCATCCTTTTTGTGGATTTATTAGTCACTTTTACATTTTTTTTTGGAGAGCTATTCATTAAAGTTTTTGGCTATCTTCTAATCAGCTTTTCTTTTGTTGTTGTTGATAAAGCCTTCTTGGCTGATTTTAAATGCTGCTTGAAACGATTGCACTCATTAACCAATTTGCTATTCATGACCTTGTGATTTTATGAGTTTTGTTATTATTCAATGCCAGTTGGATCAGCAAGAAATTAATCTTGTCCTTCCATGTATCTATATAGCTTTCTTCTCTTTTAAAACTGAACCACCAAAGTCAAGCAAGATTCCACTTATGATCCTTTTTGATGCATTCTTGTCTCTTGAACTATCTTACACGTTTTGGCTACAATTCATTTGTCACTGTCAGAGTATTCTCTTTTGATTCCATGGAGACTGAGTGCATTTTATGGCACGTTTACAATGATGTGTGTTGAATTCTCAAATATGTGGCAAGAAAGAACCTTTTTATTTTGCTCAAGTATTGATGAGAACAGACTCCATCCACAGTTGTTTCTATGGCTGAATAATTCAACACACACCAGCGTGTGGCTCCTTAGATGTCAGAGCTTGATTCTGTCGTGTTTTGTGAAGATATGCAGCTTGGTACCACAGGATGTGTTTATGTCACTGTTGGTCCTCTGGCACCTGTATGCCACGACAATACAGTTGTCGGTAGAAGGGAGAAAGCCCATGTCTAGAAGTTATTCCTACAGCCACGTAAATAGATATCCCATTGCAGAACTGGTTGTACCTTTGAGTCAGTTTTTTCCTGGCTAAATCACCCCAATGCTCATATCACCCTACAATAGGGGACCCAATGCTCATATCACCCTACAATAGGGGACTCAGAGAAAGCTGGAGTGGAAAGAGACAGTGGTCCTAAGGCTTAAATATTGTTTCTTTCACAATTGATACAAATTAAAGCCTACCATTGGTTTTTTTCTTACAGTTTATACAAAAAGAGTCAACTGCTAGGGCTCTCAGTTTTAAAAGAGAAGAAAGCTAAGTGGTGGTGTTAGGAGAAGCCTGAAGCTTATGCTTGTCAGTTTCAGGACAAATAGGGCCAGGGTGTAGGGTGGGTAAGTTGAGTCCTCTGTGTTTCAGGAATGGGGAGCAGCAATGATCTGGTTATTTTACCATTTAAGAACCCAGGTTTCCGGTTCATCATTCAGGACATTGTCCAGCCTTGCTGTGCTTTGGCCGTCACATACCACATGCTTAGTGTTCCTGGAATGGCCCATCTTGGCTGGGGACTATGGATTTCCTGGTAAGATGACAGCAAGCTGGGATATTTTTATTTTAGTATCTCACCATTCTTCACCTGCAACAAATGTCCCTTAATTGCTTCAGCATGAATCCCAGCTGACTTCCTCCATTCCTAAGGGTCTCTCAATCTCAACCTTACAGTAAACTCAAGACATCCAAATGGCGCTGCCAGACATGGCAGCTGGAAGCCAGACATCACGGCCGACTGGAGCAATTAGCTGAGCTCCCATCCTGGGCCGGCCTCATTAGGGGCGTGCAGATGTCCACTGCTTGGGCTGCCTCCTCTCCCTGGGGCAGGCTGTCTCCCAGGTGAGGCTGACTATCATCTGTGGGAGGAGTGTCCAAGCCCAGAGAGCTCCTCCTAATTTCAGAGCTGCTAATTGAAGCTGAGAGAGAACCGCAGAGACGCCAGTCCTTGCGGTCTGGTCCCAAAGGCTCTCTGGTTTCCCACGTATAATCACTGTCTGTACCGAGCTCTCCCCATCTGGGGGCAAGCCCAGCTGCCACAGCTCAATCGATTGTGAAGGGTGTCCAGGCAGAGTCTTGCTGTTCATCTCCTGCTCGGCCCCCACCATGACTAAGTGGGAACATCTGGACAGGGGCAGGGCAGGGCTGGGGTGAGGAGGAGGCAAAGGACTGGGGAGGATTAAACCTGCTCTGCTTTATGGGAAGATTTTTTTTCCTGCAATAATGTGTGCCTTCTCTTTCCATGTGGTAGGAGGTGGGGAAAGGAGAGCTTAATTCTAGCACAAACTGACAGAGGGCCCCAGATGCCAGCTGTTATTAGGACCAGCCATGCACTCTGCCAGAGAGAGAGAGAGAGAGAGAGAGAGAGAGAGAGTTTGCGACCCAGTCTCTGGGAAGGGCCACCCCCTGGAGTTATAGGAGGCACAGCATGTGTGGCCATGGTGACCTAGCCCTGAATGTTAAGCATAAATTGAACCACAGAGCTTATAATGGTTTGGTTGCTCCCAATTCAGGCCTTCCTTGGGCTGAGCATTTGGGCATAAGTAGTTTGCTTGGAAGTGATAACTGGAAGTAACACTGGGTATTTGAAAATGAAAGGGAAAAAGAAGAGAGCCAGGCGAGTGAACAAATCATGCACATCATGGCCGAACACTCCATTATCCCAGGACCGAGAGATTCCTCAGGCGGTGGGACGCATAGTGTTGACTGATAAAAGTCCCTGGCAAACCGGGGCAAGTTGCATAGTTGTGTGAATGGTTAGGAACACTGCTGTAGGAAGCTAGGTCACTTGAAGGCTCTCTTGGGTTCTCCGTGTAGAGACCATGACTCAGGATTGTCCCTAAGGGATGGAGGGTACTACAGAATTTGTTCCCTGTCTTCTGCCTGCTACTGGTTGAAGACTGCTCTTTGATTTGCTAATTCTCTGACAGTTATAGTTTGGTCTTCCATGAAGGAAGCATCCTCCAGTGGACCTAGAAAGGAGACAAAGGAAAACCAGTAATGGAGATATTATTGTAGAACGTGTCTTCAGTCTTTAGTCCAAATTTGAAAGCAGGAAGTCATGGAGGGTCCTGCTGGGAATGTGGTGTCTCCCTTGTACCTGTATTCCCTGGAGTTCTCGGTTCCCTGAGTTTCATTCCGGTTCCAGCTAGATTCTTCAGTCCACACCTCTTGCATCCCTGACTAAGCTGCCTTAAAGATGCAGAGGAAGGAGTGAGAAGATGAGGCAGTTGGTAGCTGTGTCTTCTAAAGTAGATGGGCAAAAACCACGTAGAACCCGGAGTAGGCTACATGCAAGGGAACTGCCGATCATGTAGCCAATTCTGTTGTCCACAATCTGTAATGTGTGTATTGTGTAGCCGTAGGCTGGGGTCGACTAGACTCTGTTACAAGCAGAACAGTCGCCCTGTAAAGATGACCACACTGCTCCTTGTATCATGGTTTGAATGTGGAGTGTCCCTGAGGCTGATTCATGTGTTGATTGATGACTTGGTTCTAAGTTGGTGATGCTATCTTCGGAGGGTATGAGAATCTTGGCGGGGGGTAGGTCACTGGAGACATATTTTTATTACTCTATCCTCTCCCTGTGTTTCCCTTTCTTCTTCCTGTTCACCATGTCATAAGCTGCTCCTCTATGTCTTCTCATGACAGATTAAAAACTCCGAAATGAAGAGTCAAGTAAATCCTTGCTTTCTGTAGTTGTTTCTGGAAGGCATTTCATTTGGGGATCAGAAAAGTAATTAAAACACCATGAAGCCTGTACAAATATCAGGCTAAATGACAAAGGGGGACTTGAGATTTCCAATGAGCAGACCTCAAAATAGAGAGATTGACCTGGTGAGGTAACCCCAGTGTGATCACAGGAGCCTTAAAGTAGAGGGGTGTGGAAAGCAGGCGAAACAGAAGATCAAAGATGTTGGGAGGTGTGTGTATGTGTGTGTGTGTGTGTGTGTGTGTGTGTGTGTGTGCGTGTGTGTGTATAGGGAGGGAGGGAGGAAGGATGGGAGAGAGAGAGAGAAAGAGAGAGAGAGAGAGAGAGAGAGAGAGAGAGAGAGAGAGAGAGAGAACGAACTGTGGTAGAAATATCAGAGAGGTGCAATGCTGCTAACTTTGAAGACGAAGGCCCTATAAGCAAGGGAATATGTAGAGCACCCAGAAGTCAGGAAAGACAAGGAAATGGTTTCTTTTCTAAAGCCTCCAGGAAGGAACACAGTCCCACTTTTTATTTTGTAAATGTTTTTGTGAGTGCATATTAATAGAACGATGGGTTTGTTGTGACATTTCATACATGCCGACAATGTATTTTGGTTATATTCATCACTCGCTGCCTCTCTTGTCCCTCCCATACCTGTTGACTTCCTTCCTCTTCCAGTCTAGTTCTCTGCTACTTCATGCTTTAATAGTCTTAATTTCCGATGGTATCACACTTGCATACAATTCAGTGTCCTCACACTTTATGACACTCCCCCGTTCTCTTATCTTTTTTCTTCTCCTGTGGCTCCTTTCTTCCCAATTCATCCCACTCCTACCTTCAAGTCCCCCCACTCTCTCTGGGACTCTACCTATCCCTCTATGTCTTCATCTATTTATTGTCTGTCTGTCAATATCTATTTGTCTGTCTATCTATCTATCTATCTATCTATCTATCTATCTATCTATCTATCATCTATCTCTACATATCTACCATCTACCTCTCCATATATGTCTAGCCCCCTCCCTCTTGCTCACATTTGTCTATCATACATAGTCATTCATAATCTAGCAATTAACATATACCCATACAGAAGGGCTTTTGATAAGACAGCATGCAACAGTCTTTGGTGATAAAAGATTCTGGGAGATGTTGCTTAGACTTATCCTGTTTGCCACTGTGGTTAACAGAGTCCCTGAAAGACAGAGGTAAATGGCACTTCCGTCAGAAACTACCATGATCCTGGCCAATCATGTGGGCTATGTAAAGCCATGAGCAACAGTGCTTTCTCCAAGTAGCGCTTGTGACAGAGACTGGAGCTCATGTGGTGTGCTGCTGCACTGGAAGAAAGTATTTTTTGCTTGGCAGTGTTCAAAAGCCTTAAAAGAGATGCTTTTCTGACTGCCAGTCTTAGGAAGACCCTAGGTAGTGAGCTGACAGACACGGGGAGTGGCTAGCCTGGAACACTCCCTGGCTTTGAGCTATTGCTTTCCTTGGCTGGGGAGTTCCCTTCACGCTCCGCTTGTTCTGGAGAACACTGTGTGCTGGGTCTGTGGATCTGGGCTGGGGAGCCCTGGGAAGACAGGCAGGTTTTCCAGATCGCTGCAGTCTGTAGGGCTCCTTGGGACCCTGCAGACGATTCCCATCAGTTGGGATTGGGTTACACCCATGATGCTGATGGCTTCCTCATGGCCTGTGCCACCAAGTGAGAATCTACATGAAAACGTAAAGACCCCTTTCTCTGTGGTGGTTAGGGTCTCAGAGCCCTTGGGAGGTACCAGTCCATCTTCCTGGGGTCTTCAGGTCCCAGGTTATAGGAAGAAGGCATGTTCTGCTTATTGAGGCCAGCCAGGGAGGGGTTGTGTGGAGTGCCTCTTCCTATTTCTCCTCCCTTTTCTCTCTTTTCCATTCCAACAGTCATTTCCCTAATTAAACCATTAAATCTGGTTTATTTAACTGGCTATAATGAAGGAAGCCAGAGTACAGATCACCTACCAAATATCTTCTGAAGGATGTTGGCAGTTTCCTCCATTTTTCTCCTGCTTCCCTACCATCCTGCTGCACCTTTGGGGGAGGTCTGGGAAACAGGCAGAAAACTAAAATCATGTATTTTGCCCCCTCTCATTGACATCACTGACTCCCCAGGCGTCCATGGTGCATATTAATACCGGAGATGCCCACAGAGGCGTTGTCTAGAATGGACTACACTGACCCAGGTTCTGAGGCACTAACTGATGCCATGGTCCCCGGCAAGCCAGAGTACTTTTTCTTGTGAAAGTGTGGGAGGGAAGTGTTTTAAGTGGTTCCCAAAGACCCTTCCATTTATGAGGAACCCTCATAATGTCTCATACGTCTGAGCTTGCCCCACCTTATAGCGCTTCCCCAGCAAGCCACTCTGCTCTTCCTGCAGCTTCTTCAGGCTGGTTCTCTAATACATGGGTTTCTGTGGGATTCTAGCCCCGCCCTCCCCCCCCCCCCCCCCCCCCCCCTGTGGTGG
>NW_026068099.1:1874052-1877196 GCF_014885135.2 Alexandromys fortis | reverse complement strand
GGGGGGGGCACAGGCCTGAAGCCTACAATCTGGCTGATCTCCGTTGATTTGAGCCTTAATGTCTGAAACTATACAGGGTAGCTATCTGAGCCTTGGTTCTTCTTTCTCCTGGGACAGTCACAGTGAGGGTGACAGTGGTGGACCAGAGCTGCAATGGTGACTGTTATCTGTGGATGGAGACCATCAGGAAGATAGTAGGGTTCCACTTAGCATTTTTCTTTTTATGTGTTTGTGTTCATGTATGACAGCGTGGACATGTATGGGCCTCACGTGTCAGTTCTCACTGTCCAATCACCTTTCACTTTGTTTGAGGCGGGATCTTTTGTAGGTTGTTGTTTAATGCCGAGGGTGCTGACTCTTGAACTACAGGAGACACTCCTGTGTCAGCCTTCTGCCTCTGGTTGGAACACTGGAATTATGGATGGGCCCAACCACATTTGGATTGGCCAGAATCCTGGGGATCCAGATTCAGGTTATCAGCCTCGCTCAAAGAGCACTTTATTCACCGCGCCATCTCCTCAGCCCCAGGCTGTAGAGTCTTAATGGCTAACCTCGGTTTTCATTACGTCAGTAGCCCTGAAATGGACTTACAATATTTTCTCAAGAGATAGAAGTATCAGTTTGGCTCTATACAACTAGGGTATTTTCAACAAGGACCTAAACACTTTGCAACTTGAAGTTCAGAGAGAGAGAGAGAGAGAGAGAGAGAGAGAGAGAGAGAGAGAGAGCGAGCTTGGGCTGGCACTCCAGTAACTGCAGGAAGTGTTTGGTGTAGAGTCCTATGAATGCTTGGGGGGGGGATAATTCATAAAAATGCCATGAATAGACAGGTGTAGTGGTGCATGCCTTTAATCCCAGCACTTGGGAGGCAGAGAGAGGCGGATCTCTGTGAGTTTGAGGTCAGCCTGGTCTACAAGAGCTAGTTCCAGGACATAAATAGTAAGACCCTGTCTCAAAAAAACAAACCCCAAATGCTATGACTACTTTTTCCAGAAAATAGCACTACCCCATGCTATGATGTCTCAGAAACCTTACAAGGGAAGGGTGGGAACTATTTAACCTATTAAACTCTTTTGTTTAACTTTCAGTCACCTAAGTTTATTTAAGAACAGAATCCATTTTGTTTTCAGAGTATTTCCTAAGCCCATGCACCTGACATTCTGTGACTCTGACTCCGGGAAACGATACCCCTGAGTGAAGTCGGCCAGTGGAAGACATTTGTTTTGGCCACATCGCTACACACTTCAGTCCTTGCTCAGGGTCTGTGAGAGTGGGATTCTCTCTTTTGATTTCCATGAAGGCATGCACATAGAGGTATATGTTGGTCTTGACAAACCAACTGAAGGCATTCTGAAGCTCCAAACTCAAGTGATAAACTCAAAATGCATGAAATAGAAAGAAAGGAAATGCAATCATTATAATAGCCAGAGAGGCGTACAAGCCCACTCCCAATTGAGATGCATCTTTTTAAAAGGCAGAATGTTTAGAGGCTAAGTGGGTAGGGGTGAGTTCCTCCAGATGCAGAGAGCTCAAATGACAACTCCCCACCTAAAGGCTTTAGAACTCAGAGAGACACACTAACACCTAAAAGTACAGTTCTTGGGTGTGTCAACATAAGGCAGAAAAAGGAGGGTGAAAAATGCCATAGGAATGCTGTTGATTTTGTCACTGTTTATAGGACAGTGAGATGCTTGGCTCCATGGACTATCTTTGGAGAGAAATTAAGGAGTATTTGTGGAATATCTGGAGACAGTTCTTTGGAAGACTGAGGAAGAATTTTTCATCTGGTTACTTCCCATCTTTTGATTTCACCAGAGTTTACCTTTCCAGGCAGCTCCTGGGAATGCCAGAGCCTCCATGAGGCAGCTGATTAGAACAGGATGCTGGAGTTCCGGAGGACCACACCACTGCATGTGTGCTAGAGACCGTACCAAAGCCCAGCTTCTGCTCTGGCAGACTGAGATGAGTGGGGCTTTTAGAAACCGAGGTGATGGCAGGGGGAGCATCCGACTTTCTCCACTGTGCACATGGCTGAGACCAAAAGGGCAAATCTGGAGAGAGAATCAACTGAGCAGAGTCATGATTGTCTTGGGAAACAAAACTAAGGTATCCATGTGAAGGAGAATGCAATTAGCTACCTTTTGTCCTAATTTGAGACTGACTGGCCAGTGAGAAGGCCAACTCTGCCAGCAACTTCACGTTGTCTTCTGACATTTTGACAGGAGCATAACTGGGTCATGAGGGATGACTATAGGCCACTTGATACTCTTTTTCCATCTGGGAGCCTTCTCCAGTCTGGCCGTGAGACTGGGGCCTGATGTTCTGGGAGAGGGTTTTGCCTGTCCTAATATTTAGGCTATGCTGAGTTTATTTTGGTTCAGCCTTGGATCATCTATTCTAGGGGCCCATGTGTCCTCTGTGGAAGCCTTCTCTTTGTGGTCTCCTGCTTACACTGGTAGACTTGGACCAGCTGGGAGACCATCTAGAATTACATCTTCATAGGGTCCCACAAAGATTGTTTCTATTAAGCTTTTTGAATGTTTTGAAAAAGAAAATTGGAAAACAAAAAAGCCACTCCTTCCCAAATGTCTTGGGTAGATGTGGAATAGTTTCTGAGTGTCTAGTCTGTGGGGACAGTGTCCCTTCCTTTCTAGAGATAGCTTAATCTGATGCCTTAGGATCATGGAGTGCAGAGACTAAGTGGGAATAAGAAGTCTGTGTCTGGATGTCAAGTTTTAGGGTGTTACTGGATATGGACCTCTGTTGAAATAAGGAGCGGCGGGGCTGCGTCCCCAGCACCCCAGGTGCCTGATAGCTTATGCCTGAAATAACATCACACAAACTGTATTCATTTAAACACTGCTTGACCCATTTCTATCTAGCCTCTTCTAGGCTAATTCTCACATATTAATTTAGCCCATTTCTAATCATCTGTGTAAGCACCCCAAGGTGCCCTTACTGGGAAGATTCTAGCCTACGTCCATCCTGGGTCGGAGGAGCTTCATTGCGTGCATCTGCCCGGGAGAACGGAGCATGCCTCTCTGTCTGAGGTGTCTGGCTCTGAGAGGAGCTGCATTACTTCTGACCTCACTTCCTCTTCCTCCCAGCATTCTCTTCTGTTTACTCCACCCACCTATGTTCTAA
>NW_026068099.1:1853260-1873082 GCF_014885135.2 Alexandromys fortis | reverse complement strand
GTTGGCAGTTGAGTGAAGTAATTTTTTGAGGGTGTTCACAGTAACCTTTTAGGAGGGCGTGGTCTATCATACCAAACTGGAATAGAAGAAATCCACAGGGTCTCATCCTCTGCAAAAACAAAAGAAGGACTTTTCCAAAGAATCATAACTTTAGATCCAAATTTTGAAATCGTAATACCCTTATATCCATTTTGGTTTAGCTTGGCAGCCCATGTAATGAAATGTCTCTCTGTACTTAGCTCCTTCACAGTCAAAAATTTTAAAGAAAACACAATGTACATAATCCAGACTCTCTGTGAATTTTCCATTTTTACGTGGCTCCACCCACCTATGTTCTAACCAATAAAATTTGCCAAGCCAGTTTCTTTATTAGCCAATGACCTTCCTCCATCAGACCTCAAGTTCATTTCAAATGAGCAATTATACCATAAGCCAACAGTGGGTCAAAACTGTCTTTTAACTTGCCAAAGGTCACATGGAGGCCTTGGGATTAAACTCAGAGATGCCTGAATCCAGTATGTTCGAATCTCTTTCTTACCTGTGGGGTAACATCTCTCTTCAAGGTTCCCAAGTTTAGCATGTAGTAACCATGGGTGCTCCATGGGGACCTTATACTCTCTGAAGACCAGTGATGCAGCACTATTTGCAGAGGTGAACGCTGTGTAGTGCATGCTTTGGGACCTGATGAGCTTGGATATATGTCACATTGTTTTCATTTTTCCCCATCTCATTCCTTCCTCCTAGATAAAGCCATTATAGCATTCAGTTCAGTTAGGGTTGGGTTTTCTTTTGTTTTGGTTAAGTTTCTAATCTATGCTTCCATGTACAATCTGATTTAATGCTGTAATTGCCTCCTGCAGGTATCATGGTGGTCATTACTAACTCTTGATCATGGTCATTTCTCCAAGAACACCATAGAAAAAGAAAACTGTCTTCATGATTTTGTTCTCACTAATAATTTTGAGATCTGTATAAGTACATTCCTTTATCATTTGATTGTAAATAAAAAATGCAAGCATTGCTTTTATTGAATTTGCCTTGAAGAGTTTTCCAGATGACTCTGATAATTTCTTGACATACAATTTGATTTTATTTTTTAATATGACTATTACTACACCTCAGAGAGATATAATCTTAGAACCAAAGCTGTCTGAAGAAGCCCTTTCCCTCAATATTCAGCTTGATGCTGGACCTAAAAGGTGTGTCATTGGATGCTTCTTTCATGTGTTTCATTCTAAGGTAGAAAGGGCTTGTTTCCTTTTAATAAAGACCAATACAACTTTCCTTGGGAAAATCAGAAAATATATAATAGTAAGGTGTTAAAATCTGAGAGGCTATTTGAAGGCATGCAGTCATGTAAATATATGTCATGAAAACCGGGTCTTCATCAAGTTTCCAGAAGACATTTCTTTAATTCACTTTTCACTCCCCCAATAAGCAAACTATTGGGTATGCAATACATGCTGGTGAAACCAATACTCAAATGTAATGTGTTTGAAAACTCCAAACAGTTAGGTGGGTTGCCAGGTTACTAGGGTGATGTTAACTCTTATAAAAACCACACACAGTAACATAAAAAAGCCTAAACTATGTCTTACTGAATGTTGAGATGTGAATTCCAGGCTTCTTTCATCCTATGGCTCCATCATCTTCATCTGGACCCCAACATTCTCTGTGCTCTGCTGTATTGTTATCAGTAGGAGGATAAAAGTTTTGTGTGTCAGAGGTTCTTTGGGACAGCATCCATCCATCCATCCATCCATCCATCCATCCATCCATCCATCCATCTACCGTGTTGCTGGTTAGGGATCAGTCACATGGCCACATTCAACTGTAAAGGACATAGGGAAATGAAGTCTCCCTCATCAGGATGAAGAAACAGAGGGAGAAATGGATGTGTTAAACAGCTAAACATTCTCTGCCTTCCATAGTAGCTTCCTTAGGTACCTACTTGGACACCAGCCCTGTTGATTGGAAGCGTAGCCTAGTTACCATTTACCTGCATGGATCTGAATTTGGAGACTGTAACTAAGTTAAGCAGAAGATGTCAGCTTTAATCTACAGAGCTGAATGTGGCATTTTTATAGTCTTATCATTTAGGGAAATGTCATGTAAATGTATATTTGAGATTTGGAAACACTTTGAGCTAACAAAGTGCTACTTTTTAGAAGCAGATATCCATGATGGAGACAATGAGTTTCATAGCTGTGACATTTCCATATCCGTCTGTCATGATCAGTCCATCCACCCATCACCCTGTCTTGTCCCTCTTCCCCTCCCATTGACTGTAACACTCTTCTCAGACAGCTCCCTTTCCACATTCAGATTTTATATACAGTGCTACTTTATTCTGCCCTAGAAATTAGGAGGCTGTGCTAAAACACACACACACACACACACACACACACACAAACAAACAAACATAAACAAACAGGTGTGATTTCTTTATTTCATAGGAGATTTGAGGTTCAGAGACAATAGCATGTTTCTGCATGGTCATCCTTTGATTCAAAACCAACCCCACCCCTCTAGACTCCCAACTGGCTGCCCTTTGAACTCAGCCTCCTGGCTCTTAGGGCAGCACTTTAATGCTTTTTCTCTTATTTCAGCTTGTTCCAGGGCTTCTTGGCCCTCACAACTCAGATGCTTTTCAGCCTGTTCTCATTTTTCTCAGTCTTCTATTGAGAGAACAGCTGAAACAGGAAGGCTGTTAATTCTGTGATGAGGTTTAATCCCCTGCACATTTTTGGTTCAGCTGCCTCCTGAGTTGACAGTCGATAGCATTTAGTGAGCAGTTATTGCATGCTTCATGTTGGGCTGGGAGGTGGAGGTCCAGTGATGCTGTGGACATCTTTTGAGGAGGATCTTTCAGACTCACAGAGCCAGATAATGACCAGAGAGCAAAGATAGACATGTGAGTGCTCACTAGTAGATGTGATGGGGGAAACAGGTAAAAGCCATGTGAGGTGATCTGAGCCCTGTTGAGCAGACAGGCCAGAGGCCATTGGAATACTTGGCCTGATCCTGGACACATTGCAGGTCTGTTCTTGTGGATGAGCCATGATCCTATAAAGAATAACTTCTGCTCCTCTGGACATTACCAATGAGACTGTGGGCCTAGGAATGTGAGTCCTCTCTCTTTTGTACTGTACAAGCCACATAAAACTGTCAGAGGCAGCAGAATGTGCACAGATGTTAAAACAAGCACAAATAATTAGAAGATGAAAGTAAGCTAAGATTCCTTCAGGATAAATGGGAAAGGAATTTCCCCCAATGACTGTTGAAGTTGCTAAGTAAAATATCAAAGACACATAGCTTTTTCCCTTGTATTTTTTTCAAAATGGTAGATTGCAGAAATTTTAAATAAATATTCAATGACACAACTTCCTGTCCATATTTTTGTCCCTCTGAGTTTTGACCTTTGCAATCAGGTCTAAAATCTTCCTATGCTTATGAAAATGAAGACGATGAAAGAGAAGAAAATAAGACTATGCACACCTTTAATCCCAGAACTAAAGAGGCAGGAGCAGGTGGATCTCTGTGAATTCAAGGCCAGTGAGGTTTACAAAGTAAGTTTCAGGCTATCCAGAGCTATCTAGTAAGACTCAGTCTCAAAACAAACACAAACAAACAAAACAAATCACCTCTCCCAAAGGCAGATCTTCCATGTTAGTTAATGCACTTACACAGCTCCTCTCCAGGCGCACCCAGATACTATTTATCACATAATGTAGTGTGTGGTATAGTTCTTTTCAAGCTCAGCAACTTTCATCTGTCCTCAGCAGAGTTGTCCAGAAATCAGAGTCCAACACAAAAAATTGCATATTGAACTAGTGAGCGCTCTCCAGAGAAGGTGTGTGTGTAGATATATAAAGTTTGCTGAGCAATCACAATACAGAGTTGTGCTGTGGACTATTTGTTTAACTACGCAAAGATGTGTTGCATTTGCTTAACTATGTAAAGATGTGTTGTATTTGTTTACAATGCAAAATATTTAGCTATGTAAATATTGCTGCATTTGTTTAATTATGTGAAGATGTGTTGTTGTTTTACCTTGCCTGCCTAAGGCACCTGCTTGGTCTAATAAAAAGCTTAATGGCCAATAGTGAGAGATGAGGTATAAGTGAAACTTCTGGGCTGAGAGTAAGTAGGAGGGTGAATTTAGACTGGAGGAAAAGGAAACAAAGGAAGAAAGAAAGGGAGATGACAGGGAGACACCAGGGGCCAGGCAGACATGGAGGAAGCAGGAAAAGTAGGAAATACAGAATGAAAGGAAGATGAAAAGCCCCAGGGCAAAATGTAGATGAATAGAAATAGGTTAAATTAAGTTAAAAGAGCTAGTGGGACAAGCCTAAGCTAAGGCTGAGCAGTCATAATTAATAATGAGTATCTGTGTCTTTATTAGGGAGCTGGTTGGCAGCCCAAAGAAAATTCAACTACAGAGTTGTGGATCCCAGTTCCAATTTTACAAAGTACTCTTATACCTAAGGGTTGGGAAACACTGCAGAAGAATGTGCAGAAAGATTTTAAGAGCTAGGGAATGAGGGAGTTTACTGTGAGATCATGTTCCCTAGTAATGTCAGAAGCTTATAATGTCTCCCAACATGACTGCCCAAACATGACCTGAACATAGACAACACCAACAGGCATGCTGATGTGTATGAGGGAGGCCTCAACCTTACACAAAGATCTATCAGTAACTGAGGAAAGCTGGGAGTAGGAGAGGCTGTCCTCCTAAGAAGGAGTATGATCAGCCATGAAAACACACATACAAGTTAACACAGAGATTCAGTAGGTTCTATTCAGGAATCCATATGTATAGCATATACATATTTGCATGCAATAACTATTAATGGAAAAAAACTCACAAATTTGAAGAAGATCAGAAAGGGGTACATGGAAGAGTTTGGAGGGAGAAAAGGGAAAGGAGAAATGTAATTATATTATAATCTATGTTAAAAATAAAAGGTTGATGAGGTCAAAACTGGTCTCGCTGAACATAGCGGACAAGGAGGACTACTGAGACCTCAAGAACAATGGCAACGGGTTTTTGATTCTACTGGACCTATTGGTTTTGTGGGAGCCTAGGCAGTTTCGTGGATGCTCACCTTACTAGACCTGGATGGAGGTGGGTGGTCCTTGGACTTCCCACAGGGCAGAGAACCCTGATTGCTTTTTGGGCTGACGAGGGAGGGGGACTTGATTAGGGGAGGGGGAGGGAAAGGGGAGGCGGCGGTGGGGAAGAGACAGAAATCTCTAATAAATAAATTAATTAAAAAAAAAGAAAATGAATGAGATTGAGATGCATGATGTGAAAGACATGAATAATAAAGAAAGTTTAAAAAGAAAAAAAAAGGTTGATGAGGGCTGGAGAGCTGATATTGCAGCCCCAAGTCTGAGGGTCACCTGATTAAGAATTTTTTTTGTCGTTGGATGGGAGGCAAATCTTTTCATTTAGTTGGCCTTTCTATTGACTAGATGAGACCCACCTATTCAATGAAATCAATCCAATTTATGTTTTCTAACGCATCTTGACAGAACACACCCAGAACAGTATTTGTATACACAGCTAGCTCCCATGGAAGCCAAATTGACACATATAGTTAACCATTATGTGTGTGACTGGCTTATTTGGAAAAATGATACCAAGGAGGAACTTAGAAAAAGGAACAGGAAACTAGGAAGGAGTGGGTCCCGTCGAAGCACTTCAAGATGGCCATGGGCAATGGGATGACCCAGGTCTGTGATTGACAGAGTCCAGGAAGTCTTTCACCGGGTGGCTGTTCACACCCTGCTCTTCTGGGTTGTGTATGTGAGAGTCTACTAGTTTCCCCAGGCACAGAGATCATGGCAGAGAGACTGTGAGCAGGAATGGGGCTTGAGAGTAGTGGCAGAAAGTTAATCCAGGAAGCATCTGCTCCATGCTGGTGGGACCTACACAGAACTGGCGGGTGAAGCCATGGTCGGTGTGAGAAGCAGAGCTGAAAGGCTGGAGAAAGTACTTGAGAGGTGACAGACCTCTCCTTTCCTTGACATACCCCCAAGCCCTCAAACTTTAGAGCCACATTAGAGTCCCCACTTTCCTCCTGCTTCATATCCAAGTAAGGTTAGATGATTACATTTTTTTCTTTAATATGACACATGCAGGAACAGCTCCTCTATTGTCGCTACCTCACATCCACCCTTATAAACTCCTCTTTGGATTTTAAAATTGTTTTTGGACTGGTCTGTGCTACTAGCCTTAGGTCCTTCCTGGAACAACCTGCCTATAGTGCACATCAGACTATGCAAGGCACCTTCCTTGAAATCCGCCAGAAGAGTGCATCCCAGCTCCCCCCATCAGCACACAGCCCTGTTATAATCTGACTATGATCTTCTCATTATCTTTTGCAATATCACTGCTGGGATGCTCTGTTCTTCTTGGGAAGAATCTCTGGGGCCACCCAAGGAAGCAGCATGCTCTTTCACACCCTGGCGCCTTTGGTCACTCTATACCCTCTGCTTGCAATGTCTTCCTTTTTTTCCCCCCTCCACCCTTGGCCTTACTTCACCTGGTTGAACATCTATTCTTTCCAGACTGTGTTCGTAGGTCATTGTTCCCTCTGATGTTCTGTTGAGCCTTCCAGATGCAGGGTCATCTATACTGTCTTTGCTGACCTTCCTGCATCTTTGGGTCTGTATCTTCTGAATTTCACTCATGATCAATCTGTCTTCCTGAAGTAGATTTGTCACAGCAAGATGCCTATCCTGGCCAAGTCTTTGTCATGGCTCATCCTGACACAACACAGATGCTCAGTAAAAGAGTTGCAGAGAAGGTTGAGAGGTGGCTGTGGAGGAGGCCCCACCCCACACCATAGACTCTGATGCAGGGAGCTAGGAAAGGATCACATTTCATTATACCCGGATTGTGTTAAGGACACACCTGGCTCCATGAAGTGTTGTGGGCAGTGATTCATGCACCCACCGCTCTGAAGTCCCCTTTTCCTTACAGGTAGAATCTTCTGGCTCAGGCAGAAGTTGAGTTCTTGGGGTCTAGCCAGGAAGGTTAAGTGCAGGCCTGTCTCCTGCCTCTAAATTCTGAGAATTTGTTCCCTAATCTCTGCTTACAGGGCTTCTAGGGCTGGAGTCTACGTGAAAAAGGCCTTTGTTTGATATGGGAATGGCTTGGGGGATAATCTCTCCTTGGATGCATTTTAATTCACTTTAATGACTCTGCCTCCTGTCCTGCTTTTCTTCTAGGGGTGGGGGTTGTTGAAGAGATTAGTATGAGTGAACCTGAGTCCTGCATCTAACTTTCTTTAGAGGCTGCTGTTACAAGAAAAGAGGGTGCTCAGAAAAATATATTAGGATGCTGGGGGTGGAGTGGACAGAGAGAGCTGGGCAATTGAATATCTGATTGTATGCATACACTGCCAAGCTGTGTATGCTTACCTTATACCAAGCCCTCTCACCAGCCTCCCACAGCCCCCCTCTCCAGGGGTGGGAGCCACACAAAACAAAATGATGTCATCTCCAGGACACTGTCCTCTCTCTCTCTCCCTCTCTCCTTTTCTAGCTTTGAATAAACACAGCTGTTTGTAAGGAATGCTGGCTTGGGAAAACACAAACCGTCTGCATTAATCATCTTTCTTCCCCGCCTGCCTTCCCTGAACATAGGAGGCTGGAATGCTCGGGCTCTACAGACCCATTGTTTCTGGCTGCAAGGCCAGGCCATTCAGTTTTTCGCCCAGGGCTGGGATGTCCAGATACGGTGACTGTGTAGAGTGTGTCCGGCCAGAGAAGCTACTGACGCTTGAGCTGGAGGTTACACCTCAGACCATCTGGGGAAGATTCCCGGGGGATGTGGGGATAGGAGGAGAGATGCAGGGTAGAGGTTGGAGGGGTAGAGGATTCTCAGTAGAGACAGATATCCCCTGCGCTGCTAGTGTTGCCCACACTGCCCCGGCTTCTGGGAGAGGGATTGGTGAGCTCTGGGTGTCCCTCCATGTTAGCTTCTGAAGGGGGTTAAGGGCAGCTCCATCATAGTCCTTCTCTCCCTTGCCAAAAGAATATATGTATGTCACCATGTGAGACCAAAATGTCCCCATCCTCTTGAGGAGATGAGCCTGGACAGCTAACAGGAGGAAACTGAGCTGGTGCCATTGACATTTTTGGAAGCCAGGGATTGGTGTTGGGTTTCTATTTCCAGATGGAGACCTCTCTGGGTATAGAGGTCAAGAAAGTTTTGATACCGTCTATTAAACAGTATTCTGACTAAGCATATGTTTGCTTCTGGGTCCCTTACTCCCTTCCAGCCCTACTAGTACTTTCTTGTGCACACTCTCTTGCAGGGTTTGTGGTCACAGCTGTGGAGAAATAACAAAGACTCCTAGGTCTCTTTTGTAAGCAGCCCGTCCTGGTGCCCTGAACAACTGCCAATGTGGAATGGCTGGGACCCTTATGTGTTGAGTTAAAAATCCTTCAGGGTGGGAGTGGGGGTCCACAGAGACAGAAGACAAGCCTTCTTCCGTTTCCCCAGCAGAGACAGAAGACAAGCCTTCTTCTGTTTCCCCAGCAGAGACAGAAGACAAGCCTTCTTCCATTTCCCCAGCAGAGACAGAAGACAAGCCTTCTTCCATCTTCCCTGGGTGCATAGAAATCACAAATCATGAAAATAGCTAATGGTTATCTCTGTTGCCTACAGCATTTGCAGGGCTGTCTGTTCCTGCCTGTTGGCTGTGTGTTGGGCAGCATGGAAGGTGCTTTGCTCGGTTCCAGTTTTAGCCTCCCAACATCCAAGTCTTTTCAAATGATTATTTTATGAATAATAAAGAAAAATCTGAGATAAAGGTAGCTTAAGATTCACTAACCAATGACGGTGAAGAGCTAAGATTCATACCAGTTTGCACTTGAACGTTCATGTGATCTGGGAATTCAGAAAAGAAGTGGGAAGGGCTGAGTAGTACAAAATTTAGACCCATAGAGGTGGCAGCTGCCTAAGTGAGTTTCTTTGAGGAAACAAAGTGACATCTTTCCCTTCCCCAGATATTCCTCTTAAAGCCGGAAATCCAACCACACAGAATCCTTTGGAACCAAGTGTGGCATTCCACTTTTACTATTTTTAAATGTAGATATTTTTAGGAGAGGAAGTCTTTGATCCATTAAAATGTTCTGTAGGAAAAACCCCTCATCTTCTTTTAAAATATTTTACTGATGATTGTGTTTGCTGTAAAGTAATACTTAACAGAAAGTAGTTTGTATTGGAATAATAGTCTGGGAGGTAAGTCTCTTAAGAGAGTTGAGAAGTGCTAATCTTTGATATTTGCAAAATGCATTTTAAGTAGTTCCTCAAACTGATAAAAAAAATCTGCTAGGAGAAAGGGTTTTCTCTCTCTTTAAGTAGTAGAAAATTTCACGCTTTTGATCTGAAGAAAAAAAAAGATAGACGTGGGTATTAACTTTCTGAGATAGAACTACCTAATTGGTATCTTTGGGATTCTACTTCAAAGAAAGGAAAAGAAGGAATTTGAAAAATATTGTTAGTCTGGGACTTCAAATATTATGAAATGAGATGATTTTTGTAAAAGCTCTCAGGAAAACTTTGGAGTTGAATGAACAGAAGCTGTTGTTCCTTCCAGGAATTATAGGACAGCAAAGAAGGAGACTGAGAGCCTCTTTGGAGGCAGCATTTCCTTACATTTTCTGTAGGTGTCTGTGTGCAGGGTTGCTCACAGATGCTCCTGAATAAGCTGTGCTAGACAAAGTTTAATACTTTTTTTCTTTTGAAATAAAAGGAGTCGTGAAATATTTTACTTGTGCATAGTAATTCTCCCTAGGAGTGCCTGTTTAAGTGTAATGGGTTTCCAATCTTATTTGACTACTACAGAATCTTTTTCATAAGGAGTAGGGAGATGAGGTTACATCTCATGTGGCCAATATTCCCTGAAACAAAATTTGAGAAACATGTCCCTAACTCATAGTCTTATTGGCTATAAGAAATTTTAATATCAAGGTGTTTGGAACATCTAAAAAGCAGAAATAAGGAGAAAGGGTGGGAGATATTGATTTACAGACAAATATTTACAGTAATTTAATGAGTACGTATGGAAACTTGACTGGGAAAACTTACTATTATTGGATGTGGTTTGAGTTTGTCCCCTAAAGGATCATGTGTTGAAGGGTGATCTTACCTATGGTGATGATAAGAGGTACTGTGACCTTTAAGTGGTAGAGATCAGTGAGAAGTCATTTGGGGATGTTTCCAGAAGTGGTTAAGATAGCTCTCCTGGGACTCTCCCTCTTTTTGTGAAGGTGGCTATAGAACAACATTGTGTTGCCATCTATCATGAGACCTTTGCTATAACTGATTTATATCTGGGATTCTTCAGAACTCTGAGCTAAGAGTTTTTCTTCATAAAGTACTCAGTCTCGGGTATTTTATTATAGTAATACAAAATGGATTAAAACAAAGACATTTGGGTTGTTCATTTAAGTCCACCTTATCTCTAAGATCTGTTATAGTCCAAAGATTGGGTGGGATCTTTTAGAAGATATAAGCATTGGGCAGTGTTATGTCTTGAATTTGAAGTATTCCCTACAAGGCCGTGTGCTGAAGACTTTGTCCTCATATGGTGGCTAGTGAAGAGGTGGTTCTCTGGGGATGTGCCATTGAGTATTGTATCTTATATCTAGCTGTTCTGTGACACCATTATTGGGGTAATGTGAACAGACATCTACTCACCCCAGATTGGAAACCAATGGCTGACCAGAGTATGGATACCACCAAAGTCCAACTTGGTGAGCTGATGAGTTATTCGGAGAATATGGAAGAGGATTTAAATACACGAGGAGAAATTGCTCAAAAACAGCTGTATCACCAAAGTCTGCCCCAACATGAGTGACAGTTTATGAAATCTGAAAGCCTGGCATACACTACACAGTCTACCTGTTGGGGGATATTCAATCAAACTGTGAACTCTGGCTTGCTTGCATCTATGTTAATTAAATAAAATTGACCTTGGGTCAGGAGGCTGAGTTAGCAACAAGTTGACAGGAAGTAATCATAGAGCATCAGAGGGCATCTGGGAAAAAGAGAAAGAGAGAGAGAGAGAGAGACAGACAGACAGACAGACAGACAGACAGACAGACAGACACAGAGACAGAGAGAGGACAGAAGATTTAGGGAGGGGTTTGTTTTTTTGACAGAGTGGAAGGATACAAATTTTGAAGACACCAGTAAAGAGAGAAGGTTAGCTAGTATTACTCAGCCTCTCTAAGCTAGCAGGTTTTCATTCCAGTCTTTGAGTCTTGAGTCTTATTTATAAAAAGAATGATAGAGATTTAGTTACAGAAATATTGGAAGCTGGTCCTCAGTTACAATAAAAAAACATGGCGGAGGGAGTCATAGAACAAAAACTAGTGCTAGAGGTAATGAAATTTCTCAAGATCAGCTTCTGGGTGAGGGTCAGTATGCTGGTTTGTAAAGACAGTCTATATCAAATGATCACATCTTGGTTCTATGACATATAGCATAGAATGCTTGGAACAGGGTTGAAGAATCAGGAAAGAGGAATTAGTCATTTACTAAAATTGTATAAGGCCCAAAAGACGCTTTTACTGTTTTTTCTTAAAAACAAAGATTGATTTCAATTGTAAATAGAATATAGACCCAGAAGTTAGAATCCTTGAGTTTTAAAAATGATAATTCAGAATACGAAAGGGTGATTAGGCCTTTAGAGGCAAGATCATCATCACCCATACATGAATGAATTCAAAATATAGCTGATATTGGATTTCACACTTACCATGATACTTGAATAGGAGAAGTGATTTCTACAAATTTCTCCACTGCTCTGAATGAGAGAACAGCTTCAGGAGGCAAAGCAAAATTTTTAAGAGAGACCATAAAACAAGTATTTTGGTAGGCTTCTACAAATGATCAAAGACCAAAGTTAAAACTACAAATAAATGGCATTGATATTGAGGATTTGGTAGACATAGGTACAGATGTAATAATAATTTCCTCCAAATCTTGGCACCCATTGACCTCTTCAGGAGGTAAATGTTCAGCTTCTAGGAATTGAAACTTTATCTCAGGTAAAAAAAAAAAAAGTACAAGATGGATTGAGTATATAGGGCCAGAGGATAGATAAAAAAATTAAAACCATGCGTGTCTAACATAGCAATGAATTTATGGGGATGGGATTTGTTGCAGAAATGGAAAATCCATATTAACATTCCTACAATCTCAGAAACAAACCATAAAATGATGCATACTTAAAGAAAAATATTAAAAAGTATTATAAGCAATGGTTACCAACTGTTCAGATTATACATAAGCAGGGCATAACAGCTGCTGATCTTTTGAAGGTACCAACAGCCTACATTTAAAATGGCTAGCTGACAAACCTATGTGGGTGGAACAATGGCCTTTGACATTAGAAAAATTATAGGTATTAGATGCTCATCATATTGAAGAATCTACCGGTCCTTGGAATTATCCTATATTTGTTATTAAAAAGAAATCTGGAAAATGGAGAATGTTAACAGGTTTAAGAGCCATAAATAAGATGATTCAGGAGTGGGCCCTTTACAGCCTGGAATTCCATAGCCTTTTTATTACCTAAACAATGGTCTATTATACTGACTGATTTAAAAGTGCTTTTTGTGCTATACCTTTACAAGAACAGAATAGTGAAAAATTTGCCTTCACAGTATCTACTTATTCTCAGCCTGTTAAAAGGCACCATTGGTAAATGTAATCAGAATTAGAAATCATCCTTTGTCTATAACACAAATCAGATCCCACACGGGTCTACCAGTACCTCTAGCACAATGTAATGATGAAATTGATCATCTATTGGTAGGAAATATGCTATAAGCCTCAGAATTTCATAAGAAATACCATGTTAACAGCAAAGGTAAGACTTTTTATTGCTTGATATCAAGCCAAATAAATTATAAGGAGATGGTCCACTGTTCTCTGTTATAAACAAACTCTATTACATATAGGAAGTAACACTAAAGGTAATCAAAAAAAATAAAATTTGGCAAATGGATGTGTTTCACTTTACAGAGTTTGGGAATTTAAAGCATGTATACCATACCATAAATATATGTTCAAGATTTCAGTGGGCATCCAATTGCTTTAAGTTCTGAATAGGCTGATTCTGTAATTAGACATTTATTAGAAGTCAGGGTCATTAGAGAGGTAATTGTACAAATTAAGACTAGCAATGTTCCAGCATATTCCTCTAGTAAAATGAAACAAGTTTTATTTTGCATTTCACAACATAAAGCATATTATAAAATCCTACAGAACAAGCAGATATAGTAAGATCTAATCACATTTTAAAAGATATGCTTAATAAACAGAAAGGGGTAATAAAGACCCCACAGAGATAGATTACTTTGTCCTTTATTGACTTTAAATTTTTTAAATGCTAATAATAAAGAAACATTGACTATGGAGAGACATTGTATAACATAAAAAATGCTAAAGTTAGTCAACCTGTATATTTTAAAGATGTTTTGATCTCAGAATGGAAACTGGAATATGTGTTATGTTGGGGAAGAGGTTTTGCTTTTGTTTCCACAGGAGAAGAAAAGTTATGTCTACCATCAAGATTAATAGATTTGAGCAGGAGAAACCTCTTGATTAGAAGAAACAATAGTTCATCATACAGCTTGGTCATTCAATCCAAACTGACTTATAAGACTAAAAGATGCCTTTCTTTTTCTTTTGTTTTTGTTTTCGTTTTGGAGCCTGCCGTGGACCTAGTTCTTGTAGACCAGGAAGGCCTCAAACTCACAGAGATCCACTTGCCTCTGCCTCCTGAGTACTAGGATTAAAGGTGTGCACCAAACAAATGCCTTTCATTTGATCATGTATGAAAAAAATTGTATTATTAAAAAGATAATACTTTGTCAAGGCAGTTCTGGCATAAGCCTTTAATCCCAACACTTGGAAGGCAGAGGCAGGCATATCTCTGTGAATTCAAGGCCAGCCTGAGCTACAGAGCAAGTTCCAGGACAATCAGGGCTCTTACACAGAGAAACCTTGTCTTGAAAAACAAAAAACAAAAACAGATAATTCTTTTTCTGTTGTCAAAAAACAGTTTGTCTCAAAAAAGATAAACCTGAAAAAGAAAGGAACTCTCAAAAATTAGGTTTGGGGCAAGGTTTGATTTTTGTCTTTCTAGGAGAATAAAAGCATCTAATTAAGGAATCTGAAGGTGACTGGACAAATGAGACATCTGAAGAAGACGGACAAATCATCTAGAAAAAAATGTCCCATGAAAAAGAGTAAAATTGGCCTAATGGTATAACATGCTTGCAACAGGATCAAATTTAATAAATTTTCTCCTGTTCTCTACAAACATAAAAGGCAAATGATCTTTCTGTGGTCCCAATTCCATTTAAAATCAAAGCTGGCTTTGAAGTTGGATTGTACCTCTTTCCTTCTCTAAACTCAAGCATACTTGTTAAAGGAAAATCCAAAATCTCTGTCTCATTTCAGAAGAGCTACCTGATATGCGACAGAAGAAAGCCAAAATTAAGGGACTAATCTATTATTACTAATCTCATAATCCTTTGGTTTTATTTTGACTCTTTACAACTTTTCTTAAGACTTTTCTTAAGATATGACTATTATCTCTAAATTATATATACACATTATATATACATGTATATATAATTTAGAGATAATATTCATGTCTTAAGAAATATATATATATATATATATATATCTGTCCTGATACTAATGATCATGTAGAGTACTAGTTAATTCTAGAAATATAGGCTTCATCTAGCTTCCTCTATATTATTTTGGGCTCGAGTCTGAAGCAGTTAAGTAAAAATTAATTTTGTGTACCTCAGATATACTTATTAGATTGTGGCCCATTAACTTCTCTGAGATCTCCTGCATATGGCATTTAAAATGTTTAAGTGTTCTTAAATGACCCATGACCATTCTTAACAGTGATCTTTGAAATCTCCAAAAGGATGATGGGACCCCACAGTGACAATTCCTCCTGGGTTGTGGTAACACTATTAAGCTGACAAACACCACCCAAAGATCAGCTTTGAACTACAAACTGCTCAGGATAATTTTAAGTGGATTAGCTGGGAGGGTCCAGATTCATCGACTACTCCAAGCAGGACTTCAGATAAGTCCTGCATTTTCCCATTAAGCACAGACTGAACAACCAGTGTTATAACTAGTTTCCCCAGTTCTTGACCATTATCTCAGTTTTCTCAGGGTCCCTTAAAGATGCCATCATTCCAAGACAACCCACATCTAAGAAAATGTTTTGAGGTCTAAAATGATAGTTTTGGGTTGGTAATACAAGTTAGGACAGAAAGTGAATTAGGTATCAAACTTTGGACTCACCAAGACAGGATAGATAATAATGTAGTTTCTCCGAATTGCTAATGTACTGGACATTGTGAATGTAATCCTTACTTGATAATTTCTTCTTCTTATATACAGTTTTACTGTGTTAGAGTTAAAACCTTTTCTTTTTATTTAAACAAATATAAGGAAACATTGGGGAATATCCAATCAATTGGTGAACTCCAAGTTTGCACTTTGCATTAATTAAATAAAATTAACCTTGGGCCAGGAAGTTGAGTAAGCAACTAGTTGACAGAGAGTAATCATAGAGCATCAGAGGGCATTCGGGAGAGACAGAGCAGCATGGCTTTTTGTTCATTTGTTTGTTTGGCAAAGTAGAAGGACATGCTCTTTTGGAGACACGAGCATGGAGAGAAGGTTAGCTTGGTGCTACTCAACCTCCCTGAGCCAGCAGGTTTTCACTCCAGCCTTTGACTCTCGAGTCTTATTTATAAATAAAACAATAGAGATTTAGTTAAATTTAACAGCAGCAGAGTCAATGCCTGTGGGAACAGAATTCCTGCCAGGCTATGGCCTGAGGGGCTGGGCTGCTTCCTGAGAAGCAGGCCTGTAACTGCAGAGTTGCAACTGTTGGCTGAAATAGTCATAGATTAAGGTGCAGTCACTGTGCCAAAGTTAAAACAACACCCGTCAGCAGTTCTACAGGCTGAAGAGTGTTGTTTGCAGGTAGTTCATCTGTTCTAAACCTCTTCCTGGCAACTGACTGTTCTCTGCTTCCAAGCTGCAAAGTTGGTCCTCTAGGAAGCTCAGTTTAAGAGTCTTCTTTGCAGCTTGGTTTATTTAAAAGTATCTCTCAGCAGTCTCTACAGGTTACATATGCTCCAGGAGGGTGGGGCCTAGTGACTCTGGTCAGTTTCAGGGACTTCCTGAGGCTATTTTGAATTGTTTTATCTCCCCTTAGAACATCCTGTTACTTTACCACATTATAAACACCTTCCATATTAATGAGATTGCTTCTAAATTCAGTGATTTTAATCACAGAGGAAACTCCGACACAACACTTGTCCCATCCTCCCTCATTTCTTCCCAGGATGCTAAGTTGACTAACCCTCTGTCATCTTCCATTGCCTTGATGTACCACTTCACGTCAGGCCCAGATCTCAGGGGGTAGGTAGGGGACATGGAACTGAAGACTCTGAAGCCCTGAGCCAAAATAAGTCCATCTTCCCTTGAGTTATTTCTCATGGGTATTTGCCACAACAATGGAATGTCTAGCCTAGGCAGGACTAGCCTAGTATTACTTCCTGAGTGATGGAATCTCCTGCTTCTAATCCCGCTTACCAACAGGCCCTCCTGATACTGCTGTTACATCCTTCTTAGCATAGCACATAAAGCTTAAGTTCCCCATCAGGCTCAGCCTTCCACTTTCTAGTCCTGTGATTATGAAATGGCAGTTCAGATAATGTAAATCCAAATCCAAGGTTCAGCAGTTTAAAGAAAGCTGAGCTTGTGGGGGAGGACATTTAAACTCTCCACACTTTTGATGGAGGAGTTACTTTCATTTAATAAAGAAACTGCCTTGGCCCATTTGATAGGTCAACTCTTAGGTGGGTGGAGTAAATAGAACAGAATACTGGGAGAAAGAAGCCAAGTCAGGGAGTCTCCATGATTCTCCCACTCTAGACAGACACAGGTTAAGATATTTCCTGGTAAGCCAGCTTGTGGTGCTACACAGAATATTAGAAATGGGTTAGATCGATATATAAGAGTTAGCCAATAACAAGCTGGAACTAATGGGCCAAGCAGTGTTTAAATGAATACAGTTTCCATGTAATTATTTCAGGTAAAGCTAGCTGGGTGGTGG
This sequence comes from Alexandromys fortis, assembly GCF_014885135.2. NCBI lineage: Eukaryota > Metazoa > Chordata > Mammalia > Rodentia > Cricetidae > Alexandromys > Alexandromys fortis. The sequence goes on along the minus strand of NW_026068099.1, from coordinate 1,855,884 downwards.
GACACAGTCCGCCGCTCCTATCAACACACTTTAGTTTCTTCCCTCTATAAAATGGGAGTGGTGACACTCCTCATCTATCAAGTCATAGGATTAAACACAGACTATCTGATCTCCAGTGAAAGCTGAGCAAACTCTAGCCAGCATTATCATTGTTTCTGACATCTTGCCTGAGTCCCCTATGTGTACCCTGAGCTCCAGCTGGCAGGAAACAACCAACTCGAGGTTATGTGTCTCTGGTTTGTTTAAGTTAGAAAGCTCTGTCTACCCCTGCCTGCACAAACAGCTAACAAGCTATCTCTCAACACCACTCATTCCAAGAGAACGTGCTGAATTCTGCCAACTTTCCCTCCTTTTAGTCCCCAATAATTCCATGCAACTTTCCTAGACTTCTGACATTCAGTTTTGCATAATTCATTTTACTTTGGAGAGATATCTTATTTCTCCTTGATTTTCTGTTAATGCTATTGACTGGATTTCTTCTGAGATTTGATGGAACTATTTGGATGCAGAGACCCTCACTGAGGTGAAGGCATCCTCCTACTAAGATTATCCCTTGGGTTCACTTTTATACATGCTTTTCTGAACTTGATATAATTTGGCAAGTTGATATCAATAAGCCTAAAACTAGACTAAACATGGAGGTAGGAGAAAAAGTCAGGAAGAAAGAAGAAATCAAGAATTCATTGCATCTATGTGACTTAGCTTAGTTTCTTTTCATTTTCTATATGTAAATATATTATCACATTCCTTCTATTCTTTTCTTATACAACACATAGAAGGTTTTTGTTTGCTTTTTCTATGATTATACAAAGCAGAAGAAACTCAGAGAGGGTCCTTGCCCAAGTTACAGTGGCCCTGGAATCTCTGAGGGTATCAATAGATTCTGAATTATTTCTGATATTCACTCAGTAAATATCTAAACTCTAGCTCTGCTGAGAACTGTGTTGGCATTTGAGGGATGCGGGTAGGCAAGATGAATCTTTTCTTTTGCCCTCATGAAACCTGCAATCTGATGAGGACACAATCAAACAGGTAAGTTATATAGCTGGCAAACCCTGCAGTCACAGGTACAAAGGTCAGAGACCAATTGTTGACCCTACATAAGGCAGAGTTGCTGTGTAGTACCAGAAGTCACCATCCTGCTCAGAGGCAGGGAGTTCATTTACATACATAAGAAATAAAAATAGGCCTTGGTCAGGACAAAATAATACTGGTTTTAAATGATGTCTGGTGTATAAGTTGTTTCTGGTTCTAGATGGAAAATGTTGCTTTATATTTGTTTCTGACTTTGAATGCCTTGGAACACTGCACAACTACAGTCCTCTCTCCAGACCCCTTACAGCTCTCTGCATATCCCATGATCCATAGTCAGCAATTCTGTCACCATTTGAATGCCTGTGTCTTCACTCTTTGCCTCTCCTGGAGTCTCCAGCCCTAGCCCATGCAATCTGGAACACAACAGGGACTCAGTAAGTGATGACTAGAAGAAGAAGAATGTCTCACACAAGGCTTCCATAGAGACTAGGAAGTGTATTTCAGCTCCTCCTGTGTCTGAAGTCCAAATCCTGCTAGGTATGCTCCACCCTAGATGTTGAGTTGAACTTTAGCCTGCTAAACTGAAGGGAGAGACTAGCGTGGGAAGAGGAGCTCATGTTGTCTTACACCATGGACCGTCCAACCCTCTTGTTCTTACACACTCCATGACAGGTCAGGAGCCAAGGTGGAACTGGCTGCCGCTGGACACAGTCGCTGATAGGTGGACCAGTAGGCCATCTCTAAGGTGTGATGGATCTATGCTTTGACCCCATCAAAACTGTGGGTCTCAGGACCCTTGTGGAGGTTCTGAGGGAGATCTAGAACACTGTGAGAAAGAGCCTGAGGAAGCCAGGTAGAGATTGAAGGTTGGAGAATGGAATAACTTCTGAAGGCTGATTTGTCTTTCTCAAGTGGGAGAACTGTGGAGAGACAGTTCTCATATCTCTAAGGATGCCGAAACTGAGATAAATGTGGAGACAGACCAGGGAGTAGGAAGTGGCCACCTTCTGAAGGAGGAGAGGGAGAGAGGAAAGAAAGACTGCAGAGACAAGTACTGAGGACATTTCTGTACGTTCAAGTGTGCAAAAGTGGGCAGACCATTACCTTTTCTACCTTGACTCACTTCCTCTGACCCTGGGTGAGCCTTAGAAGGAGGTAGAGCTCCAGGGAACAGCAAACAACACTTAGGCCAGAGTGACACAGTGTGGCTCATACCATCAGTGTTGGCGATCTCATGGAACTCTTCAGATGTTATTTCCAAGAAGTAATCAGAAGTGACCTCAATTATTTTTATTCTGATTTTCTTGTTTTTCAGAGAAAGCATCCGAATACTGTTGTTATCTAGTCCCAGGTTGACATAGTCTGTACCAAAACACATGTTAAACTTAGTCACCAATCTAAAGTATTGGGAGATGGAACTTACTGAGAGGTGATTAGGCCCCCAGGTCAGCATAAAAACATCGAATGGGTTTGTTATTGAAAAAATGTTTTTTTTTGGTCAAAGAATGAACCTGGCCATCATTTCCTCTTCTCTTCTCTTCTCTTCTCTTCTCTTCTCTTCTCTTCTCTTCTCTTCTCTTCTCTTCTCT
>NW_026068099.1:1838397-1853089 GCF_014885135.2 Alexandromys fortis | reverse complement strand
CCCCTCCCCTCCCCTCCCCTCCCCTTCCCTTCCTAACTTAGGTTACATGTTTTTGTGTGATTTTTCTGGGGAGACATGAATAAAATTTACTCACCTCAGACAGGGAGCCTATGACAGACCAGAGTACTTGCTGCACCAAGGCCAACTTGGTAAGCTGATGAATGCGTCAAAGACAGGTGCTTTATCAAAGCCCATTCCCAAAGCCCAGCTCACAGAAGCTGAAAACCTGGAGCCTACTGCACAGCTTGCAGTCAGCTCAGCAGGTTGGAGTGTGTCCTTTCCAGGCAGCTCAGATGGCCTTTAGGCATTTCATCTCTGCTTCCTCCAGATGGCCTGCTTGTCTGAGAGTCCTCTCTCCGCAGTCTTTACTGGTCATACCCTCTTAGAGAGGGAGGGGGCTAGTGATTCTGGTCAGTTTCAGGGACTTCCTGAAGCTGCTTCTAGTTATTTGCTACTTTCTGTCTCCCCCCCTCCTCCGAGACAAGGTTTCTCTGTAGCTTTGGAGCTTGTCCTGGAACTAGCTCTTGTAGACCAGGCTGGTCTTGTACTCACAGAGATCCACCTGCCTCTGCCTCCAGAGTGCTGCTATTAAAGGCTTGTGCCACCACCGCCCAGCTGGCTACTTTCAGTCTTATGAGCTTCCCTGCAGTATTTCACCTCCCATTCACTATCCCTCTTCCCTGTAAACATCATGTCCTAAGAAGCTTCCCTCCAAAATGGAAGGTTCTAATCCAGAGGACACTGCTGCACTTCTGTAGCAATAACATCTTCTCAGGGAGAGGGTAAGTGGGCATTGGCCAGAATTTGAGCTCTGGAGCCAACCCTGGTTGTGGGACATGAAATTACTCAGAATGGTATTTGAGATGTGCACATGAGGCATGCAGGATGTGAAGGAGAGTGTGGACACTTGAGAACAACTGAGGTCGGTCTCCAAGAAAAGAGTGGAGTATTGAGATGTTAGAGAGATCCTGTATGGAGCCTGTCTCACCAGCCTGCGGAGCTGCCAGGACCCAGCCGTGTACTTGGAGAGTTGGCTTCATGATGTCCTATCTCTGAGACCACTGTTTGTCCTCACTCTTAGCTGACTGGTGTGCCACCATTCCTAGGTCCACCTAATTATGACCAAATGGCAAGGTTGGTTTTACTCAATTCCTGACACATAAACTATGGCAGTTTTTTTTTTTTTTTACAGGAATTGACTTCATTTGGCCCATTCGCTGGGCTTAAAAGCTTCTCAGATCTTGCCGAAGGCCATGCACTATGGAGAGACAGAGCCTGCGCTAAATCTTCCCTTTGCACTAGGTACGCATGACATCAGCCCTTTCATAAGGACATGTGGAAAGAAGGCTATCGTGAAAACTCTCCAGTTTCTCTGGGCTGAGATTTGCCCATTGACATAGTAGAGACCCTAGCAGAAGATAGGAAAAGAGCCGTCAGGATTAAGAGTCTATGAATAGCTTTAGCTCACGAAACTCTTCCAAGAACCTGACAACACTTGTTCTATTAGATCATTTAACAACAGATTATTTGTTTCAATAGTTTCCCAGGACTGACCTGGCACATCCTACATAATAAAGCAGTTGTCAAATGATAAACATCACGGACAGGGATCATTGGCATTACGCTGCTCAACCGAACATCCCTGGGGCCTTCTGCTTGCTTGGACTCCTCCACATGGAATGCTGTCAGGGATTCCCTGTGTGGGTGACCACATTTCCAAGAATTAGGAAAAACAGACTGTAACAAACGTTATAGCTCTACTGGAAAAAAAAAGTGCCTTTATATATTTGTATTTTGGAAGCAGTGGGCCTGTGAAGAACTAGAGAAGCTCATCTTTTTCACTTCCCTTCCTTTTTACTTGGTGTTCTTGTCACCAACCCCATCCCCAGGGTCTTAGTATGTTTCCTGCTGCTATAACAGAATGCCTGAGACTGGGTGATTTATAAACAAAGACATGTTCACAGGTCATAGCTCTGGAGGCTGGCAAGTCAAAGATGTGTCACTGTTATCTACCCAGCTTCTGGTGAAGGCCGTGAGCTGCTTTCAGCTCCTGGTGGGAAACAGGAGAACATGTCAGCATGTGGAGAAGAAACAAGACTTACGACAACCCTTTCTCAAGTTTGCCATTCTGTCCCTACAAAAGTGACAGCTCACTGGAGTGAGAAAGGTATCAATCTGTCCACGAGGGCACTGCCCCTGTGGCCCCCTTGTCTTCCGTTAGGTCTCGTCACACACCCTTGTGCTTTCAGACAGGAAACTTTTGGAGATGCAGTCAAACCATAGCACCTTGGTGCTTTCACGTGCTCTGACTATGGAATTTGTAGTGCTGTTTTCTGGAGTTTTCTCAGTGAATCTTCAGCCCAGAGACTGAAGGGAATATGCCACAAGCGACTCAATAAGGGCAACTTCTCATGCCCCGCAGGGCTTCCCAATGGCTTTTGGTTAATGCTGTCTCCAAACTCTTGTCCTGTCTTGAGTCAGCCTTCATCCCTGCTACTCTGTATCACAGGTGTAAGGACAACTGTGTAATTGAGCTCACCTAGTTGCGGACCTGACCTGAGTGTGTTGGGTGAGGTGGCCCCTGATGTGTGTTTGTACATGGAAGAGGTGACTGTCATCTCACTGTGGCATGGCACCATGAAGGGAGAATAAGCCTGACCTGCAAAGTCTTTTATACCTTGCACTGTGCCTGTTGCATTCTCTTCTGAGGCTGAGACCTCAGGAAAAAATATGAGGGTCCCTTGGAGTTTATGGCAGGGTGGGAGGACTGGGTCGAAAGGCCTGGTGAATGGAGCTGTGGATAGCGACATCTATGGTTTTGACTGTTCAGATGGAAAAATCCACTGAAGTCTGATTTTTCTTTTTCTTTTTTTCACATATAGCTCAAGAAGGCAGGAGAAGGCCCAGCAAGAGCCAGGATCTGCAAATAAAGCCGCCACCAGGTGACCTGTGTCCTAACAGCATCTTAATAAGTAAACATGGCACTGTGGTCATTGTTGGGCTCTGGATTTTGCCAACCCCTGCTGTTGGCTATACCATGGCATATGCTGGCCTATGCCAGTTGACAGCATGTCCCAGCAGGTTTTTGAGATACCTATAGTGGTTGTCTTCCTCGTCAATGTTCTTTGTAACATGGCTTCCTGTTCCCTTTGATGGCTTGCAGGCGGGACCTTGGGATATCACCAGTTCTCTGTGGACACGTGGGGAACTTGACATGGAAATCTGAGACCACCTTCAAATCCTGGGCCTCAGCCGGATAAAGCAATGGAGGTAAGAGGAGAAAGTAATGTCTTTACTTTCGAAGGTAGGTCATAGTCTCTTCTAGCCTCCTAGTAAGAAGCTAAGAAGGTCTGACTGCCCTAGCCTAAGTCGAAGGCCATGGATGGCAATGTGCATGAGTCAGGGTACCAGAAGGCCTACTAGCTACACTTCGTGAAAGTCGTTCAGCAGTTTTATTTGTTAATGTTTTGGCATGATGTGGAGACCAGGACCTGGAGTTTCCATAGTTCAGCCTTTGTTTATCCAACTCCTTATTTACTTTCTCTGATAGACATGAGAAAATAAAACCAGACAGAAATGGAGATCCAGGAAGTCGGTGGGGCTGGGAACTGAACTCATATTCTGGTGAAATAGGTGCATCTACTTTGTTTCTTTCTTTATCTTTAGTGTCAGAATATTAGAGCCACAGGGACCTGAGGGGTCACCAGGTTGCCATTTCTCTTTGTACCTTTTCCCCCGGAGGGCTGCTAAGTGGGGTTGCAAAGAAGGGGCATCCATCATTACAAGTCATGTATTAGACATGTTGCTAAGAAGGCAGGAGTGTCATGACAGCCATATAGGCATTTTGTTCTAGAAAATTCCTGAAGAAAGTCCTCAGGTTTTCTGGAAATAATTTTGATTCAATGGGTGGAAGGTTTTCTTTAATTCTGAATTGCTCATCATGAACTAGGTTGTCTTGGGAGATAGCCTGTATGGACAGAAGGGGACTAGCAGGGGTTAAGGAATCAACAGGCAGACACTTTGAGAAAATTGCTGTGCCAGGGTGAGCTTTCTGAGAATGAGCTCAGGAGTCTATCACACACCAGGATGACATTCACAGTTAATTGGGTTCCTGGGACTGCCTTTTCTCTGCACAGCTTTCGGCTGGATGCTGTGGCTGAGGCACAGGAAGTGTGGCCCAAGCTCAAGCCAGGAAGTGCCTTGATTCAGCTCATTGCACATGGCGGGCCTTCCTCACAGCTCTCCAGAGCAACTGCTGGACCAGCCTCCAGGAATGTGAGACTTTTCCCCATCCTGCACTTGGCTCCACGTCCTTTTCCCCACTGCCAACCAGAGAGCTGCGTATGTTACTCTTGCTCGTAGAGAAGACAGCCAGGGGAAAAACAGGAGAACGAGGCTTCGACGTGCTTCTGAGGACCCAGCAAGGCGTGTGCTCATGAATGGTTCAACCAACAGGAGAAAGACGTCTTTTACTGTTTCTCTTCGGTCCCACTGGGGTGTCTAAGGGAAGCAGAGTAACTGGCAGGCAGGATGTTTTCTTTTCTCTTGCCTGCATGTCTTACCCTGATCTTGAACTGAGAGAAATAATTCGTTAACGTGACAGAATCTAAAATCACCGGGCATGCCTGTGGGGGATTATTATCTTGGTTGTTTGTACTGAAGTAGAAAGACTCACCGGGGGTGACACCATTCCCTGGCTAGGACCTGGGACTGCAAATGGGGACAGGAACTGAGCAGCAGACAAGCATTCTTGCACTTTGCTTCTCACGGGGATGCCACGTTACCCAGCAGGTTCAAGCTTCTACTGCTTTGACAGCCGTGTCACATTGGACTGTGCCCTTCAGCTGTGAAGGAATCCTTTTCCCTCAGTCACTTTTGTCATCGAGTTTATCATGCATTCATGGAGACGTTAAGAGGACAGGTAAAGCACCAGCCATCTCAACCGACTTCAGGAAGTCACCAGGTACAAAACATGCAGGCAGGACTGAGCCCTCTGCTGCTGTGCCTGGGTTTGTCCACCCTCGGTGGTGAGCTGGTGTAATTGAGTGGTGGGCTCTGGGGACTGACAGGGAACTTGGAAAGGCGAGACTCTTCTGACCTTGTTAGAGGGTGAAAATTAGGTCAAGAGACTCCTACAGGGAGTGGTGGCAGCCTTGGCTGGCCTCCAAGTCTCCTGAGGGTTTCTGCTCTACCACAACATCAGCAAGAAATCCCTTCTGCTACCTGGGCTGTGTAAACAGATCCCCAAATGTCTCAGGAACACCATAATTTATCTTCCTCTTATACCACTGTGCAAGGAAGCTGAGACTCAGAAATAAAATGTTTAGAAGGATGAAGTGACCTGTTCCATATGCTTAGTTCTAAAGCAGGTTTGGGCACCCGGCCCTCCCTTCCCCATACCCTCTTGGCAGACAGCTTTCCTCAGAGGCCAGGGCATTGGATTCATACAATGCTAACAATGCCTGTCGCTTCCACAGTACTTTTCCACTCCTCAAAGACTTTCACAGACATAATCCATTTCATCTTTACCCCAGCCTTCCAGCAAATAAAACTCGGCATCTGTTTCCATGGACACCATCCATGTGGACACAGGCTACAAGGACCACTCTGTGTCAGGCATCATTTGTACTTACACACCTGCAGAGCAGAGTGGAACACCTTTGCAGTGACCTTGGAGTATAGTGAAGACAGAGTGGTCATTTGTTCATATTCAATGTCATTCATCACGTTTTTAAGCCATATCGCTGACTATGGGTTTTTTGATCTCAGAGCAGGTGGGAGTCCATATGCCATCTTGTAAGTCAGTGGTGACCACCTGAGGTCCAGGACATCCCTTTCTGTTGAACCAGAGGTTTTTGCTATGAGGTAATTCTTGGTTCTTTAGAAAGCATGCTTGCTGTGACCTCTGTTGGGTGCTGGACTGATCAGAATACATGTCACAGGTGAAACACTTTGTCACCCAATGTGACTGGAAAAGGAACGTCATTACGCCATGCCTGTATTTGTTCACGTACTCTCTCTAGGGCCCAAGACCCTTCTGGGAGGGCTCTGGGCAGGGCCAGTGCCCACTCCTGACCCTGATGGGTTGCCTGGGACTCTAACAGTGCTGTGTGTGGGCACAGCCTCTTTATTCAGGCCACAAAACCCACTGATGGCACTCTCCAGAACCTCCTTCACTTTTTGCTGTCTACCTGAGTTTCAGTGTTCTCTGTGCCAAGTATGCACTCAGGACCTCCAGCAAATCCCTCTCGGATTCCAGGAAAAGAGCTTCCTGCCCACCTCTGGCTCATGTTTCCCTACCTCTCCCAAATTTAGAGCCTAAAAATACCCTATTGTTGCCCTAATCCTACAGGATGGATAAAAGTCTCTCTCCCGCCTCCAGGCTCCCTCCTACTCAAATGGATGGCAACCCACGAGTGACAAAGTAGTATGAGGTAGACCCTAACCTGGTAGGAGTTCTCAGGCTTCCTGGCTCTAACCATTCTTCCTTAAGGACACTTGCTTTTGTTTCCACCTGAAAAGTATGTTCCCATCCACCAAGTCATTTATTCTTTCTGAATGTAAGGGAGGTGGTTGTGAAATTTCTGAAGTGAAGATGACATTTCAAGGAAGGCAGAAAGGTTAAAGGATTACACACAGCCTACAAAAACCACGAGGAGCAGGGTTGGTCCTGCGAGTGAAGCCCCAGGCAGGGGCGTTTGCTCTTTGGTCTTGTCCCTCCCTTGTCTGCAGCATCTTTGGTTCTGTGCTTTCAAAGATAAAAGATGTCATCGTTTTTCCCATTCAATTCTGTCCTTTCCTGAGTCCCTCCTTTCTGAGCAACACTGACCCATCTTAATCTCAGTAGGGGTGAGGAACACACACACCTAACTTGAGAAGTTAGTAATGTCAGAAGAAAGAGAGGGACAAAGAGAAGGGTTCGCAGATAGAGAGACAGAGAAAGAACAACAAAGAACAAAGGGGAGTTAATCCTGATGGGAGAGAAGATGAGACCCTGGGTTAGGAAGGCCAAGTCCTATTCTTAGCCGTATCACTCACTGACTGAACTACCTGGGAGAATCATCTAAATGCTGTAAGCCCCATCTCCCCATCTGTAAGGCAGACATTGCATAGTCCAGAAATGTTCATGGTGTGTTATTTTGTAGGCGCCCGAAATTCATTAATGAATGATACAGCTACAGAAAGCCTGTCTTTGGGTTGAGGTGGAAAATAAAAAGAAATATAACAATTGCAGGATTTAGTGTGCTAGAGACGGTGTGAGGTGGGGGTCAGGAACCCCATGTCTTCTTAACATACTCTATCATTGGCTGGGAGACATGGTGGAACAAACGTGGTGGCTTCTTAAATGCAGTGACAGACTGCAGAGCTCAGCGTGTGAGGTCCTTGACCAACCATGCTGCGGTGGGTGGGGGGTGGCTGGAGATCTGCAGGGAGCATCATGATGGCTGCTGCAGGAGAATACAGGCCTGGGGTGTGAGCAGATTGCCGTTTGAAGAGGGTGGGTGGTTGGCTGGCTCTCACAGAGAAAGTGATATGAGAGCAAATATTTGGAGGTGTGGGACGAGGCATGTGCAAAGGATAGCTGTCCTATCATTGTTGTTGACCTTACGACCCCGGTTTTGTCGGTGAGGGAGTTGGCTGTGGACTCATGCGTGGGAAAGAACTTTCTAACAGTAGAGACTCAGCTGCCAGAGAACGAACAAATAAGGCTATTTGTCCTGGCATCTTGGACTGACATGTCTCTAAGAGAGGAGATGCTGGCCTCTATCCCAGACCATGTGGGACCCCTCCGCTGGGGAGGAAGAACCTGGAGGGCCGTACCACCATTGGGAGAGCAAGGCATTCTGTTTCCAGGGCATGCTGCTCCAAGGGATCCCGAAGTTTCCGAAGGGCCAAAACAAATAGCTCTCAAAGTGCCCAGAGGATAGAATCTTATTTCCAGCCCAACAATGGGATATAAAACACAATCTTCTTTTCTCAGACATCTAGATGAATATACTATTCACCTTGACAACTGCGGTTAACAATAGTTCCTGATAAGAGATAATATTTGTCCCTACGGCGTCCTGGCAGTAAGTTTCATCATTAGAGCACAAAAGACAAGTCATCAGAGGCTGGCAGTCTCTGAGTGTCTAGTGCTGGGCTCTGCTCCAGGTCAGGTAACTGAGCTGGGTTACATGAGCGTTCAATACACTGCAAAAATAAGAAGCTGAGATGAAACACACAAAACTCAGAGGGTCAGTAGTGGAGTTGGAGTTCACACATAGGCACATGTGTTTCCGAGGACGGGGCTCCTTACTGCACTGCTTCTCTCTTGCCCTTCTGTTCACTCACTCCTTGTTATGCTTCAAGCACGGAATTGTATTGTAAAGACCTCTCTGAGGATTTGAATCCCCACCTCCCATTCCTTACATACGTTGCTGGAGAAACAGGCAGAACATTTTTGTCTCTGCTTGACTCACAGCATGATTTAGGGACCCTCTGTGTGGACGCTTACAAGTTGGGGTAATGCTGGCCAGGTTGACTGCACTTTCCAAGAGAGATAGGCTGTCCATATGCATTCTTATTCTTTGGCACTGGGTTTATAAAGAGCACTTTATGACAGTATTGCCTAAGGACACTGGTAGAATCCCAGGTCCTGTTAGTGGAAATTCTGATTTGGGTGCAGCTGGATGGGCAGCCATTGATTGGAAAACAGCCACTTGATGGCATTGCTGGGGGAAATGGCCCTTGTTCTTCCTTGTGTCCTTTGGAGAAGGACTAAGGAGAGATGGCTCTACTGATTCTAAGTAATGCCAGGTGACCCCCTCCCCAGCTTCAGTCACAGGTCTAGGATCCAGATCGCAGTGGTGGGAACTATGGAGACTTCATGTGTGCTTTCCATGTGGTCACACTTCCTCTTCCTGCTTAGAAATGCTCCTGTAATATCTCAGAGAAGGAACTTGGCCCTGTCTTGGAGCAGAACTATATGAGGAGCTAGGAACTTCAGGGGACTTTTACAACCCTTTTTTGTTTGGCATATACCCTGGAGAATGAAGTTAGAGGTTAGTGTCGTGAGATCAATGGATATAGAGTCCAAGCCTCCCAATTGCCCTTGTTCAGTGACTCCAATAAGTAAAAGGCTCCCCTGTCCAGTGTGGTCTACAGTGTGTGGTCCTGCTGATCCAGAAGAGTTGAAAGGACTTTACAGTTCAAGTTCTCAAACACTCAACATGCAGTGGACAAAAGTAATAGCTAATGCCACCCCTCATCCATTTTTCATATTGACTTCCAGATGCTGTCCCCAATTCTTTTCTAATAGATTGCAGTCTCTCCCTTAGTTCATGGCCTCCCCAATTTTGGTGATAAAGTGTCTGATACAGTTTTGGATGGAAGCAGGCAACTTGTGTTGAGTTGTAAGGATTTGAGATGAATTAGTTTATTAAATTCTCATGACTTGCTGGGCAGTTGTGGTATATGCCTTTAATTCCAGTACTTGGGAGGCAGAGGCATACAGATCTCTGGGAGTTCAAGGCCAGCCTGGTCTACAAGAGCTAGTTCCAGGACAAGTTCCAAAGCAACACAAAAACCCTGTCTCAAAAACAAACAAACAAACAAACAAAAAAACCCCTCATGACTGTCTCCTGTTATCATTACCAGTTAACAATGGGGAAACTGAGGTACACTGGGGTTCAGTAATTCCTCCAGTTTATGAAACTAGCTTATGGTGGAGGAAGGTTTTGAATCCAGGCACTTTGATCCATGGAAGATTGTTTATTTTAATGTGTGTTGAAAACCAAAAACTTTAAATGTCTCCAGGGAGACAGGGACTCCTGCCTAGCTTGCTATCATGATGATCTTGACTAAATCAAAGACAATGTTAAGTAAAAAAAAAGCTGGAAATATTGTAAAGTAGGCCCTCTACTTTTCAGAAGAGTAAACTGAGGCCCAAGATCCAAAACATCATCCCCAGCGTCCTATTGTAGGCTTCTAGCTAAGCTGGAGTGTTTTTCTCTGTCTCTCGGGGCCAGCTTCATGCTCAGTGCTTTTGTCCAGAATGTCCGTTCACATGGATTTGAAAGTCAAGGTTTTCATAATTTAAATTATTCAAAAGTAGTTTGGAACTAGGCATACCTTGTAGCTTACATCCATCAGAACATTTGAGATTCACTCCCAAAGCCATTCGGCAGACAGCACAGGCCACAGTCAGCTGAGCTTCTCATGGAAGTACGACGTCCGAGTTCCAGACAAGGTTGCAGTCTAAAGCTCTCTGGTGAGTCGTCAGCTGTCTGGAGCCTTCTCTCCTTGTGCCCATGGCCTCACCTCTTTTTCCTCAGGGCTCTTCTCCCCCTGAAGGGGCTTCACCTCTTTATTCCACTCTTACCTTCTCCTCCCTGTCTACTCACACCCTCCTTATCACAAGTTTACTGCCCCCAATACAGCTCCTCCTGCTCAGAACACACTCCTCCTCCTGGGGACCTTCCTTCTCAGGCTCCCGTCATCCCCCACAGGCCTTAGCCTTGTGCTTTGCCACCACAGCTGAGAGCTGGGGTTAGTGGTGAGTGCCTTGTGCCTGGCTTATTTCCGGAGCCTTGATTTCCCTTTCCTCCGCAGTGCCTCAGTTTCCCAATCTGTAAAACAATGCTTGGACTAATGGTCCCATCTGTTGTTGGCTATTAGTGCTGTCATTGAGACATGTTCGCTCCCCCTTGCCCCTTATTTTATTTCTTCTCCCCCATACTCAGCTGTCATAAGCAAACTGTGCAACTTCCCAGGCCCCAGGAAATCTTTAAATAAATCCTAGTGTTTCCATGAGCTGGGAGAAGCGGCACATTATTCTTTTTTTCAAAACAATGACAGGACAATAAGAAAGGCCAAAACCAACCCAAAACAAAACAAATAAAAAGTCAAACCAAACCAAAATAAAACAAAACACCCCCCCCCCAACAACTGAAAACAAACCACCTGAAGCAAGTCAAAACAGGACAAGCTACCCTTGCAAGAGCAGCTGGGGAGGGAGGGCAGCATCTCACAGTTCCAAGGGACACTCAGCCCTGCGTGTGCTTTCCAGACCATTAGAGATCTTAGCACAGACAGAGAGGAGAGGAACGGACAGAGCTGACAGCCCTGGTGGGAAGTAACTCCAGACCAACCAAGGCCCTGCTAAAAATACTCAACCGGGACCTCACTGTTTCCAAGACAGATGGACACTGCGGGCTGGCGGAGGGCAGTGTCGGGGGAGGAAATTGTATCTGACAGTGATAACAATCTGGCCTCTCCCAGAGCTTCCCATCCTGAGAGAGTCCGGTGGGCTGGCCGGATCTCCACTTGTGCAAGAGGGGTGGCTGGAAATAGAAGCCTCCCAGACTGCAGGGTGGCCATCCAGCACGAGGGCCCACAGAACTTCTCCTTCAAAGCCGTCCTTGGAGGAGCGGAGGCAGATGAGGGGTGGGAGCCACTGGGGTGCTGCGATGAGATGCGGGACCTGGGGGCAGGGAGGGGGGACGACTCTGTGACCACTGACAATAGTCCTAGCTTCGGGCTGAAACAGATGACATCTGTTTATGTGCCTGTCCTCTTGACTTTCAGGAAGTCTTGCTTAAGCTCTTTGGATTTAACCTTCCAGAATGGTAACGGGAGGGGTGCAGTTTCGGAAGCAGTATGTTCAGTTCCAAGAGACACGCTTTAAGTAGGACAACAACCAAATAGTGAGGTCAAGTGGAGAGGGAATGGACCAGCACAATGAAGGACTCCCAGTGACAGGAGGCTGTGCCTTGCTTTGCATGGTTGCAGATGGCAGGAAGGCAGTAGCCAGGAAAACAAAGTGGGGAAGGTAAAGTACAGAGAAATAAATGGTGCCAGGCAAGCAGAGGGGGGACATTCTCCATGTCGGCATTGCTCCTGTGTGCCCTATGCAGAGATAGAACGCCTTTCCTTTAGGGCGAGTGACCGACTTTGGACATCTTAGAAACTATGTCTCTCACCTGTCTCCTTGCTACCATCTAGGCAGTGACTCCAAACAGGACAGAGTCCAAGCAAAAACAGTGAACATGGTACCAGTTTGTACTCAGATTGAGGGATAAAGATTGATCCCCATTTCCTGCTCTACCAATGTTTCCACATCCGGTCTTCACAACCCGGCTTTCAGAACTGATTGAACTCAATATCTTCTTTGCTGATGGGAAAAAGGGATGCCTCAGGCCATGTACCACCATGTCCCAGATCTTGGGCACTTTAGATATTTGATTCCACCTATGAAGTTTGTGGGTTTTCTGTCCTGGGATTCAGCTGAGTCAAAGAGAAGGTGTGAGAACAGGAGGGTTTCTTCCACCCATCCCAAGGCCAGGAGGACTCTGTTTGGCCTCTTTTAGAGTTGCCACTGACGAACAGCTCCTTAGAGGAAGCCTCTATGTTGGAAGAGCGTCTCCATCTCTCCCTACAGAGACAAGCACTCCCAAGACCAGAGGAGTTCAATTCCGTTTAGTTGACACAACATTATTGAACATTTACTATGTCCCAGGTTGCATGTGAGGCTTTCCTGTGTGCACAAGATGAATAAATCCTGCTCTCTGGTTGGTCAGCCACAGAACTGGGAAGCTAAGCAGCACTTACGGAACGGCTCAGCAGAGGCATGGCTTACCAAAACAGCTGCACTCACAGCAGTGAGTGGCTTCATTGCCTCTTCACTTCCTTTCTCCATGGGGCTTTCCCAGACCATGCCTAGCTTTGTCTCTGGATTCTGCAGGGAGACACCAGCTTAGACACGAGGAATGGACCCATAAAAGCTTTGTTTGAGACTGTGAGAATCCCTTCAGTTAAAGGAGGGTTTCTTCATTGTAGTGCGAAGGTTGGCTCGTGTGTGTGTGTGTGTGTGTGTGTGTGTGTGTGTGAGTGTGTGTGTGTGTGAATAATATGGCCTCCAGAACTGCAACCCTCAGAACCTCTGGCCCTTTGGGATCACACTCTCTTTCTGGTCCGGCTTAAGGAAGGCTATTTCCAGATGGCTGTTTCTAGCTTGGACTTACCCAGTGGTGGGTTGGAACAGGCGAGGAGGTGGCTTTGCCCCATGAAGTCCCATCTGGATTTTCTGCAGAGCAAACTCTGTTAAGAGTTCCCATCCCCAACAGCACTTCCAGCAATTTCCACATGGAAAGCCAGTCTATGGTCCCAGGAGGGAAGCAAAGAGAGGAGCTAGAAACTGACATCCTCGTCACTCCCCTGGCTCCTCCTTCCCTTTAGGATCCTCCTCTCTTTCCAGCAAGTCTTTTCTGTCTGAGACTGGAGGTTAAGTTAAGCTTGTGAGGAAAGCAGGGTAGAAACAGACCGGGAGAGAGGAATGCCTGGGTACTGAACTGTGCTTGGATTTGGTGTGATGGTCTGCTATACTCAGGGAGGGGGCATGGTGAGAAGTCACGGTTAGAGGCTGCTGAAGCTTGCTGTGATTGTGCATCTCTTCCCATGAGCCTCTCTAACACTGGCATCAGAGCTCCTGGACCGTCGCATCCCCAATATTCTAACTGCTCATTTAAACATCTCAGGGCAGCAAACCACATACCTTTTATGGCTAATTAGTGCTTCATACCCACCTCTGCCATTTGTCTTCTAGTTGGGTACCTTTGGGCAACTTGATTAACTTCTTTTAGCCTCCTTTTATGACCTGATTGATGTAGTTGTCAGTAGTAACAACCTAGCAGGAACATTAAGATGATGTATGAAAAGCCCCTAGTACAATCCCACTATGTAATAGTCATTTAATAATATATTAATCCCATATCATCAAATCGTAATGGAAGACAGACTCTGTTAGGCAAGACCCCTCCCAAAGCTAGCTTTGAGGCCAGATTTTGAATGCAAGAGGTTTTGGTGAGAGGTGAGCCTAGGGAACAGGAGTTGAGGAGTGCATATAAGACAGAAAATAGAATCTTGCAGAATGTGTGGTAATGAGGTAGATACTAAGGGCAGCTGAGGCTCAGTTCTATTGCTGGCATCAAGGATACTGTGGGGCATATGCATCAGAGTCATTTTAAAGTTCTACGAAGCCAGACTTCATTCATCCATCAATTGCCATTTATTATTTAATGAGGACCATATTCAGGGGGTCGTGCTGGTTTGCATTGGTCAACTTGACATAAACTAGACACACCTACGAAGAGGGAACCACAGCTGAGGAATTGCCTTCATCAGACTGATCATGGGCTTGTCTGTGGTACATTTTCTTTTTCCCCAATTTTTCCCTTCTATTAAAAATAGATTCTTTCCCCATACAATATAGCCTGATTGCAGTTTCTCGTCCCTCTAACCACCCCCAGCTCCTCCCTACCTCCCTTCCCATCTGAACCTACTCCCTTTCTGTCTCTCATTAGGAAAGAACAGGCTTCTAAGAGATAACAACCAAACATGACAAAATAAAATACAACAAGATAAAACAAAACCCATCACATCAAAGCTGGACAAGGCAACCCAACAGAAGGAAAATAGCCCAAGAGCTGTCACAAGAATCAGAGATTTGTTCACACACTCGGGAGTCCCATAAAAACACTAAATTGAAAGCTATACTATATATGCAGAGGACCTGGTGCAGACCTGTGCAGGCCCTGCCTGTTCTTGCTAATTTAGTCTCGGTGAGTTCATATGAGGTTTGTTCAGTTGGTTTAGAAGGTCTTGTTCTCCTGATGTCCCTCATCTCCTCTGGCTCATATACTCTTTCTGCCTC
>NW_026068099.1:1827628-1838132 GCF_014885135.2 Alexandromys fortis | reverse complement strand
TTTTTTTTTTTTTTTGACCAGTAGTATTTGGTTTTACCCCAGGTCTCTGGGCCTTTTAGTCTCTGGTTCTAGGCCACTCAAGCATTGTCAAAAATGAGTTCCATCTTGTGGAGTGAGGCTTAAGAGAAATCAGATTTGACTTGATTGGTTATTCCCACAAGCTTTGGGACACCATTACTCTAGCATATTTTACAGACAGGACAGCCTTGAAGATCACAGGGTTGGTGGTTGGGCTGGTGTTTACATTTCTACTTCGGTAGCTTGCAGAGTACCTTCCTGTAGCAATGACACTAGAACACGGCGGTGAAGGTTCTATGGAGGCACCAGCTTGATTTCTCCATGTTCAGAGAGCTGTGTGGGTGTTATCTTCAGAAAGGGGGCACTGTTGTCAGTTTGGGGAGAGAAATCTATCGTGTTGGCAACTGCTTTGGTTGTTAGGGGACCGCTTTGGTCAACAATTCAATTGGATGTAACCTAGTCCTGGTACTGGTAGCTTCATTTGGTGACAAGAGATGGCCAGTCGGGACTCTGTCTCCCCCATTATTTGGAGACTTCATTTTGTTTTAGGAAGTTCCCACTGCACTAGATTTCCACACCAGGTCTCAAATGCCCTGCAATTCTAGCTGTCTCTCCCAACCCCCCCAACTCGTCTCCCCTCCCTTTCACCACCTGATCCTTCTGTTACCATACCTGCCCTGCCCCCAGTCCTCCCACCCATAAAACTGCTTCTATTTCCCCCACCCAGGGAGATCTGTGTTCCTGCAGTCCTTCCTGTATACCTAACCTCTCTGAGTCTATAGATTGTAGCTTGGTTTTCATTTACTTAATGACTTTTGTGAAAATTTGAGTGAATACATACCAGATTTATCTTTCTGGGTCTGACTTACCTCACTCAGGATGATTTTTTTTTAGTACCATCCATTTGCCTGCAAATTTTAGGGTGCCATTTTCCTTTTTCAAACAACCAAGTAATACTCCATTGTATAAAAGCCCCACATTGTCCGGCTCATCCATTCTTCTGTTGAGGGACATCTAGGTTGTTTCCAGTTTCTGGTTGCTGTGAATAGAGCTGCAATGAACATGGTTGAACAAGATCTAATTGATGGAGGAGGGCCTAGCGTGCTGTGGGCTGTGCCACCCCTTGGCAGTTAGTGCCAGGTAATATGAGAAGCATCGAAAGAGCCCGGAAGTTCGGCTGTGAAGCACCCTCATGTGTTGGAGCACTTGTCCCCAGATGTTGGTGCCATTTCAGGACTTTTAGGAGGAGGGTCCTAGCTGGAAGAAGCAGGTCCTTGAGAAGTGGGATTGCTTCCAGTCTAAGCTCTATTTCTTGGTCTATGAGAAGGCAAGAAGTTCCAGCCCTATGCTTCTATGGCCGTGAACTCCACGGTGGCTTCCCTATTTTGATGGGCTATATTTTCCTAAGCCATGAGTCCAAAGAAACCCTCCCCTAAGTTGCTTGTGTGGAATAACCTGTCACGGTGGGGAAGAGTGGCTAATGGGGTGGGGAGCAGGGAGGAAAGACACAGTATAGAGCTTTCTTTCTGAGGTTCTGCCCATGGTGCCATTATACCCATCTCTACATAGGCATCGGAAGTATCTGGGAGGCTAGGGCAGTGCCTCATCCTGTGAGATTCCTACAGCCACCTACTTTATACATGTTGTGTACCCAAATTTTAGGACAGAGTGTAAAGAGCTCTGATAACTGTTAGAGAGAGGTGAGCTTCTGAGATTGAGGGACATGTGTTTTGAAGGGGTCCCTAGGAACCCCAGTGAAGGATCGTATGTGGAGACCATGCTGTACAAGACTTCTCTTGTGTGAGATGGGTTGCTTGCCCTTTGACCTGTGGCTGGTGAGATGCTGGGCCTCCCTGTCTCTCCTTGATGAGAGTAGTGACCTTCTCCCTGACTGTGCTCCCACACTCCACATCCCTACTGTGGCCCCACTTTACCCTTCTTTAATTTCAGCAAACTTACTCAGGTCTTGCCGTCATGGTAATTATTGTTAAGAGAAGGCTGGCAGAAACCAACATGGTGGATGAAGAGATGCAGTGTGTCTTCCAGCTGTTTCGATGGCCACCAGTTCCTCATTTTGTTCTGGAAAATTCTAAAATCCTTGCTGAAGAAGATGGTAATTAAGAAGTCAGCGTTCCCCAAGGGGAAGGGCAGGCTCCACTTACAGCAGAATCAGTGTAGAAGCTGTGGATATGTTGGTCCTGTGTCTTGCCTCTCTAGACGCACGCCAAGTGCATCCTGTGCTGTGTTGTTTAGATCCCCAAAGGGGCCTTAGCTCCAGTCATTCTTCATTAGTTCCACCCTGGGAAGTCTTGTGAGTGGAAAGGAACACGAGGAAGCATGGATATGGTGCCTGCTCTTGGGATCTGATGAGGAAACCGCAGAGGGGAGAGGCTGTAGGACTTGGTGTGGGAATACTGCCTGCCCTTGTCACACGGAGTACGAGGAAGCTTTACTCAGTGCACCGTCTTCTTCTAGTCTCGAGAGCATCTTTCTGTTTTGAAACAGGTCTATGCGAGAGGTATTAGAGCAGTGGTCTAGAAGTGGCCTGCATGAGGCAGGTACTGGCAAATACTGTTTATTGAGTGTGCTATTGGCCAGACATACTCTTAAGTGTGTCTTCCTTACAAGTGTACAACTCTAATGCTCACTTCAACCTAGGGAGTTGCACTAATATGAGCCTATTTTCAGTTGCTATTGATAAAATGGAGGCATGGGGAGGTTCAATAAATCTCTCTAAGTAAGGGAACTGGCAATAGAGTCAGGATTCAAAGGCAGGGACAGACCCTGCTTTCCTAGAAATATTCTCTTCTGACTTAGCATGTGATAACCTGAAACTGTTTAGTTTTATAATTTTGTGCTGTGATTCATATTCATTCAGGAGACTTTGAGTTACCCTCTCCATGCTACTAACTCATTTTTACCCTTTCTCTAAAAAGTACCCAGCCTCGGGTCATATGTTATAATAACAACAGACTGAGGCAGTCAGAGAATAGAGGACCAGGGGTTACTCTGGTGGGGTCGAAGAGTAAGGATTTTGATAAAATTATGTTGTAGTCCACAGGCCAGACCAGGGAACGTTTGAGAGAGGTCTGGGGTGGTAATATATAAGCTTTACTTTTCACAATGGAAAAAGGTTTTGCTATCTGATGGTTCTACTCAGAATTTCTCCTTTTTCTCCTTCTTCCCCTAACTGGGGAAGTGTTCTGTTTTGTTTCCAGGGAGCACATTTTAACTTAGTAGCTGGTGAGGGATACATGTTCCAGGTAAAAGTACTACTCGATTCAGATGTTTAGAAATGCAGTTTTCTTTTTAAAAAATTAAATGTGTACATCCCATTTACCGATGATTTAAACTTTGATAAATGTTCTTCCTTAAAGTGTCCTAGTCAGTTCTTTAAAACTTGGTCACTTCCAGGTTAGTGTTTTTGAAGCATAATTTACTTTTCCATGTGTCTCCCCTTTGTCTTGTCCCTTTCTCTTCTCTGGTGGCATCGGCTTGGAGGAAAAGCTTATATAGTATCACACTATTTAACAGTGTCCAGGAAATGCACTGTTACTGAGTATAGGAAAACAGATGTTGGAGTGTTGACTTCCATGGATTGTAAACTGTATTTTCTTCTCCAGCTGTAATGAGGTGACTGGTAAGTGACAAGAAATGGAACTGTCACTGCGGTCGGGATCACAATGGTCCCTCACTTGGAAGCAGACCACCCGGGTTGAAATCCCACCTCTGCTCCTGCCAAGCCTGTGTGACCTGGGAAGTTCCTTTGCCTCTTGGTCCTAACTTGACCTATTTGTCCAATGGGATAGCAATAAGATTTGCCTTATAAAGTGTTTGTGACTCCTTGCTCTAAATCTCCAGGTGTGAGCACATAGCCTGGAGAAACTGAAGAAACCGGGGCAGTTACATGGGACCACGTCCAGGATGGGGTAGGGAGCATCAGAGAAAGGAACAGCAGAGTACAGTGATCAGACAGGAGAAGGGGGAGGGGGCTCTTTAAGAAGGGGAGGCTGTGAATATGGAGGAAGGTAAGATAACAAACAATAAGGATATCTAAAAAATCTGCAAGGAATCATATACTATTAACATTTTACAAAATCCCTATAATACATGTAATCACAGGTATAAATACACATACATAGTTTTAATGAACTTTTTTCATCTGGGCTGATGGTGCTCCCTCTAAGGGCCAAAGACAGCCTAACAAAAAACTCCAAAGACAGACATGCAAAGCCCTCTTTTGAGATATTGACCTGGGCTGGTCAAGAAACTTTCAAAATATACATCCTGTTCCAATTGCTCTTAGTCTTCTGCAGAGAGGAAGTTAAGTTCCTATAGCTGAGGACATTATGTGTGTTAGAAACAGAGCTCGGAGACCCCTGTAGTGGAGCTGATTTGTCCGTGTCTTCCCTGAACACTAGCTGTCATGATACCAGAAAGCGCCATGCAAGCTTCCAAAGGAAGCAGCCAGCAGTCCTGCCCATCTATGATGCCCACGAATCATATCAAAGTCTAGCGCAGCGTGATAACTGTAAGGGGCAGCAGTAGAACATATCAGCATGTGGTTCTGGCTGGTCTAGAATTTGCTGTATATACCAAGCTGGCCTCGAACTCACTGAGAACTCACCTCTACATGGTAGTAACCAAAACCTCTCTAATTGGACTTATGGCTTACTCAGCAAGAAAGAAACCATTCCTGGTATTAGAAACCTAGCAAATTATTCAGTGCTACTGCAGCCATGGATATTGGAGGATAAATACAACCAGTAATTTACAAAACCAGCACAATCTGTAACAACATTCTAAATACTTGTCCTCATACCCACAGATAAGTGTAGTTTTCACCATGACCAATGAAAATGCAGAGTTGTGGAGCCCAGTCCCAATGGATACATCTACAAAGAGGGGCAGAAAGGTTGTAAGAACTGTAGGATTAGGGGTTTGCTCTGAGACTGTGTTGCCTAGGAATGCCAGCATGTAAAGTCTTAGTAATATAACTCCCCAATATGAGCTGAATGAGGAGGACCCCAATGGGCAAACCGAAGGGGATAGGAAAGGCCATGAGGCCTCAACTCTACACAAAGAACTAAGGAATGCTGAGGGTGGGAGAAATAATCTCCCCCAGGGAAGCACCTACATACAAGTAACATTACACAGACTGAGCAAGTTGTATTTAGACATATATAATCACATACACACACACACATACTCATATTCTCTCTCTCTTTCACACACACACTATATATATACACATATATATTCATATGCATGCAAAAATAATTAAAGAAACAAAGAGGCCATGAATTTGAAGGAGGGGTATTTGGGAAGGCTTGGGGGGAGGAAAGGGAAGAAATAACGTCTTGATTCTATTATAATCTCAAAAATAAGAATAAAGCGAGCTAGCATTCACAAATTGCTAAGATGCTGTAAAGCCTACAGAGGGCTGTATAATGAGCATCACACTTCATTCTTCACTTTGCACAAAGAAGGAGGATCAAAATTAAAACCTCTCTCTCTGTGTGTGTGTGTGTGTGTGTGTGCGCGCGCGCGCGCGCGCGCGCGCCCAGGTGTGTGGAGGATAGAGGTCAATCTCATGTGCCATCCATGCTGTCCACCTTATTTCTGAGACAGGGTCTCTCACTGGTCAGCACCTTGTCCGTTCAGCCAGGCTAGCTGGCTAGAAGGCCCCAGGAATTTTTCATTTCTGCCTCCCAAGAACTGGGCTATAACAAGTGACATCATGCTGGGCTCCCCACCCCTATCTCCCTTTCCTTTGCCCATGTTGTGAGGATCGAACTTGGGTCCTCCTGCTTAAAAGATGAGCACATTACCAATTTAGTGCCTCCTCAGCTGGGGCTGTCATTTCTAAAAGCCGCCACTTACCAGGGGACTCTGTCTCGGAATAGGAGGAAAAGAGGGACACAAGCGTTACCAGTGAGGCTGACAGATGTTTTCAGGGCCTTGCTGTGGGAGTGACAAGGCGCTCACAGTAGAAGCTATTCTTTCTGGGAACAGTGGTGAAGGGCCTAGGGGTCCTGCAGGGATGGGGTAGACCTGCTCTTGGGGTATTTAAGATGACTCGGACTGGCTCATGCCTCATAATTAGAGTGTGTTTCTTGTTGGTGTACCTGCAGGAGAAACCTCCCACAGCCCCGCAGGCCTCACTCATTCCCTTGCCTCCAGGTTTCTTGAGGACTTGTGTGAGAGTTAAAGAGCTCTAAAGGAACCGCAAACCTAGGCCATCAGCACTGCTGAGTTAGTTAGCTTCAGGTAGGCGCAGGGACTGGAGCGGAGAACGGACAAATGGCTCCTGTGTGAGGTTTCACCTTAAATTATAGACAAAGGTCCTTTGCCTCTTTCCTGTCTTCCCCAAGGAGAAGTAGCACTTATACTTTCTGATTTTAACCAGGACTTCCTTAGAGCAACAGACCTGCCCCGGGCTTAACCTCCCCCCCTGCATTTGTCCAGCCCTCTCTCTGAGGCTGTCTGCACACCCGGGTTCATTCACTTCCTGCTCTCCTTGTGAGAACTCCCATGCTCCCCTGTGCAGCTGCTCCACAGCTGGGGGGCCCCCCAGTCACCTCCTGCTCACCCCCAGTCACTTCCCCGTTGACTGGGGCTTGGGGAGAGAGTGCAAGGTGCTACATCAATATAAGACATTTCCTCCCTTGTCCCCTCAGCTGTGGGGCTCAGCTGTGCGTCCTCCGGCACCTACAAAATCAAGCACCTGCTTTCCAGATGTTGTACCCAGTGTCTAGCAAAGCCGGCAGTCCCACAGAATGGACACAGGTATTGATTTGGGAAACAAAGTGCAGTGGAATTATGGGCCTGACAAAGGTTGGCGGGGCTAGGGCATCATTCTTTCCAGCCCTCCATCTTCAGGAGGCCGGTAACCAAACAATGAAATTCTTTGTTTTAACATTATCTAGTGAAAGAACCCCCTGACTTCCTAAGGGCTCGTTGTCAGCGGCTTTTCTTTATGAACAGTGTGTTTCTTTCTAGGCTGACGAGAGCCAGGCACACACCTGCAAAGCTCGTATATAATCAGCGCTCTTCCCTTTCCCCCCAGGTGGATTATTAGGACAGGAGGAAGTGCGGGTGACCTAGAATGAACACTGTCCTTATGGTCACATGATTTCAAATCCAGTTCTGTAGTGGCTATGGCTTGTCTGAACCTTCCTGTCTCAACGCTGGCCTCTTTAAAACTAGAGAGAGAAAGCCTGGTCTGGGAGAGTTTTGGAGACTAAACCTAATAATACATGTGTGTACCTAGTGTTGCTGCCACCTCAGAGGTCCCAGGCAAGTCACAGCTACAGCTGAAATTAATTCAGACAACACCAACCAGCAATAATAACAATGACAACAAGTCACAATCGGCACTGAGCATGGCAGTCTGCTTCTGCTAGGAGCCAGCTCTGATACAGTGAACCAGCTCCTGCTTTTGTTTGTACGGTTGTTATTATTTTTATTACTACTACTACTATTATTATTTTTAAAGAAAAATTTTACTGTGTAAACCAGGTTAGCCTTGATTCTCTTGTTTAGTCTCACTAGTGCTGGGATTATAGGCATGCGTTCTAACACCTGACTTCAGGACTTTTTCTTTCCATCCCTTCTCCCTCCCTCCCTCTCTCCCTTCTTCCTTCCTTCTTTCCTTCCTTCCTTTCTTCTTTCCTTCCTCCTCTGTGGTATTGGGGTTTAAATTAGGGATTTTTATATTCTAGGCAAGTGTTCTATAATCAGCTACATTCTTAACCCCCCTTTCACTTAACTGCTTTAAATCCATTTTTTAGTTAAAATAGAAATTCATCACTTTCCCCTTCTTTTTTTCTTCTTCCAACCGCTCCCATGTCTTTCCACTCTCAAATTGATAGCCTGTTTTTTTTGACTGTCATGGTTACATTCATATATGCATACATGTGTATATATGTGTATGTACAACCATATAAATACAACCCGCTGACTCTGCTTTTGTTATTTGTGTGCATACGGTTTCAGGGCTGAAACCTTTTTGTATTGGACAATCAATTAGGGGTCTCACACTAGGGAGAAGCCATTTCTCTCCCCGAAGTCATTAGCTGTGTATAGTTCTTCGTCCAGAGATGGACCCTGGGCAAAGTTCTTCTTCCATGTTAGCATGGCTATGGCTACAGCCACAGTTCTGGTCTTGTGTATGTTGTCATGTCTAGGAAAGGTTCTTTTAAAACAAACTTTTTCTTTTTTTTTTAAGTTTTAAATGGGGCCCCACTAAGTTGCACAGGCTAGCCTTTCTGTAGCCCAGGCATGTCTAGAATTTATAATTATTTTGCTTCGGTCACCCAAGTTTTATGGATTATAGGTTGCACCACTATGTTTTGTTTGAAAATCTTTAGAGGTTTTAAAGGCACACTTGTGGCCTACTTGTTTTTAGAATTATCTGGGAACAGTAGTAAAACTTCAGAATTCTGTTCCCAGGCACACTTATTGAACCAGGATATGTCAACTGTACCAGAAAATCAACACTTTGTCAAAATCTTAAAGCAAATGTTTACCTTGTATTGGTGACGTTCAAGAAAGGGTGTCACCTGGTTGTTTTGGAGGTGCTTATTGGTTCCTGGATGCTCAGTCCTGAAATAATCACACAGAAGCTATATTATTTAATTCACTACTTGGCCCATTAGCTCTAGCTTCTTATTGGCTAACTCTTACATATTAATTTAACCCATTTCTGTTAATCTGTGTATCGTCACGTCTGTCTCTGGCGGGACTACATGGCTTCTCTCTGACTCTGCCTCCTCTTTCTCCCAGCATTCTGTTTAGGTTTCCCCACCTAGTTCTGTTCTTCTATAGCTCTGCTATAGGCCCAAAGCAGTTCCTTTATTAACCAATGGTATTCACAGCATATAGAGGGGAATCCCACATCACCTGGTACTTCCTGTATACAGAGCAGAAGCTTTGCCCTGTGTCTCTTTGTTCTTCCACGGAGCCAGAAGCCTATTGGCATGCCTTACTGGAAGCAGAGGGACACAGAAGATCAGCATTTGAAATAAACTCAAGGGTCATTCCACCCATCTCTTACTAGCTATAAGATTTCTTTTAATGAAAATTTAAAGAGTGAATTTGGGGTTTGGAGATAGGAAAGAAAAGCAAAACTAAAGAAGAACCAGGGTCAGTAAGACAGGTTTGGCCACAGCCTGGGGCCATGCCTATGGGAGGCTGGTGTGAGAAGAGATCGAATGCCAGCTGTGGTGGGGAGACAGGGAGAGGGCTGGGCTTCAAAGTCTCTGAGTTGTAGACAGAAACCGAGAGATGTAGATCATTATCCCAGTGGTTCTGAATGGCGAGACAGTGGGGACCACTTCTGAGAATAAAACAGAAGTCAAAAGAAACATGGAGACGGGGGAAAATGGTGTGGAGTAGGAGGAAGATCTAGGCTATGTTAATCATTGCATTAATGAATGGATTTCTGAAGCCTCTCTGGATCTTCAAGCCTGGATATAAGAGGGGGAAACAAGACCCCTTGTCAAGAAATGTAGGCTGTGTGGGACTCATATGGGACATTTCTGATGTGTCTGATATTCTGATTTCATACCTTGCAAATGCTATAATTAGGAAACACCTTTCTGTCTGCTGCGGGGCCCAGTTATATAAAGTGGGAGAAGTGTCCAGCAGGTTGCCTGCATATAGAAGAGCCCCACGACTGTGGAAATTCCCTCTGGGGAGTCTAAGCACCAGAGACTAGGGGGAGCCTTGTTAAGAGTTGGTTTTGGTGCTCCAAAGTCACCATTACCTTGACACCTAAGTTTTGGAGCTCAGCAACAATTCGTCACAGTTTAATCAAAGCACTGAAACTCATGAAGCCCAGAAAAAAAAGATCCTAAAGTTCTTCTGTAGATCTTACTTAGAACTTTGATCTGTAGCTTGCTTGGGTCAGGTCACGTGAGGAGAAAACCAGCCAGATTTGCTGAAGGACAGTTCCAGGATCAGCAATTGTTTTGATTATTATGTTTTATCTATCAATCATCTATCTATCTATCTATCTATCTATCTATCTATCTATCTATCTATCATCTATCTATCTATTTTACATTTGAAAATATAGCAATTCTTGAAGATAAAACACAGGTTTCAGGTTCTAGGCAAGATGAAGGAGGCACACTTTCCCTCCTCCACCGTGGGCAAAGCCTGGGTGGGGGGAAATGTACGGACAGTTACTCTGATGTGGGTCAATCTGTTGATTTCATTGGCTGAGCAATAAAGAAACTGCTTGGCTGGCCCTGATAGGTTAAAGCATTGGTGGGAGGAGTAAACAGAATAGGATGCTGGGCGGAAGAGGAAGTGAGGTCAGACTCTGCTCTGCTCCCGGAGAGACCCAACAGCTCTGCTCTCTGGAGCAGAGACTCCAGGATGGACAGAGGCTAGACTCTTCCCGATAAGCGCACCTTGGGGTGCTTACACACATCATTAGAAATGGGCTAGTCCAGGTGCGAGAATTAGCCTGTAAGGG
>NW_026068099.1:1791304-1825270 GCF_014885135.2 Alexandromys fortis | reverse complement strand
TCAATCTGTTGATTTCATTGGCTGAGCAATAAAGAAACTGCTTGGCTGGCCCTGATAGGTTAAAGCATTGGTGGGAGGAGTAAACAGAATAGGATGCTGGGCGGAAGAGGAAGTGAGGTCAGACTCTGCTCTGCTCCCGGAGAGACCCAACAGCTCTGCTCTCTGGAGCAGAGACTCCAGGATGGACAGAGGCTAGACTCTTCCCGATAAGCGCACCTTGGGGTGCTTACACACATCATTAGAAATGGGCTAGTCCAGGTGCGAGAATTAGCCTGTAAGGGTTAGAGTTCATGGGCCAAGCAGTTCTTAAATGAATACAGTTTGTGTGTTGTTATTTCGGGCATGAGCTAGCCAAGCGGCCGGGGTGTTGGGGACACAGCCCCGCCGCCCCTATTTCAACATTACTCAACTTGAAAGCAAGCAGTAGCAGGAAGACTAGGAGGGCTCAGTTCACTTTTTCCTTAAATCTTTCTGGACCTTGGTGCAGCCCTGAACCAGGGCAGTGAGATGTAGACAGAGGACCAGGAGAAGCATTCCAATTATATCTTGGGTGGGAAGGAAAGTCTATATATAACATTCAGAAAGAATGGGGGAAATCCTACAAACGTCTCTTCTGTTTTAGATTTTATTTGTGTGTGTGTGTGTGTGTGTGTGTGTGTTGGTGTGTGTGTGTCCCAAATCATCTGATGGTCCTGAAGTGATGAGAGCCTTTAGGAACTGAAAACCCAGAAGAAAACCTCTCTCTACTGTGGTGGGAGGAGCTGCGGTTCCAGGCAGGGGTGGGATGGGCGGGAGTGGTGAGGGATTGGATTCCTAAAGTATTTTGTTCTCTTTTTCTGTTTTCCTGCTTGTTGGTTTGGGCTTGAGCACAGCTGTGGGAAATGAGTAGTAATATAGGGGAGCTGTAGCCCCAGCTTGCCAGTGGGAGGACTAGGAAGGTGTGCCCAGGAAACCAGAAAACATTTCAGAGATGGTGGAGAGGGAGGGGTTTTTGAGAATGACTTTTTAAAGTGGTTTATGATCAGCTCGACTGCACCCAGGAGGTGAGCTTGTGTGGATTTTAATTTTATTCATTTTTAGATGTATTCATGTTTTGCTTACACATACGTGTATGCAGTGCCAATATGTGGACGCCAGAAGAGGGCGTTCTATCCTTTGGCCCTGGAGTTACAGACAGAAATCGTGGGTAATGGATGCCAAACCAGGGTCCTCTGCCAGAGCAGCTGGTACTCTTAACTGCAAATCCATCTCTCAGCCCCCAAGATGTACTACTTTTCCTTTTTTATTATGACGAGCAGACAGTAGGTTTGCTGACCCCAGCATCACCACAAATACATGTCATGTACGTGCTATACAAGCATGACAGCTAAGACATCAGTAGCGTTGGGATATTTTCAGTCCATTGTGATCTATGGAGCCGCCATTGTCTCTGTGGCCATCGAACTCAATAGCCTCTGCATCACATGACTTCATATCATCTCCAGTAAGCTTTGCATAACATGTTCATTGATGCGCTTGGATTCGGCATTGCTGTCTTATTCTCTGTTTCCTGTTAGTTTCTTCTACTCTTTTGTTTTTCTCTTTCTCCTTGAGTGCTCTTACTGGAGTTCTCTGAACATTTCTTGCCAGTGAATTCTACTGTACCCATTGCATTTTTGCTGTAACTGTTTGTAAGGGGGTTGATTAATGGTTACTGTGAAAAGTACTATACATATGTCAATGTGTATATACACACTGACATGCATTTATGCATACTTTGGTTCAATATTTCAATCTTTCAAGTAAAATATGGAAATTTGTTGCATCTTCACACACTGAAAACTCCATCATACAATGGTTTTTGCCATTAAATACAGTTTTTTAAAGGTCATGACAGAATAAGCATCCAAACATCTGTCCTCTCTGTTCTTTCCCTTCTCTCCTAACCTCCCAGTGTTCCTCCTAGCTTCATGTCTTCTCTGTCTCAAGGTTTTCTTGTGATGGACGTTAAGGCTAGTTCTTCTGACCAAAAAGAAAAAGAATCCTTTGAACTTTCCTTTGTCTGGAAAAGTGTTTTTCATTTCTGGTCCTGTATTTCCACTGGCTACAGAATTCAGTATATAAAGGATTTGCTTTCAGCACTTAAAGAAAAGAGTTGTTCTGGTTTTTTTTTTTTTTTTTGTCTTTTTTTTCTCCTTAAATTTTGATAAGCAACCCACGACCCCCACATCGTGAGGACCACTGCTTCACAGGGACATCTCTCTTGCTGATTCCCAGAGGTTCCCACCCTTAGCTTTTAGCATTTGCCTAGGATGAGTGGGGAGTTGATTAGTTTGGATTTCTCTAGATCGAGGTTTACCAAGCACGGAAATAGAAAACATGAGAAAAAGTAACACACGCCTCACTCAGCTGAGCTATAACAATGAACAAAAATACTGGCAATCTAGAAGAGAAAAACCAATAGTAGAATGAAGATGCCATAAAAATTCCAACACAGATCTGGATCCCCACAAAGGATCTGAAATGACAAAAAGAGAAAAGCTATCCATGAAAAAGAGGACAGATGACAGGAATGCATGGGTTGCTGGGTTATGCTGGACAGTTTCATGTCACCTTGGCACAAGACAAAGTCATCTGGAATGAGAGAACCTCAATTAAGAAATGTTTACGTAAGATAGTGTTGTAGGCAAGCCTACAAGGTATTTTCTTTTTCTTTTTATTATTTAGGTATTTTCTTAATAAACGATTGAAGGCGGAGGGCCCAGTCCATTGTGGGTGCTGCCATCTCTGGGCCAGTTGTTCTGGGTTCTATCAGAAAGCAGGCTGAGCAAGCCATGGAGAACAAGCCAGTAAGCAGCACCGCTCCATGGCCTCTTTATGAGCTCCTGGCTGTTCCTGCCCTGTTCGAGTTTCTGTCCTGACTTCCTTCAATGATGAACAGTGACATGGAAGTGTAAGCCAAAGAAACCCTTTCCTTCTCAACTTGCTTTTTTGGTCATGGTGTTTGATCACAGCAATAGAGACCCCCTCACTAAGACATGGGGTATCCAAAGGAAAGGGTATGCAAAATTTCCCATTCTGATAAAGACTGAAGCCTACAGATATAAGAAGCTTGTAGCCCCAAAGGGAAGAGCCAATTAATGTCTTCACTTAACACATAATTTGCTCAGTACATATTTTTCCTAGTCAGAGAAGAGCAATAACATGCAGATAAACAAGTAAGGAGCCTATGAAACAGTAAACAATATGGCAGCAGTGAGGGCAGGGATGGCAGGCAGATGTGAGATGAAGGAACGTATCACAGGAAACATGTCTGGCTGGGTGATGTGTGAACAGAATCCTGAAGGAGGTGAAGCCAGGATCTGGACAGAAATCCAAGACACCACGGTTCAGGGACATGGAGGTGGAGAGGCCCTGAGGTAGGGTCTTGCCTAGCAGATTTGATCTTAACAAGGGGCAGAGTGTGACAGGGACAAGCAGGGTCTAGGTAGGAGAAGGCTCAGACACAGACTCTATGAAGATGCACCTCAGAAAAGGAGGGCAGGATTTTAGAGGAATGGTCAGAAGTGAAGGGGTACCATGTAACAAACTACCCAGGAAGCAGTCAGCCTTGCTGGAGCTGACCAGCTTTGGAGGAAGCATGGGGAACAGTGCTGAGTGAGTTAGAAGGGCCAAGTGAGGCAGGGGGATAGCCTCTGTGAAAAGGCTGCAATAGGGAAGCGTGAATCCCTGCAAGAACTACCCGAAACAGAGAGGTAGCAGAGAGACAGTATGGATTCCTCTCTCCTGTGATTTAAATGCCTTCCACCGGCCAAATCTAATCACATTCAAGCTGTGGATTTTGTCTTCAAAGAGCAGTCACCAAGCAGGGCAGAAGGGCAAAGGAGAATATGGGGGCTGGAGAGCTGACCAGACAGACTGTCTATCCCTGAGAACCAGAGGGAGAACGGTGACCTGCTCTGGAGAGGAAGAACAAGTAGCTTGTAGGTGGGGGTGCTTTGATTTAAACTAGCAAGCCAGCCTACCCAACTGGAAGGTCATAGTCTCTGCTTCCAGCGAAAGGGCTAGAAAGGAAGTTTCTCCTGGTTTGTGGAGCACATTGGCCAAGGGCAGGCTCAACAGACCAGATTCCTTTCCTACCTCAACTTCCCATGTGGCCGCAAACACTAAATTGCAGTGTTGGCTTCTGCTGCTCTATTTTCCATTTCCCTCCAGGTCTCATTAGGCATGCCTTGCTTTTCCTGCCGAGATTACTTTCCTATACATGGTTCTTTGAAACAAATAGGATTCTGCTTTAGTTCAGACCTAGTCTTCAATTTTGATAAACTTCAACCTGAAGTCAGGACCACTTGAAATGATGAGATTGTAGAGATAATAGGGAATTCTTCTCCAAGCCAGAATCAGAGTGGATGTCTTGCAGATATCCCCCTCCATGTAGGGAGAAGTTAGCTTCTTGAATGTTCCATTTCCCAGCTACAGTTTTGCCTGGTGTTTCTTTCAAAATCTGACATCTCCCCAAGGCGGTGCTGTAGATTAAGGCAGGACATGCTTGGAAGCTGGCTACTGGGCTCTCCAGAGAGATGCTGGAAGGTCTCATGGGAGTCATGGCCTTCAGACCTCATCTAAGGGCTGTCAACACACCAATGGAGCCCCTGGTAATCTGCCTCTCTCTGCGCCTCCTGCTCAGAAAGCTGGAATGGTAGTGGAGGTAAGGAAGTTCTGGCAATGATGAAGTTTGCACTGGATGGCTTTAGGGAAGGATTGAATTGATGCCAGGAAAGGAGGGGGCAGAAAACAGGAAGAGATGGAGCAGAAGACTATGACTTCTATCTCAAGGAGAAAAGCAAATGTAGCATTCTTGTAGGGAGATGTGGAAAATGGTATTTATAGGTAGGTAGCAGGTGAGAATTCTCAGGTTCTGTTAAGGTAGTTTGTCTGTCCACACAGTTATATTTAAGGAGGCAACTTTCCTTTAAATTTTTAACCATTTGAAAAATTGAAAAATCAAATTGTATTTATACTTTCAATGTTCAATGTTTCAATGTGTGTTTAGAAAGCCCTCCCCCTACCCCAGCAATTCCACGTGAGGCCTGGGATATGTGAGAGTAGAGATTATCTTCTCGGGTTCAGTGAGTTGAGCCAATGTATGCCAAAGGAATGTGTAAACATTTCCCTGTTACTTAGTCTCGCAGCTTATTATAAGGGAAGACATATATGTGGATTTGAGGTGTAGATGGTAGATCTTAAATCTGTTTCTCA
The DNA here is from genome assembly GCF_014885135.2 of Alexandromys fortis. Classification (NCBI taxonomy): domain Eukaryota; kingdom Metazoa; phylum Chordata; class Mammalia; order Rodentia; family Cricetidae; genus Alexandromys; species Alexandromys fortis. The sequence goes on along the minus strand of NW_026068099.1, from coordinate 1,820,032 downwards.
CTCAGCCATGAGTTCCTCAGATGATGGGTTGGGACTCTGTTATTATTTGGAAGTGAAGTCTCCCTCAACAAGGCTCTCGTGGTAAAGGCTTGGTTCCTAGCTACTGGTGCTGCTCAGAGACGCTTTGGTCATAAGAATGCTAACCTCAGTGATGGATGGGTTCGTAGCCGAGATGGGCATATGTGGAGAAGTCCCTAGAGGGACCTCTGGAGGGCTTACTTTGACTCTGTCTTCATCTCTCTGCTTCTTGTCTGCCATAAGGTTCCCCCACAGGCTTCCCGCTGTGACATCACCACATAAGAGTCCAGAAGCATTGGAATCAAATGACCATGAGCGGCAACCTCCAAAACTGTGATCCAAAATAAATTGGTCCTTCTTTTAGATTTTTCAGCTATTCTGTTATAGTAACTGAACGTTCACCAAGCTTGGTCTCAGCTTCAGCTTCAGAGTGATCAAGTGGGGAAAATGAGTTCCGAGTCTGTGTGTGCCTAAGTAGCCCCAACGCGCAGCTTCAGAAGCCAAAGTTGAAATTTCCATTTCAGTTTAACCAGCACAATCTTTGCTGTGTTCTATGAAAACCTCTAAACTTCAGATTCTTCATTTGTAAGGTGGGGTAGGTGCTATCCTGTTGGACATTTGTCAGGAGTAAGTAAGGGTCGTTAATAAATGTTAATAAAACAAGAATATGTGACAGCCATGCATGGCCTCTTTAAGGATGGAGAGGAAATCATGGGGAACACAACAGTTGCTGTGTTCTCTTACTTAATTTCCTTTCCAATATTAATTGCAGCTATACCACATAGTATATCATTTGTGCCATAAATATTTCATATCTACCTAAGAGAAGTAAAAGACTCCTAAAAACCTCAAAACTATTATTACTTAAAATTTAAATTTAATTCCTAATATTATGTATTATTATCCAGATAGTGTTCAAATCTGTCTCATAGATTTTCCTTGTTTCATCAGAATTTGAGCTACGTCTACACATTAGCATTAATTATGGAGATAATTTCTTTCTCTTAATTTTAAAATTTGAAATATTATATACTTACAAATCTTACTATCTATCTATTGATCTATCTTAAGAGATGCTGTAGGAGTTTGAATAAGAATGTTCTGTTCCTCATGGTCTCTGGATTTGACCATTGGTCCCCAGTTGGTGGAGCTGTTTGGAGATGTTTAGGAGGTGTGGCTTTGTTGGAGGTGGTCTTAAGTTTAAAAGACGAGCTCCACTTCCAGTTCACTCTTTCTGTCTTGTGCTTGTGGTTTAACAGATGAACTCTCAGCTTGCTGATCCAGCTGCCAAGCCTGCCTGATGCCACACTTCCCCACTCTGATGGTGATGGACTCTCATCCCATAGGAACCGTAAGCCCAAATAAACTCTTTCTTCTGTAAGTTGCCTTATCATGGTGTTTCATTACAGTAATAGAAAAGTGACTGATAAAAGTGCACCTCGGCTGAAGAATGGGTAAGAAAAATGTGGTACACTTACATAACGGAGTACTACACAGCAGGAAAAAACAACATCTTGAGGTTTGCAGGCAAATGGTTAGAGCTAAAAAACATCATTTTGAGTGAGGTAACCCAGACCCAGAAAGACAATTATCACATGTACTCACTCATAAGGGGCTTTAAAACATAAAGCAAAGAAAACCAGCCCACAAATCACAATCCCAGAGAACCTAGACAACAATGAGGATCCTAAGAGAGACATACATAAATCTTATCTACATGGGAAGTAGAAAAAGACAAAGTCTCCTGAATAAATTGGAAACATTGGGACTTTGGGAGAGGGTTGAAGGGTAGGGGAGAGGTAGGGAGGAGAGCAGAGAAAAATGTAGAGCTCAATAAAAATAATTTAAAAATGGTGCTTTGTACCTATTACCCAATTTCCCATTATCAAAGCCAGGAAATTAATACAGACATAAGACAATGAATTAGACTGCAGACTTCATTCAGATTTGACTGCACTGGCATGCACTTATCTTTCAATGTCTCTGTGTTTAAATCTATGACATTGTATCATATGTGTAGTTTATAGGACCTCCGGCCTGGACCACATACAGAGCTATTTCACAACAATGGAATTCTCTCCTATTAGCCACACCCTCCATTCTCTTCCCAACCCCTAAAAACCACTGATCTGTTCCATATCTCTACAGTTTTATTTTTAGAAGATGTTGTATAAACAGAATCATAAAATATAGAGTCTGTTGATGTCTCTGTATTTCAAATTACATTTTAGGGAATTCTTTACATGGTAGAGAGTTTGTAACTAATCATTTTGGAAGAACAAATTCCGACCTACCAAACAGATGGTCATGTGTGTGGGTGTCCATTCATTCAAGACATACTTATTGAAGATCTGGGATGTGTTCATAGCACAGTGGTAGATATGAAAATAATTGCTTTCTTGTGACTGTGGCTGTGTTATGTGTCTGGTTGGGTTGTCAGAGTAGTGGCTACAAGTCATAAAAGCATTAGTTCTCTCAGGAAGGGGATGTTAGGCTTGGCCTGGGTTTCAGTCCATTCTCCCTTTTCTTCTCATGTCTGGGATCTTCCAACTCCACCCACGTAATCAGTCTGTCTCAGTTTATTCAGCATCCTCCAACAAAATACCATAAAGTAAGTGGCTTATAAACAAAATTTATTTCCCACAGGTCTGGAGACTATGGGGTCAAAGATCAAGGAATATTTAGTGTCTGGCGAAAGCTTGCCTTTTGCCTTGTCATTGTTCTACATGGAAGGGGGGTCTAGCTAGTGCTCAGAGACTCATTTATAATGATGCCAATACAAATAATGAGGCCTTAACACAACCTTCGTAACCCAGCCACCCAAAGGTCCCACCCAACTCCTAGTGCGATCATCTTTTGTGTGAGAGTTCAACATCCGAATCTCTGGGATCATTCATACACACTGGGCCAATTGATACCTCTGGGACTTTGGAACCAGTCTTAACTGGAAGCAGGAGTGATTTCAACCTGTTTTAGGATTTGGTTCCTCAAACAGCTTATCTGAGCTTATGGGAGCTCAACAATTCCAGTCTGACAAGGAAGGAACCAGCATAGGACCAAACTAGGCCCTCTGACTGTGGGTGACAGTTGTGTGTCTGTGGAACACTGTGGACAACTGTCAGTGAGACCAGGATTTATCCTTACTGCTTGTTCTGGCTTTTGGAACTCATTCTCTTTGGAGGGATACTGTTAGCATCCCTCCATTCGTTCCCTGGCTGCTCAGACCCAAAATAATTACTCAGGAACGATATTATTTTCAATACTGTTTAGCCAATAGCTTAAGCATATTTCTAGCTAGCTCTTACATCTTAAGTTAACCAGTTTCTATTATTTTATATTTTACCATGAGGCTCAGGGTCTGCCAGCAATGTTCCAGCTGGCAGCTCAGAGTCTCTCTCATCTGGCGGCTACATGGCATTTCAGCCTAGATATATTCTGTTAAGCCCTTGGCTGAAATCAGCTTCTTTATTAAGCAACAAAATCAACACATATACAGAAGACTTTCCACACCATTTCCCCTTTTCTGTTTAAATAAAAAGGAAGGCTTTAACTTTAACATAGTAAAATTACATATAACAAGACAGGTATCAAGCAAGAATTACAGTTATAATATTTATATCTACTTTTTCTTTTATCATAACTAAAGAAAACTATAATTATAACTATCTATTCTTAAACTCCATCAAAGACTCCAGAAGGATATAATATTACCTAAGTAAACAGGAAGTGCATTGTAAGCAACTTCCAAAACTCTAGTATTGACAGAGATATCTTGCTGCCTGGACAGTCACCCAATGGTCTTCTGTACCATTGCAGGCACCCATCTTTAGCCTATTGGCCCATAGTATCTTGCAGACTTTTCCACGAAGCAGGAATTTCAAAGACAATTCTACCTATATTGGCAGTTTGTCAGACACTTTCTTCTGTGTCCTGCAGAATGTCTAGCAGACTCTTTCATGAAGTAGAAACCCTGAAGGACTTTCTTACCTTCTTTAGATAGTTTCAGAAGTCATTTTTCTGTGGGTCCTGCAAGTCTAGTCAAACAGTTGAGGCAAGAGCAGCTTCTTGCCCAAATGGCTAATAAACTCCATAAAGCGTCTCTTCAATGCCCATCATCCTCTTGAAGTAGATTGGTGCTTCCGGGAGCAAATGTGTCTCATTGTCATGAAAAGTCTTAAATTCTTAAAACATTTTAAATGCTTTATTTTGTAGTCTTGGAAAGATTTGAAGAATATCTATCCATCTGAAATACATCTTTGTACATCTGGAAAACCTGACTAATATGACTACAAGCTTGACTATTATAGATGACTCTCTATTAACCTATATTTTAAATTATACATTCCATTTTTAAATGAGCTGCATAAATACAATACTTTACAAGAATATATATATATATATATATATATATATATGCCATGTGGTGGTGGTGGTGGTGCATGCTTTTAATCCCAGCACTCAGGAGGCAGAAGCAGGTGGATCTCTGTGAGCTCAAGGCCATCCTGGTCTACAAGAGCTAGTTCCAGGACAGGCACCAAAGCTATAGAGAAACCTTGTCTCAAAAAAACAAACAAACAAACAAACTCAGAAAAGACATATGTGTGTGTGTGTATAACAAAATTGATCTTGAATTTGTATCAATAAACCAAGATCCATACCAATGCAAATCTCTATGGCATATCCCCCTTTAAATGTAAACAAACATTTATAAACAATATTTGGGAATTTGGGGAGGTAATGTATGCTGTAAATAGGTTTTATTGCCATTAGTTAATGAAGAAGCTGCTTTCGGCCAATGGCTTAACACAGCAAAGCCAAGCTAAAAGAGATATATAGAGAGAGTAGGCGGAGTCTGAGGGAAGCCATGTAGCTGCTACCAGAGACAGACATGCCAAAATTTGCCGGTAAGCCACAACCACATGGCTATACACAGATTAATGGAAATGGATTAGTTTAAGATATAATAGCAAGCTAGCAATATGCTTAAGATATTGGCCAACAAGTGTTACAAATAATATATTTCTGTGTGATTATTTTGGAAGTTTGTATGGCTTGGAAACAAACCTCTAACTGCAGAATACCTTTCTCAGCCTAGATACAGTCAGGAGGGCCTTGGCCCAGCCGCAAGTTAATGTGTTAGACTTTGTTGACTCCCCATGGAAAGCTTTACCCTTTGTGAGGTGCGGATGGGGAGTAGGGAGAGCAGAGGAGGCGAAGGGGAAGGAGTGGGAACTGGGATTGGTATGTTAAATGAGAAAAGATAGTTTTATAAAATAATTTATTAATTAAAAAATACAGAAAAGAGGGTCAGACTATGGCCTGATGCAGTAAAATGTATATGGAAGTGGTAAGTTGTTATAAAAGATTGAACTTTGTTCTTAACTCATCATTAAGTATCAGATCAATACTTATTTAGACTGTATTCTGTTAGATTGTTTGATTTCAAACTTGCTCTTTAAGTTTCATTTTTAAAAAAAATCATTAAATGAATTTTGGCTTGAGATTAAAACAGTATTTCCTATAATTTCTTTAATGGCTCTTAATATATTTCTGTAGTTTTGTGATACACATTTATTTAGAGTGCCATTGTTAGCAGTTGTGTTTATAAAATTCAGAATCCCAGTCAATTCTGAGAAAAAAATGCCCCATGTACTATACATTCTTTAGAATATATAGTTCTAAAGAATGTAGGACATGGAAATAAAAGGTCAACTATTAGACATATGGGCAGAGAAAGGAGCAAAAATGAGCAATTGAGGGGTGGATATGATCAAAGTACATTATATGCATGTATGCAGATGGTATAATAAAATCACTAGATGTAACTAACATGTACAAATGAAGATTCCCTGCCTCCACCTCCTTATCTCTTCCCTGTAAGGACAGGATAACCTATGCTCACACTCCATTTCCCACGTTTGCCAGTGCACGGAGCACTTAATATTCATCTAAGGATGCATTAATCAGAGCTATCCACTCCTTTGTTTTAAAATTAATTTATTCCCTAACCCCCTAAAATGTTGCTTTTATTTGAAAGAATTATAAACCAGCTGTTAGTTTCAAAGTTTAGAAAGAGGACTGGTGTATCTGAGGTGTAACAGGAAGTCAAGGGATCCCTAGCTCTAATAATGAGCAGAGGGCAGAACTCAGTCACAGGTAGTGTAGGAATTCAGAAAACCCTGTCTGTCTTCTCACCCCTCATTTAGGCTCATTGCTTGCACTTCTCTTTTATTCTCTCTTGTAGAAGACAGATTCTTTTTCTTCATTTTTTTTCGTGGTTCATAGGTCTCCTGTTCCGTTCCATAAAGGCAAAAATCCTCTTCCTTTCTTCTTGGATTTCACAGAATATCAAAGTATTCTTGCATGGGCTGCTAAAAGGAACAAATGTGACACCAATGATGCTTGCTGATTGTGTTTGGTAGCAATACAGTCTTGTTACTAATAAGCTGGGACCTAACCAAGTGATAATTGCTGTCTGCTGGAGGAAAGCTGAGCTCGCAGAGTGTGGAAGCCCGCGGGCTTCCAGTGGGGGAGAAAATCCAACTGCAGATACCATAGAAGAAGTGATGCTATTTATAGAGGGGTTTTTGATATCCACTCTGGGGTCACTGAGATTTGAGAAAGGTAAGGGTGGGGACTGAGAAACTGTAGGTTTGCTAATCAGAATGGAAGTCAAAAGACAATTTCCCTTTGATTGGGAGACAAGGAGAAGTCTTAATCACTTCAAAAAGACTGCTTTATACTTGTATACTTTATACTTGGAATACTCCATGCTATAGTATTACAGCAGCACCTACACTCCACCACAATTTACTGTAGAAATCAGAACTGGATGTTGAAATTTTTATGACAGGCTTGATTTTTAGTATTTTATACAGAATATTTGTAAATTATCATGATATCACAGGAATCATGCATTTTTGTTTAATTGAATAAATGTTATAGTTTAGCATTATAATAAAGAGATTTTACAACGGGGTATTTGCTATCTGATATGTGTTGCTTTTTATTTAGACGGGAGAAGATGACTGTATGGTGACATGTACTTGATGTATGGTCAAAATTATACTGGTTTATGAAAGTGACCATAGGAGCTAGATTCTCCTTTATGTTCCATGGCCTCACCAAAAGTTTACAGTACCCGGCATGAATTCCTTCCTACTGAGTAGGCCTTTGGTCCAACTGGGTGGCTATTTGTTACCCCAGGGTGTAAGTGTGACTAATGCACCCTTCAGACTATTATGCCATTCAGACGGCATGATACCACAGCACGTGATGTCATTGTTGTGGTTTATAGGCATAACTGGATAGGACTATTGATTGCCTTTCTCCTTTGGCAGCTTGCATAGCTCTTTCATGTTTATGAGGAGGAGCCTGCCAGGTCAGATCCACGTTGATTCCTCAATATCCTGTGCCCGAAACATGTGTTGTCTTCAGGGTAGGATTGTACCTTCTCTCTCTAGAAGGCAGGGAAGGGCAATGGCAATATCTTATACTGTTTGAGGTTCTCTTGGAATTCCTGACCAACAATGTGAAAGGAAGTTTTCCATGGCTGATACTGGGATTTTTGTTAGGTAGCTTATGGCTTTGGTAGCATTGACACCCCAAGAGGTGTAGTGTGTGTGTGTGTGTGTGTGTGTGTGTGTGTGTGTGTGTGTGTATTTCTCCTTCAGCTGGCTGAGATCTACTTGGTGGCCAATCCTGATGACCTGAGTTCAGTACTCAGAACCCACATAAAAGCGGAAGAAGAGAAATGACTTCACACAGTGTTCCTCTGACCTCCACAAATGAGCCATGCTGTGCGCATGCCCCCTCTCCGTCATGCACACAACATCTGGATATTTATTTTATCTTCCCTGCTTTAAAATGCAACACCACATTTTTTTGTTCAAATTATTCCATTCTCAGCCATTGGGAGTTCTTTCAGCTGGTATCTGCTGTCTTCCTGACGCATGGCTATTGCTTCATTCTTTGGAACTTTTTGACTCTGGGTATTGCAAGTTGCTCTAGGTTCATCTCGTCTCTTCCTTGCTCCCAGTCCAAGAATCAACTGTTTCTTTAAGGAGCGCTGGTTCCTTTTTGTTGTTGCTGTTGTTAATAGTATTGAAGACTAAGATCAGGGGAGAAGTTTCAGTAGTGTGGATGAGCAGAGCCATGGCTCTGCTTGTTTACTATGAACGTGTCAATATCATTGCTTCTAGGTTCTCTCAGAAGGTCCAATGCATGGATGCGAACATACTGTCCTTTCCATAGATAGCAACCAGTATCGACGTAGGTGTAGCTCACTGAGTTTCTATTGCTATCTCTCACTGTAATCTAGCATCATATCATTTATTCTAGTATTGTCCCTTCATAATTTAAGACAACCAGAAACCCAGCTTCATCCCACCTCCATTTATTTATTTATTTGTACAACTTTGGCACACGAAGCTTTAGAGTTATTAACACACCTCTAAGAGGAACCACTTCATCAGCGTTAGCACAGCACAGTGCTCATAGATAGTTCTATTACATACATTTAAAATTATTTTCCACTCAATTATAGTTATATAGTGACTCTTTCATAATCATATTAATTCAGTTTGAATATACCTCATGCCGTTTAAAAATAGCTCGTATGGTGAGTTTATATTATGTATATTTAATAGAATAAAGCAAAGTTTCATTTTCCTTCAGATACTCCAAAAAAATTATTTCCAAAACCTGCCTTATTTTCAGTATCCCTGTAGTATGAATCAAGAATCTGTATTTTGACCAAAGATTTCCCCAGGGACTGATAGCCGCCGAGGGTACTAATGGACAAAGGAAGCCTGCACATGGGAGATGCTGTCTTTTCCAGCTGCATCTGTAGCATCCTTGAAGAAGGGGTCCTTTGGACCTGTCAGCATGCTGGCTTGTCCTATCTGGGTGACAAATAGAGCCAGGGTCTTCTCCATGAACTGGGCCCTCTTCTTGTCACGAGCCCAGTCCTCCCACAGGGCTGGCTGAGCAGCTCCATCTTTGAGCTGCCTGGACATCTCCCACTGGGGCTGTGCTGAGTTGCAAAAACTCCAGTGCTCTGTTCTCTCAACCTCAGGCATGATCTAAACATGTCAGTCTTGCCACATGAAAGAGAGTTACTTGTCTCTCAGAGTAAGTTGCCAGTTGGATAACTAAGTATCATCCTCCCAGCCCATCATAAAACCTCCATTAAACCCTTTATTACACCTCTTAGTCTGTAGAGTGAGCTTGCCTTGAATGGAGGACAGTTGAAAGAGGTACCATCTTTAAGTCCTCAGCCCATTGCCCAAGGCCATCTCCTCTGACACTTTAGAGGGCAGTCAGCTGCTGGGCAGTTGAGGGGCTTTCATTCCTGAGCCTGACCTGGCCTGTGTAATTAGGTGCTCCACCTAGACTCTGTCTCACAACTGAGTCACCCAGAGAAAGGTGCAGCTGCTAGGTCCTGGGAAACCTTGAAACTGCCTGCCTACCCAGTTCCTAAGAGAGAGAGTGTGTGTCTATCAGGGAAACCGTAGGGAAACTAGGTAGCTACATGGATGCTCAGTCACAGGTCCTCTCAAAAGCATCCTAAAAGGAAGTGGGGGATTTTCTCTTTGTGTGGACTGTGCTGCTGCGCTCTGCATTCTGGGCTCTTTGGCGTTTCTGAGTGGACAAAGGAGATATATCACTGAGACCGCCCACAGTCCCTTCACAGTAAGTGAGAGCGCATGTGGAAAGTCTGCTAAGACCCGAGATAGGGACCGTAGGTTTTGGGAGAGACCAGGGTCTGAGGACACTTTAGCCCTTCACTTGACTCAAAGATCTTAGAAAAGACTCGCAGCCTCTTTGGATTTTTTTCTTTCTTTAAAGAAATGGTATTTAAGAGATAGAAATGAAGAAAAATGACTATGAAAAATCATGTAAATGTCCATCTTTTAAGCCAGTGTGCTCTTGGGTTAGACTAGGTAATATTCTACCCTCCCAAACCCGCTCTAAGCCTCCCCTCTCCAGTGTGCTTGCTCCGAGGGCTCTTCCTTACTGTCTGCAAGGCACAGCCTACTCTCCCACCTGTCCCCTTCCATGACACTGGCCATCAGCCTGTCTCCTTTGGGAGTCTGTCTCATTAGCCACTTCCTTCTAGAGGATTCATGCAGAACAAACCTTCTTTTCATGCGTACTTCTCTGGTAAAGCTGTCTTTTATCCCCTCAATGTTTTAGAATATTCCTGTGCCTCTTCTCCTAGAGTGCACCATCTTCTCAGGCTTTCCCTGGGGCAATCCCACACATACTACTTCAGGTCCGACTTATCTGTGTGACCATTGTCACAGCCCATGTGTCACAGTCACAGCTATCACCTGAAGTTTAGCCCTTGGGCCATATTGCTGCCTCCTCAGTAGAGCTGTGTGATCTGCTGGCCTGACACCTGCTCAGTGAGCAGTGTGCTGATGTATTGCAGCATCAGGGTTACTGAGATCTGACTTCTGAAAGTTTTGACCCAGTGTCTTTATCAAATCTGACCCCTACTTATCAGTTGTAATTACTTACTTCATACTATGCTGTAGACAAAGGGGGTTCTGCAGGTAGGTACCCTGGCCTGCCCTTTTTACCTCCACCAGCCCCTCCGCTCATCTCAGGCAAACTTGCCGGGAGTTGTTTTCTTCCCCCTTCCCCCTTTTCATCTCAACATTCTTCTTTTCTATAAATTGAAATGCCTAGAACTCGTCTCTTTCATGCAGTTCCCAGTTTCCAATGTGGTAGAACGAAGTTGGTGCTGAGTAGCTCCTGCATCCTGGAACGTCTTTACGTGATGTCTAGAAATCCAAACCGAAGGATGGGATGCGAGGTAATAGAATTGCGAATCCTTTTCCTGGGTGATCTCTTGTCAGCACCTTTCCCAGATCTGATAATTAAAATTCTGGGGCTAAAAAGGCAGTCCATAGAAAATTTGAAACATCACTAATGCTTTTCCACTTCCAAGGGATGCAACACCCAGACTCCTCTCTACTTGAACAGAGGAGAGAGATGTCCATGTTCAGAGTGTCATTTTCCGGTATTTTTGCTACTGAATAGCTATGAGTTTTCAGAATATCTACTCTATTTCTCTAAGCCCCTGTATCTTTTGATTGATTAGAGGGGGTTAATTAATGTACAACAAGGGTTAACTAAACCACACAATGTGCATAGTAAATGTTCAATACTTGTTAGTTATTATTGGTATTACCGAATCACTCATTTTACAAACAAGTCAATGCCCTTAGGTATTTTCTTATCTCTGTTTCTGCCCAAGCAAGGCCAGTCTCTCCGACCCTTTCGCCCCTGGGCAATGTTCTCCAATGCCTTCCTTTTCTCCCTCACCTTTCGAGCCCGAGTCCCATTTTGCCATCCATGGAGCTTTCCATCTCGGCATATTCCTTAGTCCTGTGGTCTCAACTTCAACACAGGCCTCTTCCACTCCTCTTTCCTAGTTACAAAGTTGACAGTGTGGATGGCCTTCCTTCATTGAAGCCCTGTGTTCACGAGACTTTCTCTTTCTTAGTTGTTTTCTGTTCTCCCTTCTCTGATGAATCTATTTTCCTCTGCTCTTAGCACTTATCTTGTGGAGAGAGAAAAAGAGAGAGAGAGAGAGAGAGAGAGAGAGAGAGAGAGAGAGAGAGAGAGAGAGAGATTGATTTACTGTATAGTTAATAGGAAACTGCCTTCTAATTTTGTTTGTAATAGGTCCCAAGCACAGACTATGACATTATTTGGTCTCAGATGGCACCTCTTTCTCGGTAGGCACCACAGATCCTACCTCTTGGTTTGTCCAAATCATGCCTCTAGAGCATCATCTCTCCAAGGACTTTCAAAGGTCATCTTGCCTCTGCTCAACATTAACCTTATGTTCTACTTTTGGAATCTCACACTCCACCCCACCCCTGCAAAAGTCATAGTGTCCTGACCTTCACCACAGATCCGTGACGCATTTCTGATGAGTCTCCTTTTCCTCTGCTCTTAGCACTTACCTTGTGCGACAGAATCAATTTGTTGAAAACTAATTTATCTTCAATTTACCCCTTCCCCCAAGTCCGTGCCTTCTGTGTTCTCTGTTGACACATTCTGGAGAAATTTGAAGCCATCTTTTTTCTTTAAATTATTGTTTAATTTATAAGAACTGTATGGATTTATGGAGTGCTCTGTAATATTTTGATGCCTGCATATGAAGTGCAGTAATCAAATTAGGGTAATTGGTGTTAAGTACATTGAAAAGGTTCTCTCTTGAGGTGCACAGTCCATTATTGCGACTTGGTACAATGGCACCAGAATGGGTTCCTCAGATCTCTCTGGAATGTTATACCCATTGACCAATCTCTTCATCCCCTCTCTTGAAGCCTCTCCCTGACCTCTGGCTACCAGTGTTCTACTCTCTATTTGCCTGGGGCCTTCACCCCAGCCCCCTGGCATCCATTTTTGAAATGTTGGGTGGAAAGTTCCATTTCAAGCTCCCTCCTCTGGGAGTTGCCTCAGTCCAAACTCCACCACTGAGAAAGACCAACAGTGATCTCTCCCCAGGAAGAGACAAGACCACTCCCACAGGCTACTTAAACTGCCCCCCCCCTCCAGAGAATGAACACATGGTCGCCGGGTTTCACATGGTCTCCCCTTCTCTCTCTCTTTCCCTCTCCATGCCTTTCCTGGGCCACCCGGAAACAGTGAATTAAACATGCGCATCTTTTATTCGGTCTGATTTGGTCTGATTGGAATTATTTGTATTGGCGGAAATAAGAAAAACCTAATGCTGTCCACTTCTGACAGGTGACTCTTGGACTCCACATGCAAGTAGGATCATGTGATGTGTCTCTTCTCTCCCGTTCCTTTTGGTCTCAATGCTCTTTTATTCTACGGAACTTTGGTGGTTTCTGGACTGTCTTGGTAGTTTTCCAAGATGTCTTCCCCCCGTCAATTTTCTTACCCTTTCCCACAGTTCCTGCCCAGGCATATACAGTGAGGCACCTACCTCTTCTTTGCCTAGAAACAACTCTTGATTTTTGCATCAACTACTGACTGGGGATCTGGATCCTTAATGTATCCCTTGGATTCAGTTCACTTTTCCATTGCCAAGCTTTTGCATGCATTTTTCCTTCCTCTGAGTGTCCTAGCTGCCAGGACCTTTCAGATGGCACGTTCTTTGTAGAGCTTGCCCTGATCTCTGAGGCCCAGAATGAATGAATGCAAGTTGGTCTTGTGTTGTATTTTGTTTAGTCTTGTGATGAGAACACTGGCCAGGGGTCACTGTGAAAGAGACCATCCTCCCTTCAGGGTGGAGATCTGGGTCCTAGTTTTCTGGCTTTTATCATTTTTAAATCATTTTTATCTTCTGTTGCCTCTCCTAGGGCCCAGCCCAGTGATTTGCATCCAAAGGCCCTACACAAATCTTTGCTGTTGGAGGCAGCTTGTTTTGGATACTGTTGGACCAAAAGGTTTTCAAGTGACAGGTGTCATTCTTCTGAAATGAACTTCTAAGTCCCTGTCTGGCTCAAGGCAGTTTAGACTTTGGGAAGAGGTAACCTGCATGGTGACAAATGTGTGACATCCTCACTTCATTTTCATGTCCCCCTTGGAACCCACTGCACAGGACTGACTGGATCCATAGCCCACACCCTCTGAACCCAAGTTATTAAAGACTTGGGTAAATGTTGCCGTGTATCTAGGGAAGAGAAGTCTGCCCATTATTACACAACAAGCCACCAGAAATGAATAGGTAACTGTCTATTCCAATAAATGCTCCCTAATGAGATTTTGCAGGTCATACGCACTGTGCTCTCTAATGCTGATATTCTGTGCTGTCTGTGCTTTGTCTTCAGAGGGATGCACAGCAGTGAAAAAAATCAGCCCCAACTTCTCAAGAACTCTGCTGATATCGCCGCTTACTTTGTCACATTTCCCTTGTGGAAGTTTTGTTTGTTTGTTTTGTTTTTACTTTTGGTTTTGAGATAAGGTTTCTACTCACAGAGATTCGCCTGCCTCTGCCTCCCAAGTGCTGGGACTAAAGGTGTGCGCCATCACCACCCTGCCTGCACCACCACCACTGCCCTGCATGTGCCACCACCACCTTGCCTGCACCACCACCACCACCCTGCATGCGCCACCACCACACTGCATGTGCCACCACCACTGCCCTGCATGTGTCACCACCACCCTGCCTGCACCACCACCCTGCCTGCACCACCACCACCCTGCATGCGCCACCACCACACTGCATGCACGGCCTCTGCCCTGCATGCGTCACCACCACCTGGCTTGCTTACGCTTTTACCGTCTCTTCTTCTGAGTCCTTCCCAGTGTTCATTTCTTACACTTCTCCCTTTGCCTCCCTCAAAGCTGTCTGCGACTCCAGGCTGCTCTTCTTCATCCTTTATCTAGTTCCACGGCTCCAGCTTGCATCTCCATGCTGAAGGCTTGCACAATTTATTTTTAAAAATCTCCGTTCAGATGTTCCTGAACTCCTGCTCTCCAAGATCTACAAAGCCCTGTGGTTTATAACCCACAATTTACATTAAGGTGGGCTGTGCTAATGAACTGTCGTACAGATGGAGATGTGGAGCCCCGCAAAGGCAGCCACACTGGTGGAAATAAGACTTAGACTCCTGGATCCATGTGCAGGGTTGTGGCCACCTATCCATGACATGGAATATTTACTCTTCAGGGCAGGCATGGAGCTCCACTCTTGACCTGGGACACCACTTCTTGGGTTGGCTTGCCGCTCTTTCTATTCAGATGATCCCCACACCTGTTCCTTCTCTTTTACCCCCAAAAAAAAATCTGTCCCTTTGACCTTTCTTTTACCACATGGAATCTATTTGCTCTTTGAGAAAGTCAGCCTGCATGCCGCTAATGTTTTCTGCTTTCTACTCCAGGTGAGCTTTCCAGCCGGAGAGGGTGTTAAACAATTTGTAGAACTAGTAGTAGTGGTGATGATGCTAGTGTGTGTGTGTGTGTGTGTGTGTGTGTGTGTGTGTGTAAGGACTTAGGAGACGGCTGCTTTTATGATTGTTGTCTGGATTTGATCTCTCGGGGTTTTCTAGCTATGGAAATGATGGTGGTTTTCAGCTTCTAGGTACCTTTGATTCAATCCAGAATCCCCCTGCCTCATCCTGCATTGTGTTTTCATCTCTCCTCCTGACAGATGGAGGTCTGGGTGATGAGCTTTCTTCTTGCATTCCCCAAATAAAAGCACTTTAACCTCTCATTTCTTCAAGCTCCTACTAGGACAAATTTGGAGGTCACATCCTAATAAGGGATCTGTGCCCCTTCAGTACCCCTTCTATACAGTTCAGGGCTCTGGGGGGCTGGGACACGAAGCTCATCCAGCGCGCTGCCTCGGCCTGAATGACTGACAGCCTCTTCCTGTCTGAAGTTCAACTGATCGTCCCTCCTGTGTCCTTTGGCTTCTCCTTTACTGCACCCAGGTCTGTTGATGGCTGTGTTCACCAGTGCCTTTCTGATGGTTGTGCTTGTGGAAAGGTGATCCAGAAAGCTGAGGGGAGTTAGAGTTGAAGAGAGGCTGGTGCAGGAATCCTTCTTCAGCCTGAGAGAGGATCCAATCACTGCCATTGATGGAGCCAGACAATCAATTAGTGAGCAGAACAGAAACCTGTACCTTCTGACCTGGCGCTCTTCAGCTTCAGGGTACCAGACAGGATGCAATGACAGGAAGCCAGGGGAAGAGGACCATGCACAGGATGGAGGTCTTGGCACCGGAGTTCTTTCCCAGAAAACTGAATGCAATGGTTCCCATTGGAAGCCTGCCTGGGATTCACTCCCAACCCATGTTCTCACATGAGGACAGAATCAGGAAAGCTGCTCTCACTTTGCCCTGTAACTTATCCTGGGTGCCTGCAGTCAGCATCACCTACTTAATCTCCTGAGTTAGCCAGTCAAGAAGCAGATAAAGCCTCTGCTCTGGGGAGTTCCTGATTTTGTGGAAAGATTGGAGTTAATTGTGGACATGAAAGTGGTCAAAGTGCTTGACCAGGTTTCTTAGTGAGACGAGCAGCTAGTTGACATAGTATGGGGATAAGGTGTCCCTTGGGGACCAGCTTCTGCTGACAGCAATCTACTCACCCAGCACTCAGCACTGACACTGGGTACCGCTAACTTCTCCCTGAGTAACCATGTCTTCATTAAGTGTTCGGAGGGAGGGAGGACCTAGAAGAAAGTGAAGTGGCTTGCTGGTGGGAGGAGGCTGTACCCAAGGAAAAGTGTGAGAACTTGGAATGAAGGCGTCAGAGGCAACCCTGACTCAGCAGATGCAGATTTGTTTCCATCCCAAAGGATGGGATGGGAATTGTTCTTGTTCTTGTACTGATTTATATAGTAAAAATTATTGGATAGTGTGCTAGCTGGTTTTATGTCAACTTGACCCAAATTGGCCTCAGCAGAGAGGAGGGAACCTCAGTTGAGAGAAATGTCTCTATAAGATTGGATGACAAGCAAGTCTGCAGAACATTTTCTTAGTGATTGATGGGGAGGGCCCAGTCCATTGTGGAGGATAGCATCCTGGGCTGGTGGTCCTGCATTCTTTAAGAAAGCAGGCTGAGCTAGCCATGGAGAGCAAGTCAGTAAGCAGCACCCCGTCATGACCTCTGCATCAGCTCCAGCTTCCAGGATCCTGCCCTGCATAAGTTTCCGACCCTACTTTCTTTGATGATGAACTGTGATATGAAAATGTAAGCTGAATAAACCCTTTCCTTCTCAAATTTCTTTAGTCATGGTGTTTCATCGCTGCAGCAGTAATCTTCACTAAGACAGACAGACAACAAAATCCATGTATAAGCCCCATCCATCCATTTCTGTGTTATTCTGAAGATACCCACTATGCCATTGGTAACTTAAACCCCATCTTCTTACCCTTGGAGCCTTATCCCAGCTCTCAGAATTTCAGCGTCTAACACTAGCCCCTGGCCCACCATAGGGTCACTCCATTAGAGCATTTCTTCTGAGCTTCTGACTTTGAGTAGAACTTGCCTTCCTCTTGCTTTCTCAGCTATGGAAAATCCCATCATTTCTTCTCTGTAATTGGACCACTGCCTTCCCCCTACGAAACATTTCAGTCTCTTCCTCTTAGACAGTTTGGGAGTGTCTTGGCTGACCCAGTACTGCAGTTTTGGCTTATCAAGAATCTGGAAGCTTCTTCCTTTTTTCCTTCTCCCACTCCTCCCCTTTCTCCTCAACATCCCTCCTCCTTCTGTCTGTTGGCTCTTCCTTTCATTTCATCTTTCCTCTCTCTATGTCTTCATCCTTCCTTTTTCCATTCCCTTCTTCTTGAAATGAAAAATAAAGTTGTGAATGTCAGCCTAAACTTGCAAAGACTTTATTATACCTCCTCAATGAGTAAAGGAGGAAGTTCAGTGTGAGGCCTCTTGGAGGACTCAGCATAAGAGCGCACGCCTATATGCCAGACAAACCTCCATATCTCATCCGATTGCTTGTACAGTCCCATAAATACACAGTAGTATGGCAATCGTCCCTCAGCTCTGGACCCTCCCTTGTAGAGAGAAGTTAAGTTCAGCGGAATGCAAAGAAGGCAATAAGGAAAGAGGTCACTTGACTCTCTCTGTTGAATCCACCAATTGCCATTGCTAACACCACTGGTGCGCTCAGTTTCCATGCTACAAAACTAGCGACTTTAGAAACAGATTCATTTTCTCATGGTCTGGGAGCTAGACCTTGATGACCAAGGTGTTTGGCAAGATGGCCTCTTCGGGAGGATTCTCTGATCTACAGAGGGGTGCTTCCTCGTGTCCCCACACAGCCTTTCCTCATTGCAGGTGTATCCTTACTGCGTCTCATCTCCAAGTGTGATGCTGTCCTTCAAGATTCCGGGTGTGGACCCAACACGGGAACTCTGCTGGAGGGAAGGGACACAGCGTGGGCCACAGAACTCACCTGATTTGCCATCTACTCCACAACTCCCCACCTGTGTTCACAAGCAGGGGGATCTGCAGAATGAATTTCCTTTCCCCTACTCTAGACTCAAAGAAGCATTGCCCTGAGGGTTCTTTAAAAACAAAATTAAGGTGTCCTCCATAGGATACTCTGCTCTGGGATCCGTGAACTCCAGATTTCTGTCAGCTAATTTACCATCATCCAAGTCTCGTCCGTATTTTCACAGGCGATGGAATACTTGAATAAATGCTAAAAACCTAAACATATGATAGAATTGGTCTTTGGTTAGACATCAGAATTCTTTCTGTGATGTCATTAAAATAAATAGCCACATATGTTTGGAAGCACAGGTGATGGTGGCCAGGTAGTGTCTGGCTTGGGCAGGTTGGTAGTCTTGGCCTCTTACTCTGTGACTCCATGGACGACTCAGAGCCCTCTTGTTGCTCCCTGGGTCATGGAAAGGTAGAAATAAAGACAGAACAGAGCAGAGCAAGCAGCCCACTTCTCCTCTCCAGGGACTCCGAGTCTGTGAGAAAGCGGGGAGGCCCTTTGGTAGGGAAAGCCTTGGATGCTGATTACTCCTGGACCTCCCTGCAGCCTAGGCAGCTTGGATTTTCATCTTAATGGGCATTTGATGATAATTCTCCTTTCTTGCAAAGTTAGGGATTTTCATGAAAGAAATAATTACCAGGTACTTTTAAAGGTCTTCAATGACTCATTCTTCTTTGAAACGTTAACTTGGGGTTGTCTCCTTCAGTGAATAAAATAATGATGGTAGCAATTTATTTCATAGGTAGAGTTAGGCCAATTAGCACATGCCCTATGCCCAGAACATAAATAAAAATCTTTAAAGTCTCTTTAGGCTCTAATGTGTCCTGAAATTCCAGCACTTTTCCTTTGAAAGCTTTCCTCAAATTTTCTTTTATTTATTATCATTATTTTAATTGTATCTCTTCAGGGGGAAGAATGTGATAATTAGATACATATATACAATATGCAATGATCAAATTAGGTTAGCATCTTCTTAGCTGTTAATTTTTTATTAACATTCAATAATATTCAATAGTTGAACATATTTTTGGAGTGTAATATATTAGGGCTTCCACAGTGGGGAAGGAACCCGAGATGCCCTGTATGGAGAAGCTTGGGACCAGTGTGCTTGAAACTCTACCTAGCAGGCAGGAGAAAACCATTTAGTCAAAAATTCATCTGCAAAGGGAATAAGAAAGGCTTCCTTCTTGACTGCAGTGATTTATTGTTCTTTAAGGCATCTCAAGAGTCCTGGGAAGGGCTCTTTTCCTCAGCATGACACCAGTCCTTTCATAACAAAACCTCTTTGAGTTTCCTTTTTAGGGTCCAGTTCAGTGCCTCTGATATCTTTTCCCAGTTTGCTCCACACTGCCATGCCTCCTTGGTGCGCGAGTCAAGGGTAATCTGTTAAGATTCAGAATGGGAGGGGTAGATGACACCTTGGAAATCAGTCGTTCAATCCTCTCACCTAAGAGATGAGAGACTGGGTGCGCAGAAGGTGAGTGGTATGCCTTCAAGAGACCCTGCAGGATGTGGCCTTTGGGGGAGTTAGACTAAACCCAACATGTCCTAGCTTCTTTCCCTTCCCGGTTCTAATGCAGTTATAGTAACAATGGGGCAGACATGGACCTCCAAAGCTCATAGGCTTGGCACAAGAAATGTAAGGCTGAACTTCAATTCTCTTTCAATGCAGGTTCCAATTCCTTATTTCTACCATCTATATTCTTGAAGGAACTGAAGAATGGTGGTGAATAAGCTACTCCTTAGGTAGCTTCCGACAGAGGTCTCTCCTTCCAAGAGCATTTTTATCTCCTGGTTCCAATCCCCAGGTTCCCCCCTTCCCATCTTCAAATGAAGGGAAATGCAGGGTTGGGGTCTTGGTCAATGCAGAGAGAAGCTTTGGCCAGTGTTCTCACGTCTAAAGCAGATGCTGCTCTCTTGGGTGAGTGAGAAAGAAGACCATACTGCTCAGTTGCTCGGAACTGATGACTAATCGTCTTAGGTTGAAGACTTCCCTTCACAAAGCCCCATAAGCCACTGCGACTCTCTTTTAGCTAACAGTTACATCTGGGTCCTAGTCTTTAATGCTCTAAGCTTAAACTAATTGTTTAAATTTGCTTATACATAAGTACACATCAGTTTTGTAGAATGGATGACCGGAATGAAAATAATATCCACTTACCAACATCCTAGGGTTGTTAAGAACAAATGAGATCTTGTATGTCCAGCATCTGCCACAGAATAAACAACCTGTAAGAATAATTCTTACTGCTGTTACTTCCTAACAGCCAACCATGATGGCACATTCCTGTAATCACAACACTCAGGAGAGGGAGGCAGAGTGACTATTGTTCATGGTCTTCCTTTGCTATACTGCAAATTTATGGGCAGGCTGGGCTCAACACACACACACGAGGAGAGAGAGAGAGAGAGAGAGAGAGAGAGAGAGAGAGAGAGAGAGAGAGAGAGAGAGACTGAGAGATTACTCCTTGACAAGCCTGAGAAAAATCTCCTTTATTAACCCCCACAGTCCACTTCAGGGGCTTGATGCTGGACAAGTTGGGCCTAGTGTGGCTCTAACTCCTTTGGCTTTTTAACCTCACCCCCTCCATGTCTTCTCAGTAACATTCTAGGACCTACTTCTGGGCCAGATTTATCATCTCTTAAAGACAAAGGTACCAGGCCAATATTTCTTCTTGGCCAAGTGAAGAAACCCCTGGGGGAAGGGTGGCTCAGCATCTTCTGAGCTTGTAAAAGAGAGCAGCTCTCCGCCCACACCCTGGGCTAAGTTATTCTGAGGCTATAAAAAGATTCCTGTCCACTTCAAAGGGCTTTTTTTTTTTTTTATCAGCTTATCCACACAGATCCTGTTCAGCTCGTCTCATTTTCAAAGGCAACACAAACCCCTTGGCTGAACCCCCAGCTGGGCTCTAACCTTTCTTGAAATATCTTTATCTTCAATTAAACGGATCCCTCTTGGCTCCCTTTAGCAAATAGGCTGTCTACAAAGAGTTCCTTGACACCCCCTCCTCCCTCCTTTTGCCCCTGTCCTTGTCAACACACAACATTCTGATCTGCTTCAAATTCGCACTAAGGTAAGCAGTGTCACTTGGGCCAAGTCTTGATGCTTCTGGACCTTGTAAGTGAACTTTTATTTCGGATCACGGCAAACCCTAAAACCACTTCTGCGCCCGAACAGAGGGACTGTCAATTAAAGCATCGCCTTGGAAATGGACAGTTTGGCTTTCCTAGGCTGTATCCTTCCGTGGAAACCGTGTGTGAATCTGATCGAGTGTGGGTTTTATTTTTCTCTAAGTAAAGGAGGGAGGGAAACATAACCGCCCACAGTGACCTCTGTAAGGTCTCCTTTGCTGCAACCGCCCCTCACCATCGCCGTGTGCATTCTCTGAGGTCAGGGCAAGTTGTCTCTTCTGTGTATTCAATTTCTCAGAACCCAGTTTTTGACTCATCATGCCTGAGTTCTCCTCTGATATACTTTCTCATCTTACAGAGTGGAACCCACCTGTGCTATGCATAGTTTTTGTGTCTCTGTTATTTTAACCTCACCATCTCCCAACCAAGTAGCTGCCTTCGTCAGCCAGGAGCATGGGCTCCAGGTGATCCCACACTGTACCATTGCAGGAGGTGGATTACCTGAACACTGAACCCCTCTGCTCTGTTAGCAAACTTGGAGGACCACAACCTGCATGGTAAGTAGGGTCTGCTCACCCAACCTCAATAAGCTAATTAAAAGAGAGAAATTAAAAGTAAAAAGCCAAACAAGGAGATTTCTTCAATGTGGACAAAGAGTTCCTTCCAGTTTGCCTTCAGAGTTCACCAAGGATGTGAAGATCTAAGCAGTCCTGGCCAGGGTGTGGTGCCACCCACCACTGACCCATCACTGTCTGGCCTTCAGTCTCATGGGTAAGGTGGTCTGACAACTCCTCAGAACTCTGTGAAATCTCTTTCTTCCTCTACCTGTTGCCTGTTCCTTCTCCCAGCATGAGAATCCTGGAGAAATTCCCATTTCTTTGGGGTCAGATTTTTCAATGGTCTAATGGGTTAGATTGAGAGACACAGTCTCTTTAGAATATTTTCATTTTTGCCAGACTGGCTGCAGCTTTTCCCATGGAGATGTAGCATCCCATTTCTGAAAAGACCTGTCAATGACTGTGTGTTTCTGTTGGATCTTTCTCCTCCTCCTCTTCTTCCTCCTCTTCCTTTTCCTCTTCCTTCTCCTGGAGACAGGGTCTATGCACCTCTGACTGTCCCAGAACTCACTGTGTATATAGACTAGCCTAGCCTTAAACTCATAGAGATCCCTTGGCTTCTGCCTCCCAGGTGCTGGGATTAAAGATGTTCACCACTGCACAAACATAGCCTTGGTGACTTTTGGCTTAGGTGACACAACCAGGAAGAGCAGGAGAATGCGTGAAGGGTACGGTGGGAGCCAGGGAAGTGGAGTGTGCCTGCAAACAAATCCTGATTTCTTCTAAGAGTTCGTTTGGTTCAGAAATCCTGTGTAGAGGCGTTCACTATTGATGGACCGAGCCTTTGGACCTCTTTGTAGTGTGTGAGGTCAGGTGGACAAGGTGGCTTCCTTTGCTTCTCATTCTTCTTTGAATCTTATCCCTTCTGTTCTGACTACCCTGGGACTGAACCTCTGAATAAATGACTAATATTTAAGTCTTCCCTCACATATTGTTTTCTAGGGAGACCACAAGGGATTTATCTAAATCTACCTACTCTAAATCTACTCATTCCTATAGGTGACAGAAAGTTAGATCTAGAAAGGATAACGCTTCACAGTTGCCCAATTCTTTTTATTCTGTAGCACTCAACTCCTATGAAGTCAAGGATGGCCTTGAACTCCACTTCCCAAGTGCTGGGATTATAAGCGAGCACTACTACGCTTGGTTCTATTATTTTAACAACTATTAAAATGAGGACTCAAAGAGAGGAAGTGAACTGCCCCAAATGAGTGGTCCCACTTCCTACTCCACAGTCTAGGAGCCAGAGGATGGAAAGGGAATGACACAGTGGGGTCCTTCCGCCAGGAAGTAGTGGTGCCAGCGCCTGAGCATAGCTGGTCCTTGGCTGACTCTTGGGCTGGAAGTTTCAAAACTTAGCATCATGTAGGCAAACCAAGATAAAAGGTGCGCGTACAGGCTTTTGGTCAAGAAGAGGCACCGCCCTTTGTGGGAGTGAGAACAGAGCATTCTCAGGCGCTCTGAGAGTAAGCAAGCAGAACTGATATCTTCGCTTCCTTATGCAGACTTAGCTGTATCCCTGATTCTCAGCAGAGCTACAGGAGGCATTCAGAGGGGGCTCCTCAGAGCGAACAAGTGAGGCTTTGTGCATAGCCCCATTTGAGTGCATCTGCTTTTCTCAGGACTGAGAGTCACAGGCAGAGTGTGCGGGCTCAGCCCCATGGCTACTGTCTGGTTTTAGGTTAAATGGAGCAAAGGAAACAAGGGGCTCATAGAAACAGGCTGGAGAGACGCTTGGGCGGTGCGTGCTGTTAACCCATCTTAATTTAGGCAGATAATGAAACTGGAGCCTCAGAGATCACATGACCGGCTCAGGGTCAGGCAGCTGATTGGGTCAGGTCTGGATTCTGAAATAGCTTATTTTTCTAATGGAGAAAGGGAAATTCAGAAGAGAGTTAAGTTTTCCAGAAGGCTGGGTAGGGCAAGATAGAGGGTGTGTGTGTGTGTGTGTGTGTGTGTGATGTTTTGTACCCCAATCCCACATGGGAATGAAAGACAGTTCTACAGGCGTCCTACACCTAACACCTTCATCTCCATGATGCAGCAGAATGTTGTTTGGCCTTGAATCTCACAATGCTGTCTTTTCTGGTTCTTTCTCTGGGCTGTTGTGGAGAAGGAGAAAGAGCTGAGAGAAACACTAGAGTGTTAATTGAGATGAGGTAGGCAGTTAATCCCAGTCTACTGACAAGCCATCTTGCTCATGGGGACCTTGACTGAGCCATTATAATATTTCTGAGCCTCCCCCCTCCCCTCTCTTTAGGTGGGGTGATACTATCTGATTCACTGGGTGGTGAGATAAAACGCCTTCCACATAGAAGCCAAATCTGGGTAACCTGAGGGAGTGCTTTAGGACCATTCAGAGAGGGTTTACTAGGGGAGCCTTTTCAAAGGTACAGCAGAGTTTAGAGAGAGTGCTGATCAGGCAGAGGGTGCCAGAGTTAGTGGCACCCAGACTAGAAGGGGAAGGAGTGGGAACAGACAACAGAACAGAGAATCATGGTCTGTATGGGAAGGTTTTGGATGAGAGCCTCCAAAGTTCCGACTCAAGGTGACCTTGCAGACAGGGAGCTAGGGAACTGTGGCACCCTGCCCTCACTCTCCTTTCTCCCTCTAATCTCCTGCCAGGGTGTTATCAGCTAAACCCAAGTGGGAGTTGGAGGGCAGGGAGCCTACTGATGTCATTGGTACAGGTCAGTCTCTCGGAGCAGAACGGAGGGTGGAGAGAGTAGAGGGTGGATCTGGAGAGGCACATGGAAGATAGCTGTGCAGAAAATGCTACTTAAACCCTGAGGTCACTAACACAAGCATCAGACTCTGTGTAGTGCTGTCTTGGACCGCAGGACTGAGGCTTGTGCCCTTCCAAGTGCTATTGGTATCATTAGTTGACTATTGGTACCCGAGTGCCTCTTTGGGACTCTTTCTGTGGCTCTTTTAGTGCTGTTGTCTCAACCTTGTACCCTCCTTACAGGTACTGCTCATATTATATTTTTTTCTAATGTGGACTGTGGTCTGTCTCTATGAAGTTACTCGTAATCTTAGCCCAATTTGATGGGACTCATGGGGTGGTGATGGGGTTGGTCATGGATGTTTATTAATGCCTTTCACATGATAGCTTTTTAATCTGCGGGTAGACCTACTGCCCATAACCACGTGTTGTTGACAGTGATAATTGTTATCTGAGCTGTGTTTAGTTTATTTCATTTATTTATTTATATTTATTTATTTTTATTATTTAATTAAAAATTTCCACCTCCTCCCATTTCCCTCCCTCTCTCCCCATCCCCCTTCCCCTTCCTCTTCAGTCCAAAGAGCAGTCGGGGTTCCCTGCCCTGTGGGAAGTTCAAGGTCTTCCCCCCTCCATCCAGGACTAGGAAGGTGAGCATCCAAACAGACTAGGCTCCCACAAAGTCATTACATGCAGTAGGATCAAAACCCAGTGCCATTGTCCTTGGCTTCTCAGTCAGCCGTCCTTGTCAGCCATGTTCAGGGAGTTCGGTTTGATCAAATGCTCCCTCATCCAGTGTTGAGTTTATTTCTAAAGGCGGTCATTTTCTAGAAGATCCATCATGGGAAGTTGAGTGAGTTTTGGGTATGTGTGAACCTGTTGAGACACAAAGGAGGACGCACACCAGAACAGGAAAAGTCGCTGTCTGTTACTACAGGTCCCAGAGAGAAGAGGGCAACAAAGCTGTGTGGGCCCGATGGGAAGGCGGAAGACATCTGGGAAGCATGTAATTAACCAATAGATGGGGGAACAAGAGAGAATGATTTGAGGATAAACTTGTTCTTGGGATGCAGTACACTGTCTAAACAGGCTCTGATTTGGGAATTACGGTAAGAAGGCCTGTGTTCCATGGGGCCCCAATATGATTGGGAATGATGAGCTACGTTTCTCTTTTCCATGACCAAATATCTGACAGAAGTGACCGGAGGGAGGAAGGATAATTCACAGTAAAGAGAAAACGGTTTGTCATGGCTGGGAAGGCATGACGGCTGGTCGGGCATGGGCTTGCTTTGTGGTGACTGGAGCTCAAGGCCAGCTACACCGTGAGGGTGGACAGGAGGCAGAGAATGTGGACCAGAGTGAGAGGTGGATATAACCTTCGAGGCCTGCCCCAGAGACCCAGCAAGGCTTCATGTCCCAGAGAGTTCATAATTTCCTCAAAACAGTACCACAAACTGGGGACCACGTGTTCTAACACACGAACCTACTGGGGACACGTCACATTCGATCATAATAGACGCATCCTTTACAACACATCCCAAACACGTTGCCTGGCAAGGGGCTGCCTCTTTCTAGTTTACACAAAGACTCTGTGGAGGCTCTTGTAGCCCTTGCTTAAGGCATTTTTTTTTTCAGTCAAGTGTCTCCATAGACACACGAGGAAGGGAAAACCAAATGACTAAGATGAAATCTGGAACATCCGCTGGAAATTAAGAACAGGTTGTCTCTTCTACACCTTTAGAAATGATGCTAAGGACAAGACTTACCTCCACAAGTCTCGAGATGTTCTGTTTGGGTCTCTTCTTGCATCTTAGCTGGTCTTACTAGAGTTTGGTCATTTAAAAAGCAATGGATAGGAGTGGTAGGGCTTGTGAGTTCATTTTCTCCCTTAAAGTTAAAGACTATTATATTAAAGACTATTATACTACTTATCTGTGGCCACTGAAGAAGACCCCAAAAAACATTGTGCATTCACCTTGGACCTTCTCCTTACCCTTCGTTCATATATTTTTGTTTGTGTGTATACTATATATGAATATATTCCTGCTCATTGTCCCCAGCCCTTCATTTCCTCATCCCCTTCCTCTTCAATCAGTACCCTTCATCTACCTAGAAAGTTTTAATTCTACTTTCACATCATATATGCATATACATGATTTTCTATATCTATTTATAATCCAGGAAAAGCAAATAGGAGAAAATATACTCTACTTAGTACAATTTATTTGTATTTATTACAAATGGCCAGTAGACATGAAATAATACTCAGCCTCATAGTCACCAGAAAAATATAAATAACAACTACACTGAGAGTCCATCTTATTCTAAGCATAATGATATTTGTAAAAAACAATCAAACAAAACAAAATACCAACTAACCAACAAACCTAGTAAGGATGCTGGAGAGGATGAGGGTTGGGGAAGACCCTATATTCACTGCCTCTGAGAATGTAAGCCGGTCCAGCCACTATGAAAGTAGTATGGAAGTTTCTCAAAAACACTAACACTAGATCCTCCATACAACCCAGCCACAATTCCTGGCTATTTACCCAAAGGACTTCAAGTCAGTACATCACAGAGACACACAAGCATCTATGTTTACTGCTGCACTGTTCATAATAGATAAGCTATGGAACCAGCCTAGATGTTCAATACCGTAGTCTAAAAAAATATAGCATTTATACACAGTGGAAATTTTGTTTTTAGAAATAAATGAACGAAGTCACATCACACGCAACTGGAGATGATCTCATTAAGCTAGGCCTTTTCATTTTCTTGGGAAGTCAACGTGGAGAAGGAAAGTCCTTCCCCAGGCCTGGAAGCTCGTTAGCTATAGACAACAGGTCAGTGGCCTCGACTCTTGAGGAAACTCTACTTGGCTTTAGCTCCCCTTAAGCTTGCATTTTATCTGGGCAGTGAAGTAACTCCTGTCAGGGCGAGCTAGGTGGATGGGACAGCCTCAGCAGGCCCAGACTGTTCTCTTAGACGGTCTGAATAGATCCCAGCCTTGGCTGGGTTTCTTCCCTCCTTAGCTCTAACAAACTGCTGCACCCCAGGGGAGGCTCTGTAAAGGCCACGGGGATTACTTCTTTGATGGCGCTCCAGAGAGAGGCCACTTTCCTTGACCAGTGACTGGGGTTCTATTTCATGCTGACATTTTTGTCTTTTCTTTTCTTAACACGTCCCCTCAGGAGATAAAGCCTTGTACATTTATAGTTCTGGTTCACCAAGAGCATCCCTAACTCATCTTGTAAGTCTTGCCAAGCTTCCCTCCCAGCCACAAGTCATGGCCAATTCTGTCAGGCTGGTGGCAGATAGGAGACACTGATGGGCCAGCCCATGGCCATTGGTAGACCTCTGCTTCCTTGGGAGTTTTTGTATTCCTGTCTTTCCTGTTCTCTGCACTTTGAGTCACAACCTACCCCTAGAGATAATTTGTCTCCAGCTGCCCTGTCTTCTCCCTACCACACCCAGCACTCCGCTGTTTTGTCATTCTAAATTGACTTCAGAGGCCCAGTCTTTCTAGTTGCTGGTTCCAATGTCTCAAGTCTGCTTCATGTCCCATTCAAATCACAGCACGTTATGTTTATTGAGGAAAGCTTGTCTTGTTGGTGAGCCATAAGCTCTGGACAAAGCCTCCTTTGCTGCCTGGCTCTTCTGGAGACGGCTCCTGAAGAGATGGGATTTGGGGACTAGAGAAGGCAAGAAGGCAGGTAGTTGCCTTCTCTTTATTTCCTAGCTTTGGGCTCCCATAAGGTTGGCTTTGGTCTTTTTGAGATGAAAGTTCAGCCAACATAATCCACGTCTCTGATTTTAGAATATATTACCTCACTTTTCCAAGTGCTCCTTCTTGTGTTATCGTCCATCTGGTCTACTCAGATGTTGGTCTACCCTGAAGCTCCATATCCCTTCCTACATCCTCTTTTCTTCTCCTCTGCTCCTCACCTCCTTCAGATAGATCTCCTCAGCTCACAGGGCAATGGGGAGAGCAGAATGTTGTCAGCAGAATTACGTTATAATGTAAGCTAAACAGACATGTAGTAGGACAAGAATCAGTGGTGGTGGTGGTGTGAGGTGAACTTGCCTACCTAGATCCAGGTCATAGATGCCGAATCTACAAATAAGAAGACACAATTATTCTGTCTCTAACCAGTGCTCTTTCTTTGTGATGGTGATACATTGCTTTGTTTCTTCCCCTTGCTTACAGGAATTCATTATTCACTATTCTCTCTCTCTCTCTCTCTCTCTCTCTCTCTCTCTCTCTCTCTCTCTCTCTCTCTC